>NC_133532.1:63782133-64382133 GCF_048544455.1 Silene latifolia | reverse complement strand
GTGATTATTCAAAGCCCTTGACTATGTAGAAAAACATGCTAGACTCTTATAAAAACTAGGTGATGAAAACTGGGTGAGGAAGACTAGGTCCATCTTCCATCCTTGGGCAGCACTCCTTAGACCCTCACGGGTCTTAGCGAGTTTTCTTGCGTATTTCGGATCCTTGAGTCGAGACCAACTTGAGGCAATCCTATACGCATCAGCTTGTCTTACCCAATCCAGAAGTTTTTCCGGATCCATCTCGCCATCAAAGTCTGGAATATCGAGTTTTAAACCCCCGATCATCATCGTTCTTGTTTCTCGACTTTCCTTTTGGTTGCTCGTCTTCTTCAGATTCGGATGGACTGTCCGAACTCTTTTTCTTCTCCTTATCCTTCAACATGGCTGCTATGTTCTTTAACACATAAGACATCTGAGCCATCTCTATCTTCAGCTCGTTATGACCATCTTCCCATGTTTTCGGAGCATCATCACCGTCTTTAACCATGATTAGCAACGTCCCAAGACAGATCTATTAAGGAATAAATCTGAACCTTGCTCTGGTAACCAATTTGATGTAAAACTATATGAATAAACGAGTTTGAACAGATCGTGAAACTGTTCGTTTGTGGTTGCTGCTAAATTCGTGGGTGTGTATGTTGATCTTAATCGATAAAATTGCAGCGGAATTGTGTTAATTTGACTGTTTAATTCGTGACTATGATGGTAACCGGATAGTATGGTGAATCCTAGTCCTAGCCTCGCAAGGTAGAAAACGCAGAATCACGTAATCAACCTCGCAAGGGTGATCTAAGACTAAGCTTGCAAACTTAATCGAATAATGCTCACAAACGTAAACAATCTTATTTCTGAAAATCAATGTCTGTGTAATTCTGATTACACGGTCCTACTTATACTCCTACTCGATGTCACAATCTGACTCGAGTCCTAATTCCTCAGCTTGCAAACCAAGCTATCTACCTCTTTCCTAAGCTAACTAGGAAAGTTATTAAAATACTAATAATTAAAATACAATCATATTTAGGGTATTCTAATTAAACTAGGATTAGGAAACATCTAGCTTTCCTAACTTTATTTGGAAACAGTAAATTAAAATAATTCATTATTCCTACACGATTTAGGAAATCGTGTATCCTACTCGGCCTAGGAACCGTGAGGTACAGCTCCTACTTGGCCTAGGGAACCGTGATGTGCAGCTCCGTTGCCTTCCCATTTCAGCATTAACACACTATTCAAACCAAGCTCAAACCCCTTTACTAGTTGAGTCACATTTCGACTAATTAGGATTTCATTTGCTTGTTCCGAGTATGCTCCTGCATCACCCTTCCTATCTTTTTTCAACTTTCCACTTTATCGTTGTTTGTTTAATTTGTTGCTTGTTAAATCTATTTTCTTTGTTTTAGTTTAGTTTCTAGCTAGTTTATTCAGTACTCAATCTAAACTCAAAATAACCTAGCTAGTTTAGTGACTAGCGACCGATTCTAGACCAAAATCGTTTCCTATGGATTCACCATCCTACTACCTTATTACAGACTTAAGTTGTTTGGTTTAATTGTTTGATTAAGGATACGACTAACCCTTATATTAATTTGTCTTATTGAGTACACTAAAATATCAAATTTTTATATGTTTGCTAATATAGAGTAATGATATCAACAAATAAAATCAACATTCATAAATATGCAAAAGACAAATGATAACAACTTTTTGGAAAGTAAGGAGTTTTAACTAAAAATTTAAGAGTAATTAATAGTTTAGGTCTACTTTTAAATTTATGCAAGGTAGATTTTAGTTTGAAGGGATAGCTAGGATGCCTCTCCATCAAGGTAATCTTTAAAATTAAGAACAAGCCATACATTGATAATAAGCCATACATTGATAATAAGTTAATAACCAATGTTTGATTGTACAAGTATATATCAATTAATTTAGTTGATAACTAGTTTAGATCTCGTGCAATATATGCACGGTATTTATAAAATTTTACTTTTTAGTGTACTCCGTATTATTTATGGATTTTAAATTGACAATTCACTCCTTTTTTATCACTACTACAGATACAGGCTATAACAACGGGTAAAAACCGTTGTAAAAACAAAAATCGGACGTTGTTAAAGCGGCCGTTGTAAAACGTATTTACAACGGTTAGATTATTTACTTAAACCGTTGTCGAAAGTATTCACCACGGTTAAAAGCCGTTGTTGTTGCGTGTAAGCCGTTGTGGAAAGTGTTTCAAAAATTTGGTGGGAATAATATAACAACGGTTGTCATATGTATAACCGTTGTTGTAACTTTCCCTCCAAAATTGTGAAGACTTTTAACAACGGGTATATGCTACATACCCGTTGTTGCAATTTGTAGTAACAACGGTTCTTTGTTTAAAACCCGTTGTTGTAACTTTTCCTCCAAAATTGTGAAGACTTTTAACAACGGTTCTTCGTTTAAAACCTGTTGTTGAATATTATGCGCGGTATTTATGAAAGTTATTCACAACGGTTTTTTTTTAGTAACCGTTGTGAAAGGTATTCACAACGGTTTTTTTTAGTAACCGTTTTTATTACGAACTCCTAATGTTTTTAAAAATTAAATTTGTTTCATGCCATTCAAAAACCTGCATATATCAAAGAAGACCATATACCAAAGACCAAAGATAAATCACGGTGGTTCATCGAACTCAATAGATTCAATTCAACCACAACAGCAGAATCATATATATATATATATATATATATATATATATATATATATATATATATATATATATATATATATATATATATATATATATATATATATATATATATATATATACTCCCTCCCAAATCAAAATAAACTTCCCTATTTCTTTTCCGTCTATTCACAATAACCTCCCTATTTCCTTTTTTGGTAAGTGTTTGTGTGGTCCAAATTTAATTGTATGGTGGGGTAGTGTATTTGTGTGGTTGAAATTTAATTATATGGTGGGGTAGTGTGTTTCCTTAATAATTGTGCCAAAATGAAATGGGAGGTTTATTGTGAATGGGAGGGAGTATATAGCAGTTCTCGTAAGGCCCTCATATATAATGAGTCCCTAAGTCCTCATATGGACCATTAGATATATGGGATGGATGTATGAGATTGCATCTAAATGAAAGGTCACAAATTAATCTCCTCTAATTACCTCCCTTAATCATTCCAACTCTTTAAACATTTACCCTCTCCTAATCTATCCTCTCATTATCCCACCTTTCCACTCTCTCACTAAATCCCATTTTTTCTGAATTCCCAACAAAAAAACCCAAAACAAAACACCCCATTTCCTCCTTCCTTCTCGGCCTACACCACCCTGCCGCCACCTCCACCTCACTAGACCACCAGCCCCCCACCTCCTCACCCGCCCAGATCCGGAGCCCACCACCAGACCACCACACACCACACCCGACCCCACAACCCGCCCACCACAAACTACCAGACCCACCACCACCACCGAGAAACCCACACGACAAACCCACCCGACAAACCCACCAAATCTAAACACCATCCTCCCAACCAGATCTAAACCCACCCCCGACAAACCCAACCGACACCCGACTACCCTTAAACACCATCCTCCCTCCTTCACAGCCACCGCAACAACCGACATCAACAACCACTCACTGCCGTACCACCTTTCTCCCTCCCTGCTGCCGCCTAAACACCACGGGTCAGAAAAAATGGTGGTTTCGTGGGTTTGTCGTTGGTGTTGTCGTTGGTGTTGGTGTTGTCGTTGACATTAGTGTTGTCGTTGGTGTTGTTGCTTTGTTTTTTGTTTTTTGGGTCTTTTTTTGTTTTTTAGATTTACTTCACTGGTTTTATTGTTCATTTGGTTTTTTTTTTTTGTTTTTTTTTATTGTTATTTGGTATTAATTTTGTTTGGTGTTTTTTTTAGATCTATTTTTTTTATTTTTTTTTTCTGATTTGGTATTTTAATGTTATTTATTATTGTTGGTATTTTTTTTGTTAGTGTTACATATTTGGTTTTATTTGGTTGTTATTTTTTTATTTGGTTGTTATTGTTATTTGATTTTTTGGACTAAAGTTATACATCTTGTCTATTAAAGTTATACACTGCGTGCATTAGAGTTATACACACGATATTTAAATTTGGTTTTTTTTTATTGTTATTTGGTTTATTTCAGATTTCGGGTTGGGTTGGGTTGTCGGTTTTTTGGTTTTATTATTGTTATTTGGTTTTTTGTTTTTGTTATTATGAGTTTTTTTGGTTTTTGTTATTATTTTTTTTTCTTCATATTTTTCATATTTATTGTTTGATTTTTTTACTATTTACGACTAAAGTTATACATTTTATGACTAAAGTTATACATTTAATGACTAAAGTTATACATTTTATGACCAAAGTTATACAAAAAAAGACTAAAGTTATACAAAAATTGGACTAAAGTTATACAAAAAATTGGACTAAAATTATACAAAAATGAACCAAAGTTATACAAAAATCGACCAGAGTTATACAAAAATGCACCAAAGTTATACAAAAATTGGACTAAAGTCATACAACAATGGACTAAAGTTATACAAAAAATTGGACTAAAGTTATACAAAAATGAACCAAAGTTATACAAAAATGAACCAAAGTTATACAAAAATTGACCAGAGTTATACAAAAATGCACTAGAGTTTTACAAAAAATTGGACTAAAGTTATACAAAAAATGAACCAAAGTTATACAAAAATGAACCAAAGTTATACAAAAATGGACCAGAGTTATACAAAAATGCACCAGAGTTATACAAAAATGCACCAGAGTTATACAAAAGTTAGTCCATTTTTGTATAACTTTAGTCCATTTTTGTATAACTTTGGTTCATTTTTGTATAACTTTGGTTCATTTTTGTATAACTTTAGTCCATTTTTTGTATAACTTTGGTGCATTTTTGTATAACTCTGGTCGATTTTTTGTATAACTTTAGTCCATTTTTTTTATAACTTTAGTACATTTTTTGTATAACTTTGGTGCATTTTTGTATAACTCTGGTCGATTTTTGTATAACTTTGGTTCATTTTTGTATAACTTTGGTTCATTCTTGTATAACTTTAGTCCAATTTTTTGTATAACTTTAGTCCATATTTGTATAACTTTGGTTCATTTTTGTATAACTTTGGTTCATTTTTGTATAACTTTAGTTCATTGTTGTATCACTTTAGTCCAATTTTTGTATAACTTTAGTCTTTTTTTGTATAACTTTGGTCTATTTTTGTATAACTTCAGTCTTTTTTTGTATAACTTTAGTCCATATTTGTATAACTTTAGTCCATTTTTGTATAACTTTGGTCCATTCTTGTATAACTTTGGTTCATTTTTGTATAACTTTGGTTCATTTTTGTATAACTCTGGTTCATTTTTGTATAACTTTAGTCCAATTTTTTGTATAACTTTAGTCCAATTTTTGTATAACTTTAGTCTTTTTTTGTATAACTTTGGTCATAAAATGTATAACTTTAGTCGTAAATAGTAAAAAAATCAAACAATAAATATGAAAAATATGAAAAAAAAAATAATAACAAAAACCAAAAAAACTCATAATAACAAAAACAAAAAACCAAATAACAATAATAAAACCAAAAAACCAACAACCCAACCAAACCCGAAATCTAAAATAAACCAAATAACAAGATTTAAAAACCGAAATCTTAAAAAAAAGTATAACAAGAAGAGATTTGAGAAAATGAATAAAAAAGGAGAAGTAACAAAATAAAAGAAAATAAAAGACAACAACAAAAAATGAATGGAAAAAACAACTCAAAACATGAAAATAAAGACCAAACGAAAAAAAAAAAAAAAACCGAGGCAAAAAAAAAAAAAAAAAAAAAAAAAAAAAAAAAAGTTGGCGGCGGTGCGGTGGCGGCGGTGGTGGGCGGTGAGTTGGTGTCGGGTGGGATAGTGGTGGGTGGTGGTGAATGAGGAAGAGAAGAATGAATGATTTATTTGGGTTTTTTGATTTAATTGGATTTTTTGGGTTTTTTGATTTAATTGGATTTTTTGGGTTTTATTTATTTATTTGGGTTTTGGGTTTTTTATTTATTTGGATTTTTTGGGTTTTTATTTTTTGGGGTTTTAGAGAGAAGATGAGTTGTGTGATATATGAGAGAAGTGGATGAGAGGAAAAGAAGTTATAGTGAATTAGTGATTAATTAGAAGGATTAGTGAAGGAGGAGAGAATTAGTGATATTAGTACATAAACACACTTTTGGAGGTTGATCTTGGCCATCCATCTCCCTCCATCCAATGGCTCACAATAGGACTTATGGACTTATTATATCTAAGGACCTTAGTTGATCCTTCCTCTATATATATATATATATATATATATATATATATATATATATATATATATATATATATATATATAGGAATGAGATCATGTGAGGATACACTATCTTTTTGAGGATTGAGGATTTCGTTACAATATCACAGGTTGTTCAATACAATATCACAAGTTATTCAAACAATATCACACAAAAAAAACACACGTGCAAAAAAAAAATTATAATTTTTTTTTTTTTCAAAAAAAAAAAAAAAAATTGGCAAAGGTCTGATTTTTCGTGATATTGTATTGAAAAACCTGTGATATTGTATTCACTAATCCTCAATCCTCAAATATTTAGGAGTTCTCACCGGATCCCGACTCTATATATATATATATATATATATATATATATATATATATATATATATATATATATATATATATATATATATATAGAGGCCGGATCCGGTGAGGCACCTCATTACGGCGAGGCGGCCGGTCTCATCAAATTCACAAATGACAAACTGACAGTACCACTGCTTTTGAGCTGATCAAGTTGCTTTTTACCACGCCGAAGCAAGTACTCAATGTAAACAAAGTTCTTGCGATCAACTTGTGTTGCATTGCGATGGAATTATTGAGATACAATCAACTCCATTTGTTGCACATCTTCAATTGATTTTGAACGTGCTGCTCGTAGAAATTCTCGGTATAGGCTCAATACTTGTTTCTGCAATCCTGAAAGTTTATAGCCACTGGTGCTTCCCATGGATTCAGGCTGTTTGCGCATTCGAAATTCCAGACCAGAAAATCAAATTCGTCAGTTCATCCCAATGTTTTGCATATTACTTACTCCATTCATTCATTCATTCCAATCATTTTTTACAACTTTGATTAAAGTATCCGTCACAAAGAATAGAAAAGGTAAACAAATAACTGAGACGAAGGGAGTAGTTATTAGCAATTGACCAAACAGAACAACCCAATGTGATTCATCCCCCAAGTAAATAAGTAATCATGTAAATGAAAGCAGAAATTAGGTACAAAAGTAGGGATTTGGGGATCGAATAATTAGAAACTGAAAAACATACAATACTATAGAGGAATTGAGGAGTTGAGGGATGGACGGGTGGCGCAGCAGCGGAGGAATTTGTTCTTATGCAATCACCATAATTTGTTAGTTGATGTTGTTTGTTGTTTATCTCAAAATTTTATGCTATTGAAAATTCCGAGCGTATTTGGTGAATCTTAGACCTTATTTTGTGAATCTCAGACCTTGTTCAGTGAATCTGAAAGCTTGTTTTGTGAAACTTGGTCATCATAAGTTGTTAAAATCACCTTTTTTGCTCTTTTTGTAATTTGGTGAATCTCAGACCTTATTTTGTGAATCTCATACCTTATTCAGTGAATCTTAAGGCTTGTTTTGTGAAACTTGATCATCATAAGTGGTTAAAATCACCTATTTTGCTTTTTTCCTTATTTGGTGAATCTCAGACCTTGTTTTGTGTAAAATCACTTATTTTGCTTTTTTCCTTATTTGGTGAATCTCAGACCTTATTTTGTGAATCTCAGACCTTGTTCAGTGAATCTTAGAGCTTGTTTTGTGAAACTTGGTCATCATAAGTGGTTAAAATCACGTTTTTTTTGCTCTTTTCCTTATTTGGTGAATCTCAAACCTTATTTTGTGAATCTCATACCTTATTCAGTGAATCTTAAGGCTTGTTTTGTGAAACTTGATCATCATAAGTGGTTAAAATCACCTATTTTGCTCTTTTCTTTATTAGGTGAATCTCAGACTTTGTTTTGTGAATCTCAGACCTTGTTCAGTGAATCTTAGAGCTTGTTTTGTGAAACTTGGTCATCATAAGTGGTTCAAGTCACGTTTTTTGCTCTTTTCCTTATTTGGTGAATCTCAAACCTTATTTTGTGAATCTCATACCTTATTCAGTGAATCTTAAGGCTTGTTTTGTGAAACTTGATCATCATAAGTGGTTAAAATCACCTATTTTGCTCTTTTCTTTATTAGGTGAATCTCAGACTGTGTTTTGTGAATCTCAGACCTTGTTCAGTGAATCTTAGAGCTTGTTTTGTGAAACTTGATCTCATAAGTGGTTCAAATCACGTTTTTTGCTCTTTTCCTTATTTGGTGAATCTCAAACCTTATTTTGTGAAACTCATACCTTATTCAGTGAATCTTAAGGCTTGTTTTGTGAAACTTGATCATCATAAGTGGTTAAAATCACCTATTTTGCTCTTTTCTTTATTAGGTGAATCTCAGACTGTGTTTTGTGAATCTCAGACCTTGTTCAGTGAATCTTAGAGCTTGTTTTGTGAAACTTGGTCATCATAAGTAGTTAAAATCACGTTTTTTGCTCTTTTTCTTATTTGGTGAATCTCAAACCTTATTTTGTGAAACTTGGTGATCATAAGTGGTTAAAATAAATGGGGGTATGATTTTCTTTCACATTCTTTCAAGATGGAATGAACTAAAGCATCACATATTCAAAAAAAACCGCAATTAATTTTGTTCCTCAACATGAAGGTGGAAAAAGATCAGATACACAACTATACTAGTACAGAGCAAAATACCGCAATAGCTGTCAAGAATGAGACTGCTGCGACAATCACTTGAAATACAGAGAATCACTTGAAATACAGACATACGAAATATAAGACTACAGTTTTTTGTAATTCGAAAGATGTCTTGTTTTTCTGTTGGTAGTGTTGATTTGTAAAATAACGCAATATCACTCACTAAACTGTAACCGTTTATAGTTCCACAACAAGAATTAATGATAAAACGAAACATGGGCTACATTTTAGCACAATAATATTTCGATTCATGGCATAGCACATAGTGTTACAGGTTTGGATATTACATGAAAAACATCAAAGAGCTGTTGAGGGCTTCTAAAATCCTAATAGCAACACTTACAACCAAAATCTGACAAATCCTGCTTTTCTGCATACCAAAATCCCCCTCTGAATGTCAAGTAAGAAATGAGACCGATAATAGTCGAAGCGGATGTGTCCTTCGTAACAAATGATCAGATGAATCAAACAAAGCAGTTAAAGGGAATCATTCCAGAGCACTTGGTATTGAGATTGTATGTTCTGCTTCGTCCAACTTCTAAGACTCTCAACCATACAACCTTTCCAAAAACACACAACTTGAAACGAGGAAGAACATGACTGCGTTTTGTTGTTTCACACATCCATTGCTGTACAAACCTGCAATCATCATACTGTATGTTCATAAAGGAGTAGGGAAAAGCTGAAGAATATTGAATTGAATAAAAAAAAATGACACAAAGAAAACCTTTATCATTAGACTCGTAGAAGTAATAAGATGAGATATATGTAACTGACACATAATGACACAAATTGTCACTGTATACTTAGTCATAAATTGTTCTGCATCAGTATAATCGGTAAGCGATCTTGAGAGATATAAGTTGCAAGCTAAATCCAACTCAACTAAGTGAATGTTATGTGGAAACACGAGGGCCTAACTATCAAAAATATATATTTGATCCGTCAATAGTCAACTTAAGCCAAGAGAAAGAAGGACATTAAGAAAAAATCAGCATCGTATGAAACAACTATAGACGACTAGTTAGAAGCGAAGGGAGGTCAAAGTAAGATCTATTATATCAAACATGAAGTACAAAAAAACATCCTTGCAACTCATGCTCGAATTAAATTCGGTAAAATCATTCAAATCCTTAACATGCTTTAGTTGCAAATAGTAATAAGTAATGAAAGTACAGTGATAATGGCGAGAACGAGACATCTCAGAGATAAAGACGGAATGAAAGTACAGATGAATTGAAATGATAACTATTGAATCAACTGAAATCGGTCATAACTAACAGTGAACAATAAGAATGAAACTTCAACTGCGAGCATAATCGAGCAGAAAAGGAACGCATAGAAATCAATCGAAATCGAGTGATTAAACTAATTAAGTAAGTTTATAACTAAAAATTTAACTAAATAAGCAACAAAATCAAAATCTATAAAGAAACGGAGAGGAACATACGAAGAAGAGGAGAAATTGACTTCAATAGATTGTATGTGTTGCTACTGTGCTCGATTATGCTCAGACAACGATCAAAAACTGCAGAAGAACAACAATATTTTAACGGATTAAATAAGTCGATTGAAAATTAGGGTGAAAAATAAGGAATGAAAGTAAGATGAATCGAAATTTAAATTAGTATTCGAGAATACCTAATTTGCGTATGATAATGGAAGTAGACAACTCACTGATAATGGCGGTCGAAAGCTCAATGAAAATGGCGGTTGAAAAGCTCGGTAATGGCAAAGACGCAGCTGGTTCAGTAGCTGAGCTGAAGAACAAGTTGAAGATAGAGAAAGAGGACGAGTAAATGAAGAGTTATTGAGGGGAAATGTTGAGGTGGTTGGGGTTATATAAGGGGACACGTGGCATCATCTGGTGAGTCTATAATTTATAGATCTGACGGTTTAGAAGGTGTCCAGCCGCCTCACCCTAAGAAGGGTGCCTCACATGATTCAATCTCTCTCTCTCTCTCTCTCTCTCTATATATATATATATACTTACAAGGAGTTAAATTTACATGAACTAATCATTCCCTAACTTCAACAAAAAATTTACTAATAAGCTGATCTAAGCTCTGAGTATCATGCATTTCTATTTTCTAAGACGTATTTGCCCAACATGTCCCTTACCTCGTCTATATCTAAACTTTTGTACGGCTGAATCTCTTGTGACGGGTTGATTACATACTGCGGAAAAAACAAAGACAAGACATTATTGTAACAATGCAACATCAAATACTGCATAGCAACATCATGGTATAGCAGCAAGCAAGACAACGTCAGCTCTAATTTTAAAAAAGTAATAAACACATTATTAAATTACTAACCTTTTCTAGAATAAGGATATATCTTCGCCTAATAATCTCCAACATAAACCGACAAACGTAGTATCCACATTGTATGCTGTCCGGCTGGCGAGGGGCCTATTATTACATAAAAACAAACAGACGAGAGAAGGCTCACATCAGAATCTTGAACTTTAGGTATTGTATTAGTATTAAACACAGATTTTTGCACTTAATGTATTGCATTTGAGCACGTACCCCTGTTATCGTAATAAAATTAGGGCCATCATCAGAATCTTTCGTGGGTTGATCCTGCTCGTTAGCTCTTCTCTTCTCAAAGGCCTTTTTTTTTAAAAAAAAAAAAGGAGGCAAAAACTCATTTTTTTTAGGGGCAAAAATGACCTTTTTGCTATAAATAAAAATTGAAACTTAATGTTATTATAAATAAATCAGTATTATAAACTTACTTATTAATCAAGCGCTTAAAAGTCTCGCTTGGTTGATTATGTATAGAGTCCAACCAAAAAACTTTCTTTTTTCGGCATGATGGTCTGCTAGCACCCAATGAGTCCTACATCAAGAGACATCATCATTATTAACAAGTACATATATTAGTTATGAAAATGCAATTGTAGGGGGAAACGTAATATTAATTTGATTATTACCCGTTTTCATTATAAGGGGCAAAAACCAGCTTCTTGGTTGTCGCCAATTGCCGAGCAATATAATCTACCCGATCTTCGAACGAAAAAATCGAGATAAACATAGATAAAACATAGGGGCACAGGAATCCGTATTGATCACTTGAAATCTTGTTCTCGGGGATCACTCTCAATTTCAATATCCTACATTATTACGGTATTAATTCCGGTATTTAAAACACTATCTAGTAGTCAGAATATTAGAATATGAAATTATTTATTAAGAAACTTACTTCATCCAAACAAATAGGTGTTGGACATCAATCTCGTCTAGGCCCAAATGGCTAAATGCTATATCCCATGACATAATTGCTTCGCGCTCAACACCTAAAATATGCTCCTCGAGCGGAATAATTATCAATTGCTCGTTTTCTATGCGATCGCAAGCCTCCTCATGCAGTTTCCTCATCGTCGCCGTTCTTACTTTTAGCATGTAATCCTTCCCAGAATATTTTGTGGAGTTTAAACTCCTAACATCTTTCAGTTCGGGGAAATAATGATTCTTTGATTTTGTGCTACTACCACCAGCCTACACATGTAGATAATTAAAATAATAAAAAATCCAAAGGTAACATATCCTAGTTGGAGTAATAAAAATAAAAGCGTACTTAACTAAATACCTCATCAACCTGCTCTTTCAATGATGAGGTAGTAGTAGCAGTATGATTTGGGACTTAGGCTTATCCGTCTTTTTTGTCCCCTACACAAAATTTTCATGCTTTTTAGAAATACAGACAAAATATAAATAAAGGGAGCGAGGTTTTTAAAAAAATGGAGAAGTTAATTAAATACCTCATCAAGTTGTTGTCTGGATGAGGTAGTTGGCATGTCCGGGGACTTAGGCTTATCCGCCTTAGCCGGCTTTTCTGTTCCCTACATACAAAAAATTTCCATGCTTTTTAGAAATACAGACAAAATATAAATAAAGGGAGTGAGGTTTTTAAAAAAATGGAGAAGTTAATTAAATACCTCATCAAGTTGTTGTCTGGACGAGGTAGTTGGCATGTCCGGGGACTTAGGCTTATCCGCCTTAGCCGGCTTTTCTGTTCCCTACATACAAAAAATTTCCATGCTTTTTAGAAATACAGACAAAATATAAATAAAGGGAGCGAGGTTTTTAAAAAAATGGAGAAGTTAATTAAATACCTCATCAAGTTGTTGTCTGGACGAGGTAGTTGGCATGTCCGGGGACTTAGGCTTATCCGCCTTAGCCGACTTTTTTTCCCTACATACAAAAAAATTTCCATGCGTTTTAGAAATACGAAACAAAAAAATTAAAGGAGGTTTTCATAAAAATGGAGAAGTTAATTAAATACCTCATCAAGTTGTTGTCTCGACGAGGTAGTTGGCATGTCTGTGGACTTAGGCTTATCCGCCAAAGTCGGCTTTTTTGTTCCCTACAAAAAAAAAATACATATAAATTTAACATATAAAAACATTCAACAATTAAAAATGTAACATATATAAAGGTATTTCTTCTAACCCCAACTGCTTTGGCTTTGAGGCGAGGCGGACGGAGACGAGAGCAAGTAGATGTGAGTTTCGAGGCCATTGGATGAAACTTCCAACCGCATCTCCCGAGAATGGTAATGTCGTCCGAATCGACAGACGGTTGAAAGTTTTCATGGCCTGGAAAGACTATAGTTATCTCTACTTTTCTATGATTCGGCAAAAGTTTTTCGCCATGAACTACGATTTCATTTCTGCTGATTTGGTGTGCATTTCTACGAGACCCGCCAACACGCACATATGGATTTTCGAATTTAGGGTCGACAAGAATAATTGGCCTCTTGTTTACGGCCTGAAAAATATACACATACATTATTATATCCCAAAATTTAATAGAATTCATATAAATTTAACTAATTAAACACTTCATGCATACCTTACGAAAACAAAGTGAACTGACTTAAAGGGGATGTATCTTTCTTTTTTTCCATCGATCGTCTTCTCAAGTTGCATCTCCTTTTCAGACCCATTATTTACCTAATAAAATTAACCAATGACACGATGTCGAAGTTATAGCATTAGAGCTAGCAGGAACACACCCCGATCTTACCCAAAAAAAAAGAAAAGAAAAATAAGGAAGTATTAGGTACCCGATCGGCTTTAGTTGTTACAACTTCAGAAGCATTAGGTACCTGATCTTTCTGAATCTCGTTGACCGATACTTCCTTCTCATGTATTGCCAAGGTAGTAGCGGCCTCTTGACCAATCTGTTGTACCTTATTACCCCCTTTATAAATGACATCCTCCATCATCTTCACTTCTTCTTCGGAAAGCTTGCCTCCGAAAGATTCAACTTTAGTAGTACGGATGCCATTAATCAAGCTGCGTGCCAAGAATGTAATGTTTCAGCAATTTTTATCCCAACAATAACATGTGAATTGAACTTAAATGAAAATAATAGAATAAATGGTACCATGTCGGCCTTTTCGGACTTAGTCTTCCTTTTCTTCTTTATCGGGCGGTTGTCCCACAATATTTCGTTACTCCAACCTTTGTAGGGACGCCCCTCAATCTACCTGGATGTTCGGGTCGGCCAATCGCTCTAGCAAGAACGTCATTACGACCATTGGGAGTGAATTTCCCTTCTTCTACCTCCTTCAATACGTTGTCCTATAATATATTAAATAAACTTCAAATTATATTTGTGACTAAAATAATAAAGTTAATAATGAACTCGTCTTAATAAAATAATGCTTACTATGTTGGCCAACACTTCCTCACACTACAAGAAAAACTAAAACAGGCGACCGAAATTTGGCGAATGATAGAATTAGTCGCCAATTTGGCGACTAATTTTCAGATTAGCGACTGAAATCAGTCGCCAATCTGGCGACTGACTTTTTTAAAAAGGGAATCAAATTTGGCGACTGACATTTTAAATTTGGTGACTGATTTAGGGGTAGTCGCCAATTTGGCGACTGAATTTCAGTCGCCAAATCAGATTTCAGTCGCCAAATTTTTTTATACAAATCAGACCCCCCTCTCTCCTACTTTACTCTTTCGAAATAAAAAAAAAAAAGGCGAAACAGCGACGACACCCACGACGAGCGACGAGCGACACAACTACACTTCCACCGCCACTTCCACCGCCATTTCCACCGCCACTTCCACCCTCTTTAATTAGGTTAGTTTTTTTTGTTTAATTTCAGTTTCATTAGTTTTTTTTGTTTTTCTTTTCTCTTTTCAGGGTCGTCACACATGTGCTAGGCACCACCGTCGCGTAGTAGGCTGTTGCTTCTTGTTTTCTTTTCATTTTTGCTTTTACTTGATTAGGTAACCTCCTCTTACCAGTTACCTTTTAAATTTACTAATTTTAGTTCAAATTATGCTACGGACTTTAGGATAGAAACCTTTATTATGTGGTTGAATTGTGCTATTGATTGACTTAATTAATTTAGTACTTGATTGTGTTGTTGTTTGATTTGATGTTGACTTAGTACCCGTTCAAGAATTACTCATTAGGAGTAATTCTTGAATAGTCCCCATTTTGGGATCGTCTTTGTACGTTCAAGTCATTTAGGTAGTAAACACGTACTTGTGATTTATTAATGAGGAATGAGTTTGGTGGCGATCCCTTTAATGTTCTCCGAATATATGTATATGTGGAGTAATTAGTTATTCTACATAGATGTGTATTTGGAGAACTGAAGGGAATTGCTGCCGAATTTTTTCCTCATTAATAAATTACAAGTGTGTTTGCTAGTGACTTGAAACGTACATTGACGGGTTTAGGTTGGAGTGATAAGGACCCCATTCGAAGATGGATTACTTATTGACAATATTTATATATTGTTTTCATATGTTTATTATATAATGTGGAGTATAATATTTAAATTTTGTATGTAATATTATTGTTATTTTTTAAAAATGTTTAAATTATTGTGGGGTCTTCTTTAGATTAAAATGAAGAGATTGGAATGTTCATGGATGTATGAAGGAAGATTAGACCATTCCAATAAGAAAAGACGTCCTACCGCTAGATTTATAAAGGGTGTTAGCGAGTTTATTGAATTTGCTAAACAACAAGATGAATATGACTTGGTAGACAAAAAACTTAGGTGCCCTTGTGCCAAATGCAAAAACCTGAAATACCAGCTTGACATTATAGTAGAAGAACATCTCATTATAAATGGGTTTAAGCCAAATTATTACAATTGGATTTCACATGGAGAAGCATATTCTCCAATTCATGAACAAGCTCACACCCAACAAATACAAAATGATGAGAACCCATATAGAGAGATGGTTGTTGATGCTATGGATTCCACTATTTTTAATAGTGATGACCATACAACTATTTATGAAGAACAACCGCCACACCCACAAGCAAAAACCTTTCTTGACATGTTAAAAGCCTTAGAAAAACCCTTGTATGAAGGAAGCAGAATGACATTGTTACAAGCCGCTTCTAGGCTAATTACCTTGAAATGTGAGTTTAATATGCCATTTGTTGCTGTTGATGGCATTGCCTCGTTCCTTGAGGAATCTTTCCCCGATGATAATATCATGACCCGAAGTTTCTATACTACCAAAAAAGTAGTTAAAGGTCTTCAATTACCGCATGAAAAGATTGATGCATGTCCTGAAGGATGTATGCTATTTTGGAAAGATGATGCTTTGCTTGACAAATGTAAAGATTGTGGGGCAGATAGATATGAGACAAGTGAAGGAGATACAGTTTTGGTGTTGAAAAAAGGCAACGGTAGTAAGAGGGCCAAAAAGAGTAAGAAACCAATAGCATGTAACCAATTGTTTTACTTTCCTCTCGCACCAAGACTTCAAAGAATCTATGCCACCAAAAACATTGTCGAACAAATGAGATGGCACAAAGAAAACCCACGTGCTCCGGGGAAGATGAGTCATCCTAGTGATGGGGAAGAATGGAAATGATTTGATCAGATGTATCCTGATTTTGCCAAGGAACCCCGCAATGTACGACTTGGCTTGTGTACGGATGGATTTGATCCTTTCGGTAATTTTGGGAAGAAGTATTCTTGTTGGCCCGTTATGGTCACACCATACAATTTACCACCTTGGTTATGTATGAAAAGACCATTTATCTTCTTGTCACTTATTGTTCCCGGACCAAAAAGCCCGAAACGTAATTTGGATGTTTATTTACAACCGCATTGGTGGAGGAGTTGAAATATTTGTGGGAAGTTGGGGTGGAAACTTATGATGTGTCTAAAAAACAAAATTTTTAACTTAAAGCTTCCCTTTTGTGGACAATAAATGATTTTCCCGCCTATGGTATGCTATCTGGGTGGTCTACACAAGGACAAAAAGCATGTCCTTGTTGCATGGAGGAAAGTAAAGCATTTTGGCTTCCCAATAGCAAGAAAATAAGCTGGTTTAATTGTCATAGATGCTTCTTACGAGAGGGAAATCCACATAGGAAGAACAAGAAAGCTTTCACAAAAGGTAAAGAGGTGCTTAATGCTCCTCCGAAACGAGTGCCTGGGGATGAGATATGGAAGACGGTATGTGATTTACCATCCCCTATTGATGGTACCGAGGAAGAATTTAAAGAATTGAAAAAGCAGAAAAACAGTTGGTTTAAAAGAAGTATTCTTTGGGACCTTCCTTATTGGAAGACAATGTTGATAAGACATAATTTGGATGTAATGCACATAGAAAAGAATTTCTTTGAGCAACCAATTGACATGATCATGGATGTAGAAGGTGAAAAATGTGATAGCATTGCTTCTAGAAAAGATTTGCAGAAATTTTGTCATCGTCCCAAATTACACATTCGCGGCGACGGGTCTAAGCCAACATCCATTTTCACTCTCGACAAAGCTAAGAGAAAAGTATTGTGTGAGTGGTTATAAAATTTGAAGTTTCCTGATGGGTATGCATCAGATTTTAGTCGATGTGTTGATCTTAAGAAACTGAAGTTGCAAGGCTTGAAAAGTCATGATTGTCATGTATTCATGGAGCGATTATTACCCATTGCTTTGAAACACCTCGTGCCGACAAACGTTTGGAATGCAGTTGTTGAGATTAGTCAATTCTTCTGAGATTTATGTGCCTCTTCAATATGTGTTGATGACATGATTCGTCTGGAAGAGCAAATACCACAGATATTGTGTAAGCTTGAAATGATCTTTCCTCCTGCATTTTTTAACTCCATGGAGCATCTACCGGTTCATTTGCCATATGAAGCCAAAGTTGGGGGACCCGTCCAATATAGGTGGATGTATCCATTTGAAAGGTAATTAAGATAATCTAGCTACTTTTAAATTAAAATTAATAATAATAACTAATCTATTTATTATATGTTAACTTTATTATTAATAAAACTCATCATTAACTTTTATAGGTTTCTTAATCATTTGAAGAAAAAAATTGGTAATAAAGCTAGGGTGGAAGGTTCTATATGCAATGCTTATTTAACGGAAGAGATTGCAAACTTTTGTTCTCTTTACTTTGAAAAACATATAGAAACCAAAGCAAAAAACTTGAATGTTGAGAAACCGGATGAAGTAGACGGAAGTTTACCCGAATTTTTTCAAACTCAAGATGATGAAGGGTGTTCATCAAAGGGGCAAACAAGATATTTGGAGGATAAGGAGTATAATCGTGTCCACCTTTACGTGCTATCTAATTGTGACCTCTTGGAGTCATACGAAACACAGTTTGTTAATGATTTCATTCAGAGGAATCCTAATATAAGTAAGGATGATGTTTGGGACAAACATGAAGACCAATTTCCATCATGGTTTCAGAAACATGTAATTGAGTTGAATATTCAAGATGATTTGATAAGAAGTTTGGCTTTTGGTCCTTCAAAAATGGTAAGAACGTGGAATCGATACTCGGTTAATGGGTTTAATTTTCAAACATTCAACCACGGTAAAGGTAAGGCTAGGTGCAATTGGGGGGTTACTATTTCTTCTCTTGATGACAACGAATACTATGGTATAGTTGAAGATATCTTTGAAATTAGTTATAGTGGACGTGACCGAGCTTATAAAACTGTCTTATTCAAGGTTGACTGGAAGGATAATTCTGTGGGTTTGGAATGAGAGTACATGAACAATACAAGCTTGTAGAAGTGAATCGTACTAGAACATACTCTAAGTATGATCCATTTATACTTGCACATCAGGCTCATCAAGTGTATTTTGCTACTTATCCAAGCACAACAAATGATAGAAATCAAAATGCGTGGTGTGCAATCTTTAAGACAAAGGCACGGTCACAAGTTGATACAACTTTTTTCCAAGAAGAAAACGTTTCAAATGAAACGCTTTTGTCTCCACCCGATGAAATCAACTATGAGCATGAGAATAAAGATGGTGAAGACATGGAAGAGGAAGAATATTATGATGTGGAAGAGAGACTGCTGGGGGAGGATGAGGCGGAGGAGGAGGAGGAGGAGAGAAGGGAAGAAGAGGAGGAGAGGAGGGGGGAAGATGAGGTGAGGAGGAGAAGGGAGGAGGAGAAAAGGAGGAAGGACGAGGGGTTTGGAGATGAAGATGATTATGATGATGATGATGATGACGATGATGAGGATGAGGAAGAGGATGAGGACGAGGGGTTTGGAGATGAAGATGATTAAATTGGTATAATTTTGTATTCCTCAAGAGTAAATTATTAAAATTTAGAAGTTCGTATAATTTTCATTTATCATTATTTGTGTTAATTTTTATTTGTATTACTGCAGATGATGGGTGGAGCAGGTCGAGGTAGGAAGCGTGGAGGCGGCTCAAGTTCGGGACAGAGCGCGTCCGGGAGGAGGAGGAGGAGTTTGTGCGGAGGATCCGTGCGGATGCAGACGGTGACGGTGAGGAGATCGACGCTACCGACGAGCGGTGCGGGTGCCGATACGGTACACTTCGGATCATCGGATGATTCTTGAGCCGGCGGGATTATGGTAAGTTTTATTCTTTATTAGTCTACTATTTTTTTTTTTTTTTTTTTTTTGTAAAATAATAATTGTTTGTAATTTTACATGTTCAAAATAAATGCAGGTTTATGGACGATTGCGTGATACGAGGTGTCACGAAAAGCACGAAGACTAATTTCGTGGGTCCAATTCCTACATCGTGGACACAAGCTTCTAATGCACAAAGAGAGGCGTGGTTCAATAACTTACGGGTATATATTTTCCGTAATTCTTTGTTTTAGAAACCAAATAATTAATTTTGATAAATTTTTTAAGAACCAAGGTTATACTTTTATTTTATACTAATATGAAATTTTGTCGCTTTTTTTTGTAGCTATCATTTGCTTGGTCACCGCCTCAAGAACAGAATGTCCGTAACAGGTACAATGACGTCCGTACTCGACGATATCGGGACGTGATCTGGAAGGTAATTAGGCGCCCAAAGGAACCAGAGCACATGAAAGGTATTTAATTAACTTGTTTTGTTATTTGTATTAATTAGCATATACTCTCTTATATTATAAATAATATCAGTAACTTATTAGTTATGATTTCATATGTGTAATTGCGGGTGACAAGTATGAAGGCTTAATAAAGCATACAAAAGTGAAGCTTTTGGAAAGAAGTCTAAGCAAGCATCCCTCAACAAAAGAGGAGGAAAGGAAGACGCCGTGAACGAGCCTACTCATTACGCGGGTTCACGATCGTTCTGGGATAAAGTATTGGGTGTAAGTTTGTCTATTATTTCACACTTTTTCTTGTTTTCAATGCAACATGTTTATTTTATGTTAGATTTTTTGTTGATTTTCTAACATGTATGGTTTTTTTTTCATTCAGAAAGGAAAGAAGAAGTCAAAGCCGATTACGGATGCACGAACTGTTTCGGACACGCATTCCAGGGTTGACCACAAAGGGGTTAGAAGTTGGACTAAGCCAAAAGACAAGCAATTATATGTAAGTTTTCCCTAACACTTAATTTTTGTTAATTTATTCTCTTTTAAAATGTCGTATATAAGGTGGTTACCATATTAACTTACAACCATTTGTTTAATATTGTAGGAAGCATTTGAACAACAAAAAGCCACCAATCCAGAAAAATCGGATAATGACTGTTCCGGGTGTAATTCCAGAGCAGTTATATGTTACCACCCGTGCTTGTAGAATGACGTCTTTAGTTGAATCCTCCTTGCGGTCTCCTGAAACGATGAACAAACTGAGGGCTCGGCTTTGGACCGAGCGAACTCACTCCGACGCTCAAGTCAGTAGCTTAGAGAGGTAAGTTGTTGTTACTTGGCAAAGTACGTATTGTAGAGAGATAAGCAAGATATTACCAGATGAATAGTGATTCTTAGGTTAAATTGTGGATCTCCTCCTCAATGAGAGTTGAGGAGTATTTATAGACTTTCACCTTTTGTCACGTAGTGGCCAAGTGGCTAGCAGGTGGAATGACTTATCTACCCCTCGGCCGAGGGACCATGGCAGGCCGGCGGGCTCTGTTGACTCACCGCCGAGGGGTCTTGGATATGAGTTCGCGGATGTGTGCCTCGGCTGGCTAGTTGTCCCCGCCGAGGCACAAGAGACAGCCGGCAGTGGCGTCGGTTAAGTTGTCTAAGCCGTTGACTTCTTTGTGGATATCTTTGACCTTGCTCAATATCTTTGTCGGTCGTGGGTGCGAATATGCCCCATCAATTTGCCCCCAGCGTAGTCTATGCCGTGGTATGGGCTCCGATGTACGTTGAGCGTATATTCTGCGCAAGTACAAATTTCTGCCCCGGCTTCTTCTTCCTCGGCATGGCTCTGCTTAGGCCGTACCATATCCCCCCTCTACATGGATGTGTAATGGACATCCGATGTGGAAAGAGGCAATGACGCTGGCTGAGACCAGGGTGGAGAGTGCCGGTTGTTTCTGATTGCCCCCTGGCCGGTGCTTTCTGGCTTGGTTGATCATGTGGCCGGCGGATAAACGGATACTTAGGAATTTGTTGGGGAAGATGAACAGGCAGAGAGATATGAAAGGGCGTGTTGAAGACGCTTGGTCATCATTGCATTGATTGACGTTCAATCTGTTGCAGCAACGATTGACATTCCGTGGTTGCATGTCCGACACGTGTCTGTTTCTTTGATTATTTTTGGCGTTTCATGGGCTGCGCCCTGATTGGTCCTTCTTTATGGGCTTTCCCCTATAAATAGGGCGTTAATCCCGAAATTGGGCACCAATTTCATTTTCTCAAAAATTTTCTTCTTTCTAGCCCTCTTTGACGAAACCTCTCTAGCTTTCAGAATCATTACTCCGGCGTGGCATTTTTCTTCAAGGTAAACAAATAAATTTCCTCTTTTTAACTCGTAAGTTTTGTTGTAACATGTCTTCTGCTGGTGCCGGACCTAGTAAGCCTGCGCCGGGGGGTTCCCCGTCGCGTCTTGATGAGGAGGAGATACTAACCGCCATCCCGATAAGGTTTGGGGGCCCTAGGTCTCCGTCTCCTGAAGTCGATCCAAAAGCTCCGGAGGGTTGGGAGGATGATGATGTTGATGAAGACTGTGAGGAAAGGATTCCTTCTGGTGAAGAGAGGCCGCATATCCTGGATCACGGCGAGGCGTGCATGACTGGTCCTGACCGTGCCTGGACCAATAAATTCGCCAGATTGTTCGGTGGAACTCTTTTCGAGGGTCATTTCTACTTCGGTGAGGGGTACAAAATTGTTATCCCTGGGAGGGTGAGGCGGTCTTTGCCCTCCTCCGGGTCATATCGGCGTATATATCGGGGCATCGGAGTATGGCCTCCGGTTTCCTTTGAATAAATACGTCACGGCCATCATCAAAGCTATGAACGTCGCCGTGGCTCAACTGCATCCGTTAGCCATTAGGACGATAGTTGGCTTCATGTGGCTCTGTCTTTTCAAGGGGGAGGTACCTACAGTTAACTTATTCCGCCGGCTTCATCATCTTCGGGCATCGACCCCCGGTAAGGTGGGGTGGTACGGCGTGCGATGGAGCCGGGCGTCCTCTCTGTTGATAAGCTTTCTTCCCGCAAGGACCGGAAGGGCGGTGGGTGTATGTCGAAGTCGGGATGACTATCCGCTGCCCGGTCCTTCCAAAGCACCAAGTCACTTACGGTGCGAGAGTAAGAGGGAGCGTGAAAAATGGGTCTCCCGGAGTAAGCTCAAGATGGATGCCGCGGGTTCCTCTTGGTGCGGACGAGGAGCGGGCGATCTGTGTTTGATCTTTGAGAAGGGATGGGTGCCCCGACTCGGATTATTCTTCAAGATGAGCTGCTTTGCCGCGTCGGCCTCATACCGGCCCTCAACCAGGGTGAGTAGGGTCGGTGTGAGGCCCATCTTTACTATTACGCTCTGTTTTTAGAGCTTTGTTTTACTTCTTTTATGTAACTCTTGTCTGGTTTCTTGCAGACCGGTTTGGCCAGGATCTGTCTGAGAGGACCTTGAAGAGGTTAGGGCTTGATAAGGACGGGAACGTCGTTGAGCGGCGCCCTCAGGCTGACGCGCGTGATCGTAGACTGGCTCCCAACGAACTTATGGATAAGCGGTGAAGGCACTTTGGATCCGGCGGCTCAAGCACGGGTTCTCGGAGGCGTGCGAAGAGAAACCAAAGGCGGCGCGTCCGTGGTTGGCAACGGCGTCAATCCCAACTCCTTCTTCGACCCCAAGGGCCCAGAAGGAACATGTGGAGGTCATCGATGTCTCCGAGGAGGTGGTGACCGTTGCGAAGGGCCCTCCTCTTCCGAAGAAGGGGAGAGAGCCACTGTCGGCTTCTACCGTCGCCGGGGAAAAGAAAGATTCACCCGGTCCTCCGTCTAAGAGGGCCCGGACTGGTACGGACCTAATCTGTGGTTCAGACTTAGCTGGTTCGTTATGCATTCCCGATGACAGACTCTCTGATGTGTCAATGAATGTTGACGTGGATGCGCTGTGTAAATTTTTTGTAGATCCGCCGTCGGCAGCCGCCGTTCTTACTGAGCGGCAATTAGAGAAGCAGCCTGAGAAGGCGGGTGATAGGAATGTCACCGTTGACTCCGTACTCCAGAAGGTTCCTCCCGCCGAGCTCGTGGCAGAGGGTACAAGAATATCCAAGAGGCTGGCGAAGTGGACTCAACTGGTCGGCTCCTACCTTATGGAGCAAGAACAGGACATGGCCCAGGCTGGGCTACTGATCCAACGGCTTAAGCTTGATCTCTCCGCTGCAAAGGGAGAAGCCGGGAAGGCTAAGCTTGACCTCCTAGCTGCTCGGAAGCGTGCGGAGGAAGGCGAGAAGCGACTCGGCCGAGAGGGCCAAAGTTGAGGTCTGCGATGCCACCTCTGCTCGATTCTTTGGAGGAGCGGGACAGGTATAAGGGTGGCTACGACGCCGTTGTTGCCAAAAGGGAAGAATGGAGGGAGATGTATGAGGCTCAGTCGGAGGCACTCGCGGACACTAGGGCTGTACTTGCCCAAAGGGAGAAAGATATTGAGGTGCTTCAAACTAAGATCCTCCCTGACCTGTGCGCTCAATTCCGGGATCAGGCCGAGGAAGCGACCAGGGAGGCAATCAAGAGGCTCATTCCTGAAGACTCCTTCCCGTGGGAAAATTTTGAACAACTTTCTCGGATGAGATGGCCGATCCATGAAAAAGTTGCGGAGGAGGCGGCGAAGGCGGCTCAGATAGCCGAGGCCAAGGCGGCCTATGATGCAAAGGTGAAGGAGGCCGAAGAGGAGGCTGAAAGGTCAAGGCATGTGGAGATGACAAGCTTTCCTCCGGGCCGGCCACGAGGTTGACGCTAGCTGCTTTGCCGATGGTGGGCAGCATCAAGCGTAGGGAGACGGGCGGTCGTCACCGGACTCACCCGGCGTCTCGGATAGCTTTAGCTGTTCGGGGGCCAACTCATCGAGCCTTTCCTCCCCCATCTTTTGGCGCTTGAATGTCATGTCTGTAACCTTTTGCTTTTCTTTTCCTTGTTTTTGTAAAACTTTGGTAGGTTGAGTTTTGGCTTATCCTTATGGGGACGGCCGTCGTCTGCATTCTTCTCGTTTGTAATCTGTTATCATTAATGAAAGTTTGCTTGCTTTGCCTTTGGCTTGGCCGAGGTCTTTTCTTGTCTTCTTGCGTTATTAATTGAGCGCTTTTTCATTTTTACCTTCGCTTAGCCGAGGCAGCTAGAATGCGTATCTCAACTGCGTTTAACGTCTTTTTCTTGAACATGTTAGCGTGTTGGTCGCCTCCTCTTTCACTCTCGGTCTGGCCGAGGCGTCGGATTTGCGCTTCCCAACCGCCGTTGTGAACATGTTAGCGTATCGACCGTTGTGTCCCCTGCCAGGCCATCGGCGGACCGAGACGACTAGGGGTTACGGAGCGACAGCGCACGTTAGCGTATCGATCGTTGTGTCCCCTGCCAGGCCTTCGGTTGGCCGAGGCGACTAGGGGTTACGACGCGACAGCGTAAGTTAGCGTATCAATCGTTGTGTCCCCTACCAGGCCTTCGGTTGGCCGAGGCGACTAGGGGTTACGACGCGACAGCGCACGTTAGCGTATCGATCGTTGTGTCCCCTGCCAGGCGTTTGGTTGGCCGAGGCGACTAGGGGTTACGACGCGACAGCGTTCTTGGGGTGACTGCCCGGCTTGGGCCGTGGCGTCTACCTCGATATGACCGCGGAGGGGATAAACACTTTGATGGAAAAATTGGGTGATTCTTCATTAGATGTAAACATGCGTTGGGGTGCCAACAATTGTTTTGGACACCTCCGCCGCTACACAAAGTATTTCCGAGATTGTCGGTGTTCCAATGGCTCATCAGAGGCACACCCTCCATGTCGGTCAGCCGGTATGTACCCGGCCTCATTTCTTCAACCACTTTGTAGGGACCCTCCCAGTTGGCCGTTAGTTTACCATGAATGTTTCCCTTGTTGGTGGCGGCCGACTTTCTTAGGACTAGATCCCCTACTTTCAAGTCCCTTCTGTGGACTCTTCGGTTGTAAGCTCTTCTCATTCGGTTTTGGTATACCGCCAAGTTGAGGCGTCTTTGCATCTCGGCTTTCTTCAACTAGGTCTAGGGAGGTTCTTAAGCCTTCCTCATTTTCAACCGGGTTAAAGGTGGCCGTTCGAATGTCGCACCGCCGTTGCTTCAATTAGCGGGGCCGCTTCGGACCCGTAGACTAAGTGGAACGGACTGTACCCCGTTGCTTCTTTCTCCGTGGTTCGCAGGGACCACAGGACGCCGGGTAGTTCATCGGCCCATCTTCCCTTTAGGTCTTCAACTGTCTTCTTCAAACCGTTGAGGATTGTTTTATTGGCCGCCTCACTTTGTCCGTTGCTCTGTGGGTGACAGACGGAGGAGTATGCAAATTTGATACCGAGTTCTTCCAGCCTCTCATTATTGTGTCACTCCAAAACTCTCGGCCGTGGTTGAATACCATGACTTGGGGTAACCCAAAACGAGTTATGACATTTTCCCAGATTATCTTTCTTACGGCTGCCGTCGTCTTTGCAGGTACTGCTACAGCTTCAACCCATTTGGTGAAGTAGTCAACGGCGACAATCAAGAACTTTCTTCCGCCGGATGCCGTTGGAAATGGCCCTAGTAGATCCATCCCCACTGTGCGAAAGGAAGGGGATTAAGTACCTACTGCGAGTCTCGGGATGGCGCATGTATCACCGGAGCATGCATTTGACATTGTTGCACTTTTTGGTCTTGGCTCACGGAATCCGCAAGCATGGTGGGCCGTAAGTAGCCGACTCGGAGAGCTTTGTGGGCTAGTGTTCTTGCCTCCATGTGATGGCCGCAGATGCCTTCGTGAATCTCTGTCGATATTAGCTCCGCGTCGGTTGGACCGACGCACTTTAAGAGTGGCCTCGTCACGGACCTCTGTCAATTCCCCTTCAAACACCAAGTACCTTGCTGCGATCCTCTTTATTTTCTGCGAGAGACTGCGGTCCTCCGGTAGTTCACTTGTCAATTTGTATTTCATTATCGGAGTCATCCACGTTGTCTCGGTCTCTATGTTACCCACCATGCCGATGGCCTCAGTAATACTCTTGGCATTCCTGATGTCCACCAGCACGGTTCGGCTGACATTCTTGATGGTTGAACTGGCGAGTTTTGAGAGAGCGTCGGCTCGGTTGTTCTCAGACCTGGGAATGCATTGTATCTGAAAAGATTTCAACTTTGAGGTGTCAGCTTTTACTCTTTCCAGGTATCTTACCATTCCTGAAGGAAATGTAGATTCATATACATGCTAACATACTCATATATGTTAAAATTAATTTGTCATAAAATTAAATACGAATTTTATGCATGCAAACAAATAATATAATAGAGAAGAAATCATCCTTACATTGTGATTTCGGTTCTAATGGGCACAAAAGAAATCTCCTTTTCTTTTGTTCTTGAGCTTTCCAAATGGAAGAACAAGGATTCAAGTGTAGAATCCCTCCCAAAAGCATATACCCAAGGAATACATCTTAATAAACCAATACTATTTAGATCTAGTAATAATAATGGTTTTACAATAAAATTGATACAATATAAATTGTATTTTCACTCTTGAAATTTCGGTCAAGAGGTGGTGTTTTGTGAGATTTTATTTCTCTAGAATTATCATAAATTGTAGAGAGTTTTCAAGGATTTTCTTACACTAGGAAAAATAAGATGGGAGGAATGAATGATGTAAAAGAGAAGAGCTTTTCTCTCTTTCTTGTTGGTGGCCGAAAAAGGAGCATTGGGTAGTATGCCCAATGCCTTTTGTTTTTGCTCTTCACAAGAGACTAGGCATGCAAGCCTACTACCTAGTGTCATGATTGTGTTTTTATTTAAAAATAAATAACACAATATTTACTAAACACACACCCATATTTCGGTTTTAAGTATAAAATGGAGAATCCATTTTATTTTGTCATTTGTCAAATTTGTCACATGTAACATGTTACATGACATGTTACGATGCAATGTATTTTTATCATATTAAAAATCAACATACTCATAAAATATGTCATTTACAAAATCGACTAGTAATTCGTAATTACTTGTACCAAAATATTTCACCAATTTATAAATCGTATTTATAATAATTCATTCAAATTTAATTGTTTCTTTAAACAATAATTTCATCCGAGTAATGATACAATTCGATTACTCAGACCGTATCTCATTTAATTACATTTCAATTTGATACGTAAATTATACTCACAAAATCATCCGTCAATTTTAAGCAATTTAATTAACTCGTATCGGTATACGATTAATTAAATAATCAATTAAGAGTATTTCCCTATAGGTATGACCTAAGGGGATCAACTGATCACCACCGTCGCACGACAGTAATGTCAAACTCTAGTCAGCCAATCATTACCGATATGTGTGGACCAGTTGACTTGTAAAATATTACATCCCACATGTATTCTTAAAATGAGATTTAATAATGATATTTAAATCATGTGATCGCACTATTGTTGAGGACACATTTCCCAACAATTCCGTCGTCTCGAGTCTCGTACTCTCCTCTGATTTGATTAGCCACCAAAAGTGAATCTGTTTTCAAAATGATGTGCTCCGCCCCTGCGGCCCTAGCTAGCTCGACTCCGGTTATCACCGCCTCGTATTCGGATTCGTTGTTTGAGGCCGAGAAGGTAAATTTCAAGGCGTACTCGAACTCGTCCCGTTTGGGCTGATGATAAGTATGCCGGCTCTGAGTGTTCGTCGTGGAGGACCCGTCGGTGTATACCTCCCATACTCAGGTTTTTCTTTCTTGGTATGTGCATTCGGCCAGAAATCGCCGGTGCATGTCCCTTTATCGAGGGCCTCGGCTTGTCTTGAATGCCGAATGCCGGGATAGCTCTCTTGCCCATTTGATGAGCTCTTGGATTGCTCAAATTTTTCCAATGCTTTCTCCAACGGCTGGTCGGTTAGGACCGTCACGGGATGTGCGTCGAAGTAGGGTTTCAGTTTTCCCACAGACGGCGCCAATTTTTCCGGGTGTAATTCCAGAGCAGTTATATGTTACCACCCGTGCTTGTAGAATGACGTCTTTAGTTGAATCCTCCTTGCGGTCTCCTGAAACAATGAACAAACTGAGGGCTCGGCTTTGGACCGAGCGAACTCACTCCGACGCTCAAGTCAGTAACTTAGAGAGGTAAGTTGTTGTTACTTGGCAAAGTACGTATTGTAGAGAGATAAGCAAGATATTACCAGATGAATAGTGATTCTTAGGTTAAATTGTGGATCTCCTCCTCAATGAGAGTTGAGGAGTATTTATAGACTTTCACCTTTTGTCACGTAGTGGCCAAGTGGCTAGCAGGTGGAAAGACTGATCTACCCCTCGGCCGAGGGACCCATGGCAGGCCGGCGGGCTCTGTTGACTCACCGCCGAGGGGTCTTGGACATGAGTTCGCGGATGTGTGCCTCGGCTGGCTAGTTGTCCCCGCCGAGGCACAAGAGACAGGCCGACAGGTGGCGTCGGTTAGGCTCTCTAAGCCGTTGACTTGCTGTGGATATCTTTGACCTTGCTCAATATGCTGACTGGTCAGCGGGTGCAGAATATGCCCCATCAATGACATATGGTATGAGTTGGTGGATGGCTTCAAGAAAGGGAACGTGTATGGTACCGGAAGTTCAACACCGGCTTTCTATGAGAAAACGCGTAGGAGATCGACTTCAACAATTCCCAGCAACACGTATCAACCGGGAATTATTAGTCAACTTCAAAGTCAAATAAGAGAGCGTGATGAACGTGATGCCAAACGTGATGAAGAACTTGCCAAACGTGATGAAGAATTCCGCCAAATGAAGGAAAGAATGGAAATGTTTGAGAATTGGTGGCAAGGTTGTAACCCCGGACCTAGACCCAACTACGATCCAAATGATCCGCATGGTCCACATGGGGGGAGTGGAGCCGGTGTTGGCTTCCAAGTAAGATGATTTTAGCATGTAAGCTTGTAAAACTTGAACTTTAGACTTGAATATTAGAATAGCTTAGCTTGTAAAACTTTCATTTTCAATATATGAAATGAAGTTTGAGAAAATGGGAGGTGTTGGGTTGAAATGTATGGTGTTGTGTGTGTTGAAATTTGGGATGTATGGCGATGAAATTTGGGTTGATGTATGGGGTTGTATGCAGGTTGGCTAGCATTGAAAACGAAAAAAACCACAAAAACATACAGCAACTTTGGCGACTGAAAAGGGCTTTGGCGACTGAATTTCAGTCGCCAAATTTGCGACTGAAATTCAGTCGCCAAAGCTCTTTTCAGTCGCCAAATTTTTTCAGTGAAAGTGGCTACGTCACCCAAATTTGGCGACTAATATCAAATTTAGCGACTGAAATTCAGTCGCCAAATTGGCGACTACCTAAAATCAGTCGCCAAATTGGCGACTATTTTTTCAGTCGCCATTTTTGTTATTTGGCGACTGATTTTTCAGTCGCCAAATTTGGCGACCGACTTTAGTCGTCAAAGTTAGAAAAGGCGACTAAGGTCCGCGACTGACGTTTGGCGACTGATTTTAGTCGCCAAATTGGTTTTAGCGACTGATTTCAGTCGCCAAAATCGGTCGCCTGTTTTAATTCTTTTTGTAGTGTCATCATATTTGTCACGCGACCGGGATCCTTTAGGCGTGTGCCCTTCTTTATAAGTTACATGCCGATCCAAGTTGCTCACTCCCTTTGCCACCTACACATTAACATGGTAACATTTATACATGTAAATGTGTATCAATGCAAGTCCAAGTGTGATTAAAAAAATAAAGTCTCACAGGGGAATAATGCATGCTACTTACGAGGTTCTCTTCTATCTTTCTGTAACCGCCTCGAGAACCATACCATTTCCCCTTCTTGCATGAAATGTTAGCACGATTTCTTCTGCTAACGGCCTTCAAATAATTATATAAAAGCGCAAGTAGATGAGATAATAAAAAGATTATATAAAGGACTCATTAATTAAAAAAATGATAGGTAAATCGTTAAAAGGCGAGGATATTTAACCTGAAACTTCTCAGTAGTTCTCATCTCTTTGAAAAGATCCCATTGTTCCTGAATGATGGTGGGACACTTATTGTCTCCCAGTGGGTTCTTACGCATCTCCCCCGTTGCCTTGTCCACATACAACCAATCCCTAGCAATGTCACACTTCCACTGCCTTAGGACATCCGCTGTTTTATGCATTAAATACTTATCATGGCATTCATCGGGTATAATAAAGGCTTCCTTTACACGAGCCAAGTATAACTCCGCCAATTTTGGATTCAAATTTCTAATGTCATCTAAATGGATAGGCACAAACTGTCTTGTGCAACATCCAATCCAACTGGATAAATAACCCGCATTTGGACCAGTAGGGAAACCCTTCGAGCTCCATGTTATTTCCATCGGGTCTTTAGCGGCCATAGCTGCAAGGGCTTTCTGGCACCTTGTAGCACCCCTCTCACCAGGCTTATTATCCCCAGGCTTATTATTATTTTGACTTCTTTTCCGTTTTTCACCCATGATAATCCTAAAACCCAAATATGAATGATATAGAAAATGAACAACTTAACAACGTACATGCAGAGTATTATCTAAAACCCTAAACTCTAATAGGAATAAAAATTTAAAACAACAGATTGAGCTTCTAAAATCCTAAACCCTAATAAGAGGAGTGAAGTAGATGATGCGGGATGATAAAGATAACAAAGAAGACGAAAAACAAACAGATGCATGAAAAAGAAAAAAGATGATCGTCTTAAAACCCTAATGCCAAAACACAAAATTAAAGTGAACATACTTGATGATGATGATGATAAAGAGAACGAGCAGGATGATAAGGGAAGGCAACGGAATCTGGACGTCGAAAACTGGGCGACGGCCGGCAACGAGATGTAGAAAGCGAGGAAAAGAGAAGAATAAACTCAGGATACCAACGGTTGAACTGGTGTTGTAGGTGTTTGTGTGGCATATACATGCTGTATGTGTTTGTAAATTAGTTTTTTATTAAGACAAACTATTGACAACGGGTGCTCAAAGCAAAACCGTTGTTATATGTTAATAACAACGGGTCAATAAAAGTCAACCGTTGTCAAAACTTTATTACAACGGTTAAAATATACCCGTTGTAATATATTTTCACCAAATTTGCGCCAAAATGAAATATGTCAAAAAAATCAATGACAACGGGTAGGAGTACTAGAACCGTTGTTGAAAGTAATAACAACGGGTAATGTAACTATAACCGTTGTTGATTCTAATAACAACGGGTAATGTAACTATAACCGTTGTTGAAAGTATTAACAACAGGTAATTTAAATACAACCGTTGTTATTGTTGAACCTTTTTTTTTTAAAAAAAAATTACTGTAATTCCATTACAGTCCAAACCTGTAACAATACATACTTATACAATAAAGAAGCACCATATCTTTTGCAACATTATTCAAAATTTCAACACCAAAGATCCACATCTAATAATAAGATCAAGAAAATAAGGCAACACCAGCATGCATGCATACTGCATATCTAAGCTACAGGATTTACCATGCCATGCAAATTTGGGAATTTTTATTTAACAATGACCATTATTGATTTACCAATAAATTAAACCATCAAATTATTGGTCTGAAAATGACTCAAAATGTTGGTCATCCATATCACTGTGTCCTGATGAACCATCTCAGGATCGGGGACGTTTCTTGGATGTCATAGTTTCTTCGTTAACCCAAATACCTTCACCATGGTCATCACGCATATAGATGCTTTCAGTGTCCTCATGATCAGTGTCAACATCGTTAAAATAAGATACAGTGGTAGAGTGATTCATTCCCTCAAAAACGACATCCTGATCATCATCACCATTATCGGATGGACTACTCCTTCTACTCCTTATAGACAGACAATGTACCACTTCTTATCCATAGGATCGGTGACATAGAACACTTGTTTAGCTTGGGATGCCATTATGAAAGGATCATCCTTATTATTGCCAACCTTACCCAGATTGACCAACGTAAATCCCATCTTATCCTTTCGGACACAATGGAGGTTGTTATCAACCCAGTTACATCGAAACAAAGGCATTGTGAATTCAATGTAATCTAGTACCAATATTTCTTGAATAACACCATAATAAAGGCATTTTCCCCAAATAGGCTTTTTATCTTTTGAAGTAGCAAAGTGCATTGCCTCAAATTCAGAACTCACACCACTATTTTGCATTATGCTCAACTCATCTTGCTTGCGGGTGTAAAAAGTATATCCATTAATGGCAAAACTGCTGTAAAAGGTGACCCTGGCATTTGGACCTAAACCAAGACGTAGTAACCTAAGAGAGATGTCATCACCAGTTTGATTCGTACACTCTAAGACAATATTCCTAAACCACTCTGCAAACGTCTTCGTATGCTCGTTTGCAATCCACTTCTCGGTCTTGTTTGGGTGATCGTATTTGAGCTCATCTTTGTGTTGTTGAATATAAGGTTGCACCTCATCTTCGTTGTTTAGCACATACGTATGTGCTAAATGCAACATTTCACGTGTCACAATTTTTTCAACCCGGCCCCTAATACCTTTTCCGGTCATCCAGTCACTATGACGATTCTTAGGAACGTCAATCAACTCCTCAGGGGAGAGATGAGCGTAACAATATGAAAGAGCTTCGTCTAAAATTGCGCGTTCAGCAATACAACCTTCCGGACGATACCGATTAGATGTATAGTCCTTGCAGACTTTCATCAATCTTTTGAAAGGATACTGGTATCTCAAGTACACGGGCCCAAGGTACAAAATCTCCCTAACCAAGTGAATGGTCAGGATGAATCATGATAGTGAAGAAAGAGGGTGGAAAATACATTTCCAACTGACAAATAGAGGTTACAACGAGGTCCTACAATGAATCCGCGTCATCGGGATCGATGACTTTCTCGCATATGGACTGGAAGAAGAGACAAAATCTAATTATAGCATATCTTACCTTTTCAGGTAAAATGGAACGAATAGCCACAGGTAGTAATTGTTGCATCAAAGTGTGACAATCATGTGACTTTAACCCGGTGAGTTTTAGGTCTTGCATCGACACTAGGCTTTTGATGTTCGACGAATAACCATGTGGCACTTTAATTCCATTCAAGCATGCACATAACTCTTTTTTCTCATTCCGTGAAAGGGTATAAGTCAAGCGGTAAAAAAATGTACGATTACCTCTCTTATGTGGTGCCAACTCTAGCCTTTAATACCCATCATTTTCATATCTTCCGTAGGCTGCGATGTTATCCTTTGTTTTACCAGAACATTCGAAGGGTATTGATAATATTATCACGTACATTTTTCTCAATGTGCATGAAATCGAGGCAATGCCGACCTCCAGTGTCGACCAATATGGAAGTTTATCAAAAAATATGGATCTTTTCTTATACCCACGAGTAGACAATTTAGAGCCGCTCTTCTTCCCATAGTCTATCTCAATATGCTTTAATTTCTGATAAACTTCATGCCCACTCAAAATTCTAGGAGGTTGACGAAGTTCTTGTCTTCCATTGAATGCTTTCTCCATCTTGCGATAACAATGGTCATGATACAAGAACCTCCTATTTCCCATATACACATACTTACGAGAAGACTTCAAGTATTCAGACTCGATATCCTCTCCACACAATGGACAAGCCTCTTTCCCATGAACTGTGTGCCAAGAAAGGTCGCCATAAGCCGGATAGTCAGATATTGTACACAATAACATCGCTCTCAAATTGAAAGTTTCGTTCTTATATGCATCAAATACTTCTATCCCACTATCCCACAACAATCGCAAATCATCTAGAAGAGGTTCCAAATATACATCTATATCATTTCCAGGTTGTTTAGGGCCGGAAATTAACAACGACAACATCAAATACTTTCTTTTCATGCACACATATGGAGGTAAGTTATAAATAGCCAACACTATACTGGCCAAGTACTATGTTGGCTACTCATGTTTCCGTGTGGGTTCATTCCATCAGTGGGCAGCGCTAGACGTAAGTTTCTAGGTTCATTGCCGAACTCGGGATACTTAGCGTCGAACGATTTCCATTGCATACCATCTGCCGGGTGTCTTAGCTTTCCATCATTTATTCTTCCTGTTTCATGCCAAGTTAACATTTTTGAATCATCGGGATTCGCATAAATCCTTATGACTCTTGGTATCAATGGAAAAAACCACAACACCTTAGCCGGGATCCCTTCCTTATCCTTATAACGCCACTCCAAACATTTAGGGCAATTGGTTAAGTTTTGATATAATTTCTATACAATATGCAATCATTTGGACATGCATGTATTTTCTCATATTTCATAACCACTCCTCTTATTAGTTTTTTCGCCTCATATGTCTTAACAGGTAGAACATTACCATCAGGAAGCAACTCCTTTATCAAGGCTAAAAAACTAGTGAAACACGTGTCACTCACCCCATTTACCCCCTTGATATTATACAATTTCACCACAACCGACATTTTTGTGAACTTACAACCAGGATACAGAGGTGCTTCAGACTCACACAACTTCTCATACATGTTGTTAAGGTCATCCCAATTACTAGTGTCATCACCTACATCTTCAAAATCAATCGACTCATCATCATTCTCTTCATTATCTATAGACCCAACATTCAACTTCTCTACTTCCAACTCTTCCAACTCAAAAAACTCGGCAAACTCAGGATCATCAGTTAGCCTTTCGTTTACCTCAACATCATCTTCTTCAGAGTTATTCTCTTCCTCTAATGATTCCCCATGAAAAATCCAAAGTGTATAGGATCGACTAAATCTCCACTTTTCTAGGTGTATTTTAACGTCCGGAAAAGCCATATAGCTAATATTACCACATCTTTCACAAGGACATGCAATACTAGAAGAACCTTTCAAATTGTTCGAAACGAATTGATAAAATTCAGCTAAACCATCCTTATAGTTGCGGTCACTCATATTTGCATCAATCATCCAAGTTCGAGTCATTATTCTACATTCTTAATAATAGGCAACTAATTCAGAAAATACAATAATAGGCAAACAAATAAACGAAATTCAGGAAAGCAATTAAGCTAAATTATCAACAAATTAGATAATAACCCAAAAAATCCTATATCTATAAGCGTTGCTAAGAAACATATATATACCGATTGATAAACACGATGAGGAGAGAAAGACGGTGACAACGAAGTGATGAGATGAAGACAGAGAGACGATTAGGGAGGAATGGAAGATGATATAGTAGCAGTATTAGCTTGTGTTTGTGTTTTGTAGCGTATAGCAGAATAAAGCAATCTGTTGTTCTTAAGATTTTCATAACACTAATAACAAGTTAACAACGGTTTTTGAGTCTACAACCGTTGTTAAAAAGTATAAAAAACGGGTACTAATATAACCGTTGTGATTACTTTTCACTAATTTTGGGCCAAATTATTAACAACGGTTAAAATGTATTACAGATTCAACCGTTGTTATTAGTTTTTATATTAACAACGGTTTTTCAAGTATGACTCGTTGTTAAAACCAATAACAACGGTTAACAACACAGAACCTGTAATACTCCGTATTTATAAGTCTTGGGGTACTCTATCGAGTAGCCCTTACTCTGTCGAGTAAGGGTAAGTTGCGAAATAAAATAGTTTCTGACCTGTTGGGTACTCGATCGAGTAGCTGGGGCACTCGATCGAGTAAGGGGGTACTCGATCGAGTACCTTGGGTACTCGATCGAGTGTCCTATTTTGACGGGGAGTTTTCTCGGGTTTTGTTAATTATGCGATTAAGGTATTTAAGTTTCGTCGTCATTGTTTTAAATCACTTTTACAAAACCTAATTTCCTGTTTAAGAGAGAAAGCAACAAGTTCATCTTCCTAATCGCATTCTTAACAATTCCGGAGTTCGACGGTCGATTCTTGTCGTTGTTTATATCGTTGGGTTCCTTGCGTCGAGGGTAAGATCTACGTACCCTTTTTATTGTATTTCCTTTGATTTGGTTAAACCCTAATTTAGAGGTTGGGGGTTTTTATGTGTAGTATGTGATTGGTAGCCTATATGTGTTGTATGATAGGAGGAGGGTTCATAGAAGAGGCTTTTGACTCAAAGAAGAGAGACCGTCGATTGTGTGCATACCAGGTAGGATTTCCTACTCAGTATTAGTCCCATAATGGGATATTGGTTGATGTATTGTATTTGGTTGTTTGATATAATAATTATACTGTGATTGTGGTTGTGATCGTTGTTGATGGTTCGCGAGGCGTGGCCTCGGCTGAGTGGGGTCACTTGCGGGAGTGGCTTCACGCCCTAGTTTCGCCCTTCGTGGAACCCGCCACGAAAGGGGATGTGCACATTAATGGACAGGGTTATCGCTCACTATGTGGAGCGGGGATTTGGTGGGTACGGTGCGGTCCCCCATCGGCGGTGGTCCGGTGGAAGGATCGAGATTGAGATGATGGGAATTGGTTGGTTGTGTGTGTGTGTGACGATTAAAGGCATTTTGTCATGTGTATCTTATTGTTGTTATACATATTGATTGTATGATTAGTCGACCCGGTGTTGTTTTGTAAACTGCGGTGATCCATTCGGGGATGGTGAGCAGATATTGAGCAGGTATTGAGATGAGTACTGGATAGCTGGGATGCCACGACATGATGATAGGAGTCTTCCGCTGTAGCCTTTAGTTTATTTCCATTTCAGTTAGAACAGTCAGTTTGGAATCATGTATCGTACTTTTGGTTTGGTTTTGAGGATTGTAACTATTAACTAAATTATTTATAATAAACGTTGTTTCTTTATTGTTTTTTTATTATCATTGCCTCGGGTAACCGAGATGGTAATGTCTTCATACCTGAGTGGTCCTGGTAAGGCACTTGGAGTATGGGGGTGTTACAAATGGTATCAGAGCGACGATCCTGAAACCTGTAACCAATGAACCTAATGAACATAGGGAGTCAATTAAAATGAACCCGGGGTAAAAGTTGTAGGAGCTAGTGCAAAGGCTTGGGAGACGTCCTAAAGTCGCAGGGGTCGCCCTACAACTTTGAACCGGTCACATGGGGGAAGTGTTTGTCGAGTCGTATGTGTGTTTGGTTAACTTGTGTACGGATGTGGTGAAACGTGTTAATTGTTGGGTGTTGAAGTACAAAGTTGAGCATGTGAAAGAAAATGGTGATATGTGGGAATTTGTTGATGAGATGATAACATGTTGGATGATTTACAATGTGGCATTTAATAACATGATGAAATGATCTCGTAGATAGTAGAAAAGATGCGTAGCATGTTTATTATGATATAATGTGGTTTATAAGTTTAGCATGTTAGCATATGACGTAACATGCGGGTAGCTTTTATGTGTTAGCGTGACTCGATCGAGTGGGACTGACTCGATCGGGTGGGTTTTTGGCGATTTTGAGTCCAGAATCGAGTTTTGGGGCACTCGATCGAGTAACTAGGGGTACTCGATCGAGTAGAAGGCTCACTCGATCGAGTAGCCTAGATACTCGATCGAGTAGGTAAGAGATCGGAAGGTCCGTTTGGGGTCCGAAGTTTGGGTACTCGATCGAGTACGTGGGGCACTCGATCGAGTAGCCCGTTACTCGATCGAGTGTGTTTGGGAACTCGATCGAGTGGGTTCTGGGTGGCGTGTTTTCGTGTTTTGAAGTTTAGTACGTATGTTCATATCTACCCTTTCTTATATATGTATAGTTTCAAGATGCCGCCCAAGAGAACTGCTTTGTATGCGAGAGCTGAGCTTATGACCGTGGATGACATCGTTAAGATGTTAGAGCACCAGGATGCTCTTACTGAGACCTTAAAGAAGGTGAATGAGGATAAGAATAAGGATAAGGAGAAGGAGGTTGACCATTCAAAAATCAGCCTTTATATAGCGAGGTTTAACCCGAAAGAATACAAGGGAGTTGGGGAACCTAACCTTCTTGATAGTTGGCTGAGAGAGATGGAGAACATATTATATTTGGTTCACTAACCTGATGAGATGAGGGTGGAACAGGCTGCGTTCTATCTGAGGGAGGCAGCAGGCAAGTGGTGGGATTCAGTGAAAGTGAGTGCTAAGGAGATATATGCAAACCAAGGCTTACCTGCTATACCTTGGGAGGAGTTTCGTAGGGCTGTGAGGAAGGAGTTCGTACCGGAATATGTGAGGAGTAAGATGAGAGAAGAGTTTGATGGTTTTAAGATGACTTTGAGATGTCCGTGGCTGAGTACTACAGTTATTCAATGAGAAGTCTAGGTATGCTGAGGATATGGGTTTGAGTGAGGAGAACCTGACATTGAGGTTTGAGAGGGGGTTGACCCCTAAGATTATGGATAAGTTACCCGTGGGAATCCTTACAGATGTTAAGGAAGCTTATGAGAGAGCTGGGAGAGCGGAGAGGTTGGTGGAGATGGCTCAGGAGAGGTTAGGTGGTGAGAAGAGGAAGTCTGAGAGCGAGGGTGGTGGCCAATCTAATCACAAGAAAGGCAACCACAATTAGTCTAAGGGATTTTCTTCTGGGTCTGGGTTCAGTGCTGGGGCTTCCTTTGGGCGTGGCCGTGGAAGTGTGAGTAATAGTTGGGGAGTGACCTGCTATAGCTGTGGTGGTGTAGGCCACAAGAGACATGAGTGCACAAGTGCACCGGATCTTTCCGGAGACTGACTCGTGCGAGCTTGAGCAACGACCGGCTGGATCATGGCCAAACCGGGGAAGTCAGAGTTACCAGAGTGGAGGCAACTGTTGGGGTTGGTGTCCTTAACAGTTAGTGCAAGGACTTATAAACCTCTAAAAGGATCAAAGGGTATACTTTGTATCATAATCAGTTGATCCACGTTTATCAATAACGGTTGGCTTGCTAGATAAGTTTGACGTTATTGTCATACAGATGGCGGTGATCAACTGGTCCCTAAAAGTCACACCTATAGGATACGTCTTGAGTAATGTGACGGTATGAAAATACAGTCATACAGATGCCAAATTTGACTAACCAGTTAGTCTGAGTTATTTGACTAATAATTAGTCAAAATGTGATGTTGAGATATTATATTTAATACGGATTAAATATCATGGGCTAAAGGCGAATTAACCATTAATTCGAAATTAAATATAAGCGTTTTATATTTAAATTAAATGTATATTGAATATAATTATACAATACTGTTTTGTCGGACATGTATTAATAATTCAACTAACCCGTATTATTAGTTGATGCCTTAATTTCCGATAACCGATAACAGTTTATAATGAAACCGCGTCGTATACATTTAGTAAGCTATGGACCGGACCGCAAGTTTAAGTGAAGAGAAAATTAAAAGCCCGCGAGCTCCCTCTCACACGGTTTGGCCGAGAGCCTTTCATAGACAAAAGGAGAGCATCTCCTCTTGTCTAACCTAATTGTTCATTTGCTAAACAAAATTAGGGTTTTGGGAATTGTGCCTCTCAGGACTCGGATCTCACATCCAACACAACTCACAAAAACTATCCTCTCAATGTTGCAAAGGCAATTAGAGGAATTGATCTAGCACAAGGGCATAACTCGGACTATCTTGGGTGCATCGTTTAGGAGGAGATTTGCTTTAATCTCTCATTGCCTTTTGCACTAGGACCGAAGGTTATTTCTAATCTTTATCGTTTCATTTTGTTAATTTCGTTTATGACCATAAAATACATATGAATCTTGCGTCATAATCCTATAAAGAGAGGGTTTTATACGGATCTAACCCTTCAAGTGGTATCAGAGCGAGGCCACGTAAAATTTTATATGTGTTTTTCATTAAACGATTTTGAAAACGATGTTTTTTTTTGATCAAAAGAGGCCACGGCTGCCTTCTGTTTTTTGGCTCGGCAAAAATATTTTTTTTTGCTGCGTTTTTGTCGTTTTTGTGCCTTGGGATCCGTGCCGTGTATACATGGATCGATATTTTTTTTTGAAGCAAATTCCACACGGCTGGAATTTTTTTTCTTCACGGTTTTTCATTTTTTTTGCACGGCTGATTTGTTCTTCGTGCCATGTTTTGTGTTGTTTTGATTTAATCTTTGCATATTATTTGTAATCGATATTCATTATAGTATGTAAAGATCTATCAATTGCAAATCGAAAAAAAAAAAAAAAAAACGTGTGGCTGCTTGTTTCGGCTATTTTTTACACGGTCTGTTTTTTTTTTTTGCTTTGAATACCGTGTCAAGTTTACACGGTAGCATTGTCGTTTTTTGGTTTTGTTTACGTTTTGTTCTTAGCGATTTGTTGTTTTAATCGATAATTACAACAAGATGTGAAGAACATGTCAATTGTATTTTTATTTTAATCCGGATTAGAGTAAATTGCAATTGTGTTTAAATCAAACCGTTTTGTTTTGATCTTTCTTTGCTCACAAATTGAGCCGTGTAAATTTTTTTTGGGTAAAAGACCCTCTCGGCATTTCTGCCGGGTTTAAAAAAAAAAAAAAAATTTTTTTTTTGGCCCCTGGTACTGTTCACGTGAACAGTACAGAAGAAAATTTTTCTGTTTTTTTTTCTTTCGGCCTTTTTAATGCATAAAACGGTTTTTTATGCTCTCGCTTGATTAGTGAAACGGTTCACCCACGTAAATTAAAGTTACTTTAAAAAATTTAAAGCAACGGATTATATCGAATTAAAATTAAGTTGATGAAGCGGTTTTGTCACATAATTTTAATTATCTTTGGTGGTTTGGATAAATTAAACATAATTACGGAATTATGTCACGAATTAATTTATTTTAGTTGATGCATTTTATTTATCGTTCTTTTTATATTTTGAATGTTTTGAATGCCTTTTAATTACGTATTTAATTATTTTGCAAACAGTTGTAACTTAGTGTGGCCTTAGTAGAACGTGTTACCGTAATGATGGAACACGGTCTTGGTTGTATTTTGAGATCTTGTATCTCCATTTTATTTCTTTTAATTACAGTTTTTATTTAGAATGTAAATAGGTTTATATTTGTAAATTTTAAATTGTAATTCTTGAGAAGACTAAAGATGGAGACCGGATGCTCACTCCCGCTACTTGGATGAAGATGGAACATCTAGACAAGCTTTTCGGGTCCAACGGTGGATTCCAAAGTTGTACTTTGTTCTTTTTACTAGGATAGGCCACACTAGGATTTTTTATTTACGTATCGCATTCATTTATTTATTTTTATGTAACGATAGTATGCATCATTTTCCGCCTAAAAACCAAACCACCTAATTATTGCATGAAAACTGACACATATAGAGGTCACGAGTTAGTTTTCATTGACATTCGTATGTCACACGATCATGCTAAGCCATCACCTAAATTGATTCATTCACGCAGACGCTAGTTTTTCGTTCACTTAAAATGAATTATAATTAAGTTGATGGGATCTTCCTCGTATAAACCAAAATTGAGAACGGTCTTTATAGGTCAAACTCCAAGGACTCCCTTCTTCGTCGGTAGGCATACTATGACCCCTTCTACGTCGGGTAAATTGGAACCGATTGACTTATTTTATCTCAACACTATGGTCACTCGTACGATCCTGTGACTATGGTGGACTAATAGATAGGATGTACGAAATCTATCGACCAAGAGTTCTTCCTAAGAATTAGCTAAACATTGGCTTATCGGTTTACGAAATTGAGTCTTGGGATCACTTGTATCATTCTTGAGGGAGATCAATTATGCAAGTGGGAGAGTCTACATGTTTAAAATGAATTTTAAAATAGACTTAAATCACCTCGATGAGTTGCTTATTTCGTTTTGTTTTTCTTTCTTTTTCAGTGTAGATCACGTTTTTAAACTGCTAAACTACAAATGGCTGGTTCTACTGATAACCCAATGCCAAGTGCCACATTGGACCGTGAGTCCTGGCTTAGGATCTTCATGAGTCGATGAATCGATCTACTCGATCAAGAATGACGGATCCAACTTCGCGGATCGGGAGGCGGATTACGGAATGCTGCCGCCGACGGAAGCTCGGATATCTGCTGAGCCCATGCCGTTAAACCCAGGCCCCACGGCTGGAATTAACGAAATCAACGAGTATAACGATTTCGCTTTAGAAGCGGGTGCGGTAAAGAACGTACTCATTTTTGCAATGGAACCCAATTTGCAGAAACGCTTCATAGCCCAAGGTGCAAACAAGATTTTCACCACGCTCACTAAGGAATTCTCGAAAGCACCGAGAATCGTGACCTATGAGCATACCACTCGCTTCTTTGATGCGAGACTCTCGAAGGGCCAACCGGTTAGCCCACACATTCTCAAAGATGATTGAGAATGTCGAAACCGGAGACCTTTAACTGTAACATCAGCGAGAATATTGTTATCGACCGTATTCTTCACTCACTCCACGATGGTTATTCGCAATTCAGAGCGAATTACTATATGAATGATTTGAAGAAAACTCCCCATGAATTGCACTCCTCCTCGTACGACCGAGAAGGACATGAAGTTCGGTGGGAGTTCGAAATGAGATGTTCTCGTTGTGTCAAACAAAGGGAAAGGTAAGGGCAAAGCTCCGGCAAAAACCTAACATGAGGTAAGGCGAAGTTCAAGAAGTCGGGTTCAGGGAAGAGTGGTCCTGGTGAGGCGAGTAACTCATCAGGCGCGACAAAGAGCAAAACCGAAAACATGGAATGCCATCACTGCCACAAGACTGGGCATTGGAGGCGGACATGTCCTGTTTATCATGAGGACATAAAAGCGGGTCGCGTTAAACCTGTTGGTATGTCTTCTTCTTCTACTTTTATTCATATGATTGAGATTAACCATGCAAGTTACGGAACTTGGGTACTAGATACTGGTTGTGGTTCTCATCTCAGTGTAATCATGTGCGGGGCCTCCAAATCTCGAACCTCTCGTAAAGGGTGAGGTTGACTGCGTGTTGGGAATGGAGCAAGAGTGGCTGCCATCTCAAAGGGGACATATGTGATCCAACTTCCTAGCGGATTTGAGTTATCATTATATGATTGCTATTATGTTCCTAGTCCTGTCAAAAAAACATTATTTCGGTTTACGCACTTGACAAACTTGGTTTTTCATTTGTAATAGAAAATAATGCTTGCATTTTCTCTTTACACAATATGATTTATGGCAAGGCAGTCTCCTTGAACGGAATTTATGTTTTAGATCAGACGACCGAAATATTACACGTAATGAATAAAAAGTTAAAGGTAGGTGATAAAGATCAAACATATCTATGGCACTGCCGCATGGGACACATTAATGAGAAACGCGTAAAACAGCTCATTAAAAATGGACCTATCTCGGCCTTTGATTTTCAATCATTTGGCACGTGTGAATCATGTCTCATCGGTAAAATGACTCGTATTTCCTTCAAAGGTGTTGGAATGCGCGCTGCTGACCTATTAGGACTCATACACACGGATGTATGTGGACCTATGTCAATCACCGCACGAGAAGGCTATAGGTATTTCATCACTTTCACGGATGATTTAAGTAGATATGGCTATGTCTACTTAATGAAGCACAAAAGTGAATCCTTTGAGAAATTCAAAGAATACCAAAATAGGGTACAGAACCTACTTGGTAGAAAGATAAAAACACTACGTTCAGATCGCGGTGGCGAGTATCTTTCTCACGAGTTTGATCAACACCTTAAAGACGTGGGATCGCCTACGCTTAACTCCACCGAACACCTCAATTGAATGGTGTGTCCGAACGGAGAAATCGAACACTACTTGATATGGTTCGATCCATGATGAGTCACACCGTGTTGCCCGACTCATTGTGGGGTTATGCTCTTTGTCGGCCGCTCTAATACTTAACAAGTCCGTCTAAAGTCATGACAAGACTCCATATGAACTATGGAAAGGAACGGTCCCTAACTTGTCCTTTATACGGGTTTGGGGCTGCGAGGCTTATGTCAAGTGGAGACCTAAAGATAAGCTCGGCCCGCGATCGGTCAAGACATACTTTATAGGTTATCCTAAAGGAACACGTGGTCATTACTTCTATTCGCCAACCGAACAACGCGTTTTTGTTGCGGCTAGTGCGACATTCTTAGAGAAGGAATTTCTCGAGAATGCAAAGAGTGATAGAACCTTCGACCTGTCGGAGATTCCATAACCAAACACCGAGCAACCATTGGAGGAACCTATTCCTTCAATCCCTACTGCGTGAATATTCCCGAGGAACCTAGGAGGTCGGGAAGAGTCTCTATTCCTCCGCATGATACATTGGTATGGTCGAGGAACATGATATAGACGACGTTCTACTCTTAACGAGCGGTGAACCCGCAACCTATAAAGGTGCCGTGACCGATTCGACTCGAAACTATGGCTTGAGGCCATGAAATCCGAGATGGACTCTATGTATGAGAACAACGTGTGGGATCTTGTTGACTTACCTGCTAAGGTTCGTCCCCTTCAATGCAAATGGCTTTACAAGATAAAGCATTCTGGAAGGTCGCAAAGATATCTACAAAGCACGACTAGTTGCTAAAGGTTTCACCCAAGTGCCAGGTTTGCACTACGATGAGATTTTTGCACCCGTAGTCATGTTGCGTTCCATCCGGATTATCTTAGCGATTGCCGCTTTTCATGACTATGAAATTTGGCAAATGGACGTGAAAACCGCCTTCTTAAACGGGGTTTTGGAGGAAGAGTTGTACATGGTACAACCCGAAGGTTTCATCGATCCAAAACATCCTAAGAAAGTGTGCAAGCTTTAGCGTTCCATTTATGGACTTAAGCAAGCATCAAGGAGTTGGAATCATCGCTTCACCAAGTGATAAAAGAAAATGGATTCACTCGATCAAATGAGGAACCATGTTTATATATCAAGTCGAGTGGGAGCAAGATTGTCTTCCTAATATTGTATGTTGACGACATACTCCCGATTGGGAATGACATACCTCTCTTAACTTCGGTGAAAGTATGGTTGAAAAACCATTTCCAGATGAAAGATCCGGGAGAGGCACAAAGAATTCTAGGCATCCGTATCTATCGAGATAGATCACGACGGATGCTATCTCTCGATCGAGTCTTACATAGACAAAGTCCTAGAGAGATTCAAAGATGACTAACTCCAAGAAGGGGTTCCTTCCTATGTCTCCGGGGGTGCATTTGAGCAAGTCTCAGGCACCAGAGACACCGGAAGAGAAAGAGCGCATGGCACGGATACCTTATGCTTCGGCAATAGGATCTATCATGTATGCCATGATATGCACACGTCCGGACGTGGCATATGCATCGAGTATGACAAGTCGATTCCAACAAAGATCCGGTGAATCACATTGGTCGGCTGTCAAGAACATTCTTAAGTACCTAGGAGGACTAAAGATTGGGCATTGACTTATGGAGGCTCTCAAAAGCTATGCGCAATCGGTTACGCAGATGCTAGCTTCCAAACGGATCGTGATGACTCAAATCTCGGTCTGATTCGTTTTTACTCTTAATGGCGCTCGATCAATGGAAGAGTTCAAACAAACATTATAAATGAGATTCTACGACCGAGTCCGAGTACTATGCCGCGTCTGAAGCTACAAAGGAAGCGATATGGATGCGTCAATTCTTACATGGGCTATCTGTAGTGCCTAGTTCGAATGACCCGATCACCATCTATTGCGACAATAGTGGTGCCATCTTCCAAGCTAAGGAGCCAAAGTCTAGCAACAAGTCTAGACATGTACAACGGAAAGCTCATCTAATCCGGATTACGTGGAGCAAAAGACAAAGTGATAGAAAAGATTGCTACGAGATGACAACATAGCGAGATCCTCTCACTAAAGCATTACGACAAGATAAGCATGAAGGGCACGTTAATTCCATGGGAATTAAACGTGTTCCCAAGTTGTAGTACTCTTTTATGGATTAGATTCATTCGCTTTTGTACTCTATACAACCTCATCGTTTTGATAATTTATTTATATATTTTGTTTTTCATGTGGATTTGTACGACAAATTTTGAACACCACAAAGTGAACTGCAAAAACATTATATTCTTTTAGTCCTTGATTGCCCACATGAGCCGATAACTCGCAATTATTTTGTGACGTTGGTTGATGGTGGGTTCAACTAGCCATAAGTCAACATGTTGACTGACCAATCACAGAGGCGTTTTATACGGATATTTCGTAGGACACAATTGTGACATCGACATGGAGTCCTAAATGTTTTCCAACATTCGGTGCCCGGTCGTGGATAGGACATCCATAATGATCCTAAGAGTCGATTCTTTTGACTATCGACTGTCTCTTGAGACTAAGGCAGATTTTGGGTGACTTTGGTTTCTTTCTCACGGTCATCCGTAACAGGGGGCCAAGTAGATTTTTTCTGGGTCATTTCATGCTGTGCTTAGATCGGAAGGAGTTCGAGTTGAAGGAAATATTCAGCCTTTATCGTGTACTCGATATTTCTCGGGGCCACTCGAGGAGTCAGAATCGAAATGCATGGCCATGCTCGGATACGGATTCGTTTTATCGCTTAAGTTACTCTCTAGTCGGGAAACCACTCTTGATCCGGATCGATTGTAAAATACGACCTTTGCGGATCCAGAATCGCAAATTGTTTTACATTGAGTGGGAGAAATTTTAAATGAATATGAGAATCGGTTATCGCACATACACTTGTACGGACAAGTGGGAGTTTGTTGAGCTTGTGTCCTCCAGTTAGTGCGGATAACGTCATTGCACATACACTTGTACGGACAAGTGGGAGCTTGTTGGGGTTGGTGTCCTTAACGCTTAGTGCAAGGACTTATAAACCTCTAAAAGGATCAAAGGGTATACTGTGTATCATAATCCGTTGATCCACGTTTATCAATAACGGTTGGCTTGCTAGATAAGTTTGACGTTATTGTCATACGATGGCGGTGATCAACCGTCCCTAAAAGTCACACCTATAGGATACGTCTTGAGTAATGTGACGGTATGAAAATACAGTCATATAGATGCCAAATTTGACTAACCAGTTAGTCTGAGTTATTTGACTAATAATTAGTCAAAATGTGATGTTGAGATATTATATTTAATACGGATTAAATATCATGGGCTAAAGGCGAATTAACCAGTTAATTCGTAAAATTAAATATAAGCGTTTTATATTTAAATTAAATGTATATTGAATATAATTATACAATACTGTTTTGTCGGACATGTATTAATAATTAAACTAACCCGTATTATTAGTTGATGCCTTAATTTCCGATAACCGATAACAGTTTATAATGAAACCGCGTCGTATACATTTAGTAAGCTATGGACCGGACCGCAAGTTTAAGTGAAGAGAAAATTAAAAGCCCGCGAGCTCCCTCTCACACGGTTTGGCCGAGAGCCTTTCATAGACAAAAGGAGAGCATCTCCTCTTGTCTAACCTAATTGTTCATTTGCTAAACAAAATTAGGGTTTTGGGAATTGTGCCTCTCAGGACTCGGATCTCACATCCAACACAACTCACAAAAACTATCCTCTCAATGTTGCAAAGGCAATTAGAGGAATTGATCTAGCACAAGGGCATAACTCGGACTATCTTGGGTGCATCGTTTAGGAGGAGATTTGCTTTAATCTCTCATTGCCTTTTGCACTAGGACCGAAGGTTATTTCTAATCTTTATCGTTTCATTTTGTTAATTTCGTTTATGACCATAAAATACATATGAATCTTGCGTCATAATCCTATAAAGAGAGGGTTTTATACGGATCTAACCCTTCAGCAACCGCAACGGCGGTAATTCTTATCATAAAACACCGACGAACAACAACAACAATCAAGGGTCGGGTGCTAAGCCGACCGCATCAGCCAGTACTGTCCAGGGAGGTGGACAGAAGACCAGTGGCAAGTTATTCATGATGGAGAAGAAAGCAGCATAGGAAGATGCGCACGTTATCACTGGTACATTCCTTGTTAATGGTATTCCTACCTTTGTTTTGTTTGATTCGGGGGCTTCTCAGTCGTTTGTGTCTTCGAGTCACGTTAAACAGTTGGGTTTGAGAGTATATGAGTCTGTTAGTGAGCAAGTTTTCATACCTTCGGGTGAGTCTGTATCGTGTGGGAGATTGTTCAGGGATGTATCTTTGATAGTTGGGCAAGTTGATTTCCCTGTAGACTTGCTAGAGTTTCCTTTTAACAGTTTTGAGATGATAGTTGGGATGGATTGGTTAGGAAAGTATAAAGCTAAGATAGACTGTCATCAAAAGAAAGTGTCTTTAAGAGGTCCTAAGGGTGTTAGTGTGTCTTATCGTGGGTTTCTAGTCAAACCCAAAGTTAAGTTGATTGCAAATTACCCTTGAAGTCTTATCTGAGGAAGGGATGTCCTCTAATCCTGTGCCATGTGAGAGATGATCGGATAGAGAGTCCGACAGTTGATGAGATACCAGGTGGTGGGGGGAGTTTGCGAGATGTTTTTCCGAGAGGAGATTCCGGGGTTGCCACCGAAGAGGGAGATAGATTTCACCGTTAAGTTGAAGCCGAGGGGACGGGGCCAATCTCTAAGGCACCGTACCGTATGGGTCCTAAGGAGATGGAGGAGCTTAGGAAGCAGTTGGATGATCTGATAGAGAAGGGATACATTAGACCAAGTGTATCGCCGTAGGGAGCACCAGTTCTTTTCGTGAAGAAGAAAGATGGGAGTTTGAGGTTATGCATAGATTACAGGGAGCTGAACCGAGTAACGATAAAGAACAAGTATCCTTTGCCAAGGATAGATGACCTGTTTGATCAGTTGAGCGGTGAAACAGTCTTTTCTAAGATTGATTTGAGGTCGGGTACCATCAAAAAGAAGATTAGAGAGGTGGACATACCAAAGACATTTTTCACGTCGAGGTATGGCCATTATGAGTATGTGGTGATGCCGTTTGGGTTGTCTAATGCGCCTGGCGGTGTTTATGGATTTGATGAATAGAATCTTGACGTTCTTCGACCAGTTTGTAGTGGTGTTTATCGATGATATCTTAGTCTACTCTAAGACTAAGGAGGAGCATGAGGAGCATCTTAGGATCGTGTTGCAGACTTTGAGGGATCATGAGTTGTATGCTAAACTGTCCAAGTGTGAGTTCTGTTAGAGAAAGTTGCTTTTAAGGGGCATGTAATCTCTAAAGATGGGGTAGTGTGGATCCTGAAGATTGAGGCAAAGTGACAAAGTGGGAAGCACCAAGAATGTTCTTGAGGTTAGGAGTTTCTTGGGTTTAGCTGGGTACTACAGACGGTTCGTGAAAGATTTCTCCAAGATAGCTAGACCGATGACCGCGTTGATGAGGAAAGAGAACAGGTTTTGTTGGGATGAGAGTTGTGAGACGGCGTTCCAAACATTAAAGGAGCGTTTGACCACAGCTCCTGTCTTAGCATTGCCTGAAGGGAGCGAGAACTTTGAGGTTTATACAGATGCCTCGAAGAATGGGCTGGGATGTGTGTTGATGTAGAATGGTAAAGTGATTGCCTATGCTTCTAGGCAATTGAAGCCTTATGAGGAGAACTACCCTACTCATGATCTGGAGTTGGGTGCAGTGGTGTTTGCTCTCAAGATTTGGAGACATTACCTTTATGGAGCAATCTTTAAGGTATTTTCTGATCACAAGAGTCTCAAGTACATTTTCACGCAGAAGGAGTTGAACATGAGACAGAGGAGGTGGATAGAGCTGATTGGCGATTATGACATGGAAATCATCTACCATAAAGGGAAAGCCAATGTTGTAGCTGATGCTTTGAGTAGGAAGAGTGTACATTCCCTGTGTACAACTCTATCTTTGATGAGGCTGAGGGATGAGGTAGCGAGTTTTGGGATACATATGATGCAGAAAGGAGATGCCATGGGTGATATGACAATACATCTGGAGTTTTATGATGATATTCGGGGTAAGCAGGCTTTGGATCCTAAGATAGTGGAGTGGAGAGCTGGAGTAGAGAAAGGGACAATGTCCCGGTTTTCTATTCATACAGATGGTAGTTTGAGGTTTGATGGTAGGTGGTGTGTTCCTAATGACGAGGAATTGAAAAAGACTATCATGACAGAGGCATATTGCACACCATATTCAGTTCATCCAGGTGGAGACAAGCTATACAAGGATTTGAAGAAAACGTTTTGGTGGCCTCGATGAAGAAAGAGACAAATTAGCTTTGTGTCCGTTGTTTGACATGCCGAGAGTTAAAGGAGAACAAATGGACCACCACAAGGTAAGATTCAATCTTTAGAGGTGCCTGAGTGGAAGTGGGAATCCATTTCCATGGATTTCATTATGGGTTTGCCAAAGAGTCAACAAGGTAACAACATGATTTGGGTAATAGTGGATCGTCGACCAAGTCACCACTTTGTTCCAATGAAAGATACATGGACTAAGGCACAATTGGCTATGGCCTATCGAAAGAACGTGCTTAAGTTACATGGAGTCCCTAAGGACATAGTGTCCGACAGAGATGCGAGGTTTATATCGAGGTTTTGGAAGGAGTTGCGGAATCGTTGGGAACAACTTTGAAGATGAGTACAAAGATTTCATCCTGCGACAGACGGGGCGGACCGAGAGAATAATCAAGACACTTGAGGATATGTTGCGAGCTTGTGTGATGGATTTTGGTGGTAGCTGGGAGCAGAGGTTGGACTTGATAGAATTCTCTTACAATAATGTTATCACACCAAAGATAGGTATGGCACCGTTTGAGGCTTTGTATGGGAGGAGATGTAGGAGTCCAATCTGGGGACGATAGTCTTTGAGGCAAAGGTTTTAGGACCAGAGATGGTGCATGAGATGGTGGAACAGATTAAGATGATCGGGAAACGGATGAGAGCGCCCGGGATCGACAAAGAGTTATGCGAGATCTACATCGTCGCGACATAGAGTTTCAAGTTGGGGACAAGGTTCTTTTGAAAGTGTCTCCTATGCGCGGGGTTATGAGATTTGGGAAGAAAGGCAAGTTAAGTCCGAAGTTTATAGGGCCTTATGAGATCTTAGAGCGAGTTGGGAAGTTGCTTATCGTCCGGCTTTACCAAATGCGTTAGAGAGAGTGCATAATGTGTTTCATGTATCGCAGCTGCGGAAGTATGTGAGTGACCCGTCACATGTGTTGGAGGCAGAGAGCCTAGAGCTAGATGAGTCCTTATCATATCTTGAGGTGCCTAAGCAGATTCTAGACCGAAAGGTTAGAAAGACTAGAAGTGGTGAGACAGTTTTGCTTAAGATCCTGTGGTCTAACCACGAGACCGAGGAAGCTACATGGGAGGCAGAGGAAGCTATGAAAGAGCGTTACCCTTTCCTTTTTGATCAGGTATGTATGGTTACGGGGACGTAACCTTGTTTCTTTTAGGGGGGTAGGAGATGATCGCGAACAGTTTTTAAGAGTTTTATACCCCTTTTATATGCTTTGTCGGGATGAGTTGGGTTAGTATCATGTTTTATGTGGAATTTTGTTTTGGTTGCTGAGTCGGGAAGGTTATGGGAGTACCTTTGTTTAGTAGTGGTTTGAACTTCGGGGACGAAGTTCCTTTTAAGGAGGGAAGACTGTAATACTCCGTATTTATAAGTCTTGGGGTACTCTATCGAGTAGCCCTTACTCTGTCGAGTAAGGGTAAGTTGCGAAAAAAAATAGTTTCGACTGTTGGGTACTCGATCGAGTAGTCAGGGCACTCGATCGAGTAAGGGGGTACTCGATCGAGTACCTTGGGTACTCGATCGAGTGTCCGGTTTTACGGGGAGTTTTCTCGGGTTTTGTTAATTATGCGATTAAGGTATTTAAGTTTCGTCGTCATTGTTTTAAATCACTTTTACAAAACCTAATTTCCTGTTTAAGAGAGAAAGCAACAAGTTCATCTTCCTAATCGCATTCTTAACAATTCCCTGAGTTCGAGACGGTTCGAGTTCTTGTCGTTGTTTATATCGTTGGATTCCTTGCGTCGAGGGTAAGATCTACGTACCCTTTTTATTGTATTTCCTTTGATTTGGTTAAACCCTAATTTAGAGGTTGGGGGTTTTTATGTGTAGTATGTGATTGGTAGCCTATATGTGTTGTATGATAGGAGGAGGGTTCATAGAAGAGGCTTTTTGACTCAGCAGTAGAGACCGTCTGATTGTGTGCATACCAGGTAGGATTTCCTACTCAGTATTAGTCCCATAATGGGATATTGGTTGATGTATTGTATTTGGTTGTTTGATATAATAATTATACTGTGATTGTGGTTGTGATCGTTGTTGATGGTTCGCGAGGCGTGGCCTCGGCTGAGTGGGGTCACTTGCGGGAGTGGCTTCACGCCCTAGTTTCGCCCTTCGTGGAACCCGCCACGAAAGGGGATGTGCACATTAATGGACAGGGTTATCGCTCACTATGTGGAGCGGGATTTGGTGGGTACAGGCTGCGTCCCCATCGCGGGGGGGTCCAAAGGGGACGGTCAAGATTGAGATGATGGGAATTGGTTGGTTGTGTGTGTGTGTGTGACAGTTAAAGCTGTCTGTGTATCTTATTGTTGTTATACATATTGATTGTGTGATTAGTACTGACCCCGGTGTTGTTTTGTAAACCTGCGGTGATCCATTCGGGGATGGTGAGCGGATATTGAGCAGTATTGAGATGAGTCTTGGATAGCCGGGATGCCACGACATGATGATAGGAGTCTTCCATTGTAGCCTTTAGTTTATTTCCATTTCGATTAGAACATCGATTTGGAATCATGTATCGTACTTTTGGTTTGGTTTTGAGGATTGTAACTATTAACTAAATTATTTATAATAAACGTTGTTTCTTTATTGTTTTTTTATTATCATTGCCTCGGGTAACCGAGATGGTAATGTCTTCATACCTGAGTGGTCCTGGTAAGGCACTTGGAGTATGGGGGTGTTACAAATGGTATCGTGAGCGACGATCCCGAAACCCCGTAACCAATGAACCTAATGAACATAGGAGTCAATTAAAATGAACCCGGGGTAAAAGTTGTAGGAGCTAGTGCAAAGGCTTGGGAGACGTCCTAAAGTCGCAGGGGGTCGCCCTACAACTTTGAACCGTCACATGGGGAAGTGTTTGTCGAGTCGCATGTGTGTTTGGTTAACTTGTGTACGGATGTGGTGAAACGTGTTAATTGTTGGGTGTTGAAGTACAAAGTTGAGCATGTGAAAGAAAATGGTGATATGTGGGAATTTGTTGATGAGATGATAACATGTTGGATGATTTACAATGTGGCATTTAATAACATGATGAAATGATCTCGTAGATAGTAGAAAAGATGCGTAGCATGTTTATTATGATATAATGTGGTTTATAAGTTTAGCATGTTAGCATATGACGTAACATGCGGGTAGCTTTTATGTGTTAGCGTGACTCGATCGAGTGGGACTGACTCGATCGGGTGGGTTTTTGGCGATTTTGAGTCCAGAATCGAGTTTTGGGGCACTCGATCGAGTAACTAGGGATACTCGATCGAGTAGGGGGTCACTCGATCGAGTAGCCTAGATACTCGATCGAGTAGGTAAGAGATCAGAAGGTCTGTTTGGGGTCTGAAGTTTGGGTACTCGATCGAGTATGTGGGGCACTCGATCGAGTAGCCCGTTACTCGATCGAGTGTGTTTGGGAACTCGATCGAGTGGGTTCTGGGTGGCGTGTTTTCGTGTTTTGAAGTTTAGTACGTATGTTCATATCTACCCTTTCTTATATATGTATAGTTTCAAGATGCCGCCCAAGAGAATCGCTTTGTATCGAGAGCCGAGCTTATGACCGTGGATGACATCGTTAAGATGTTAGAGCACCAGGATGCTCTTACTGAGACCTTAAAGAAGGTGAATGAGGATAAGAATAAGGATAAGGAGAAGGAGGTTGACCATTCAAAAATCAGCCTTTATATAGCGAGGTTTAACCCGAAAGAATACAAGGGAGTTGGGGAACCTAACCTTCTTGATAGTTGGCTGAGAGAGATGGAGAACATATTAGATTTGGTTCACTAACCTGATGAGATGAGGGTGGAACAGTGCGTTCTATCCGAGGGAGGCAAGCGAGGCAAGTGGTGGGATTCAGTGAAAGTGAGTGCTAAGGAGATATATGCAAACCAAGGCTTACCTGCTATACCTTGGGAGGAGTTTCGTAGGGCTGTGAGGAAGGAGTTCGTACCGGAATATGTGAGGAGTAAGATGAGAGAAGAGTTTGATGGTTTTAAGATGATAATTTTTGAGATGTCGTGGTCGAGTACTACGGGTTATTCAATGAGAAGTCTAGGTATCTTTGAGGATATGGGTTTGAGTGAGGAGAACTCCGACATTGAGGTTTGAGAGGGGTTGACCCCTAAGATTATGGATAAGTTACCCGTGGGAATCCTTACAGATGTTAAGGAAGCTTATGAGAGAGCTGGGAGGGCGGAGAGGTTGGTGGAGATGGCTCAGGAGAGGTTAGGTGGTGAGAAGAGGAAGTCTGAGAGCGAGGGTGGTGGCCAATCTAATCACAAGAAAGGCAACCACAATCAGTCTAAGGGATTTTCTTCTGGTCCGGGTTGATCTTTGGGGCTTCCTTTGGGCGTGGCCGTGGAAGTGTGAGTAATAGTTGGGGAGTGACTGCTATAGCTTTGTGGTGGTGTAGGCCACAAGAGACATGAGTGCACAAGTGCACCGGATCTTTCCGGAGACTGTGCGAGCCACGAGCAACAGACCGGGCCGGATCATGGCCAAACCGGGGAAGTCGAGTTACAGTGGAGTGGAGGCAACCGCAACGGCGGTAATTCTTATCATAAAACACCGACGAACAACAACAACAATCAAGGGTCGGGTGCTAAGCCGACCGCATCAGCCAGTACTGTCCAGGGAGGTGGACAGAAGACCAGTGGCAAGTTATTCATGATGGAGAAGAAAGCAGCATAGGAAGATGCGCACGTTATCACTGGTACATTCCTTGTTAATGGTATTCCTACCTTTGTTTTGTTTGATTCGGGGGCTTCTCAGTCGTTTGTGTCTTCGAGTCACGTTAAACAGTTGGGTTTGAGAGTATATGAGTCTGTTAGTGAGCAAGTTTTCATACCTTCGGGTGAGTCTGTATCGTGTGGGAGATTGTTCAGGGATGTATCTTTGATAGTTGGGCAAGTTGATTTCCCTGTAGACTTGCTAGAGTTTCCTTTTAACAGTTTTGAGATGATAGTTGGGATGGATTGGTTAGGAAAGTATAAAGCTAAGATAGACTGTCATCAAAAGAAAGTGTCTTTAAGAGGTCCTAAGGGTGTTAGTGTGTCTTATCGTGGGTTTCTAGTCAAACCCAAAGTTAAGTTGATTGCAAATTTATTACCTTGAAGTCTTATCTGAGGAAGGGATGTCCTCTAATCCTGTGCCATGTGAGAGATGATCGGATAGAGAGTCCGACGATTGATGAGATACCGATGGTGGGAGAGTTTGCAGATGTTTTTCCAGAGGAGATTCCGGGTTGCCACCGAAGAGGGAGATAGATTTCACCGTTGAGTTGAAGCCAAGGACGGGGCCAATCTCTAAGGCACCGTACCGTATGGGTCCTAAGGAGATGGAGGAGCTTAGGAAGCGGTTGGATGATCGATAGAGAAGGGATACATTAGACCAAGTGTATCGCCGTGGGGAGCACCAATTCTTTTCGTGAAGAAGAAAGATGGGAGTTTGAGGTTGTGCATAGATTACAGGGAGCCGAACCGAGTGACGATAAAGAACAAGTATCCTTTGCCAAGGATAGATGACCTGTTTGATCAGTTGAGCGGTGAAACAGTCTTTTCTAAGATTGATTTGAGGTCGGGGTACCATCAGGTGAAGATTAGAGAGGTGGACATACCAAAGACAGCTTTCACGTCGAGGTATGGCCATTATGAGTATGTGGTGATGCCGTTTGGGTTGTCTAATGCGCCGCGGTGTTTATGGATTTGATGAATAGAATCTTGAGACAGTTCTTCGACCGTTTGTAGTGGTGTTTATCGATGATATCTTAGTCTACTCTAAGACTAAGGAGGAGCATGAGGAGCATCTTAGGATCGTGTTGCAGACTTTGAGGGATCATGAGTTGTATGCTAAACTGTCCAAGTGTGAGTTACGTTAGAGAAAGTTGCTTTTCTGGGGCATGTAATCTCTAAAGATGGGGTAGCTGTGGATCCTGGCGAAGATTGAGGCGGTGACAAAGTGGGAAGCACCAAGAATGTTGCTTTGAGGTTAGGAGTTTCTTGGTTTAGCTGGGTACTACAGACGGTTCGTGAAAGATTTCTCCAAGATAGCTAGACCGATGACCGCGTTGATGAGGAAAGAGAACAGGTTTTGTTGGGATGAGAGTTGTGAGACGGCGTTCCAAACATTAAAGGAGCGTTTGACCACGGCTCTCCGTCGTAGCATTACTGAAGGGAGCGAGAACTTTGAGGTTTATACGGATGCCTCGAAGAATGGGTTGGGATGTGTGTTGATGTAGAATGGTAAAGTGATTGCCTATGCTTCTAGGCAATTGAAGCCTTATGAGGAGAACTACCCTACTCATGATCTGGAGTTGGGTGCAGTGGTGTTTGCTCTCAAGATTTGGAGACATTACCTTTATGGAGCAATCTTTAAGGTATTTTCGATCACAAGAGTCTCAAGTACATTTTCACGCGAAAGGAGTTGAACATGAGACAGAGGAGGTGGATAGAGGTGATTGGCGATTATGACATGGAAATCATCTACCATAAAGGGAAAGCCAATGTTGTAGGCGATGCTTTGAGTAGGAAGAGTGTACATTCCCCGTGTACAACTCTATCTTTGATGAGGCCGAGGATGAGGTAGCGAGTTTTGGGATACATATGATGCGAAAGGAGATGCCATGGGTGATATGACAAAGACATATGGAGTTTTATGATGATATTCGGGGTAAGCAGGCTTTGGATCCTAAGATAGTGGAGTGGAGAGCTGGAGTAGAGAAAGGGACAATGTCCCGGTTTTCTATTCATACAGATGGTAGTTTGAGGTTTGATGGTAGGTGGTGTGTTCCTAATGACGATGAATTGAAAAAGACTATCATGACAGAGGCATATTGCACACCATATTCAGTTCATCCAGGTGGAGACAAGCTATAAAAGGATTTGAAGAAAACGTTTTGGTGGCCTGGATGAAGAAAGAGACAAATGAGTTTGTGTCCGTTGTTTGACATGCCGTAGAGTTAAAGGAGAACAGCGACGACCACAAGGTAAGATTCAGTCTTTAGAGGTGCCTGAGTGGAAGTGGGAATCCATTTCCATGGATTTCATTGTGGGTTTGCCAAAGAGTCAACAAGGTAACAACATGATTTGGGTAATAGTGGATCGTCGACCAAGTCGACTCACTTTGTTCCAATGAAAGATACATGGACTAAGGCACAATTGGCTATGGCCTATCGAAAGAACGTGCTTAAGTTACATGGAGTCCCTAAGGACATAGTGTCTGACAGAGATGCGAGGTTTATATCGAGGTTTTGGAAGGAGTTGCAGGAATCGTTGGGAACAACTTTGAAGATGAGTACAGCATTTCATCCTGCGACAGACGGGCGACTGAGAGAGAATAATCAAGACACTTGAGGATATGTTGCGAGCTTGTGTGATGGATTTTGGTGGTAGGCTGGGAGCGAGGTTGGACTTGATAGAATTCTCTTACAATAATGACTATCACACCAAGATAGGTATGGCACCGTTTGAGGCTTTGTATGGGAGGAGATGTAGGAGTCCAATCTGTTGGGACGATAGTCTTTGAGGCAATGGTTTTAGGACCAGAGATGGTGCATGAGATGGTGGAACAGTTAAGATGATCGGGAACGGATGAGAGCGACCAGATCGACAAAGAGTTATGCAGATCTACATCGTCGGGACATAGAGTTTCAAGTTGGGGACAAGGTTCTTTTGAAAGTGTCTCCTATGCGCGGGGTTATGAGATTTGGGAAGAAAGGCAAGTTAAGTCAGAAGTTTATAGGGCCTTATGAGATCTTAGAGCGAGTTGGGGAAGTTGCTTATCGTGCGGCTTTACCACCATGCGTTAGAGAGTGCATAATGTGTTTCATGTATCGCAGCTGCGGAAGTATGTGAGTGACCCGTCACATGTGTTGGAGGCAGAGAGCCTAGAGCTAGATGAGTCCTTATCATATCTTGAGGTGCCTAAGCAGATTCTAGACCGAAAGGTTAGAAAGACTAGAAGTGGTGAGACAGTTTTGCTTAAGATCCTGTGGTCTAACCACGAGACCGAGGAAGCTACATGGGAGGCAGAGGAAGCTATGAAAGAGCGTTACCCTTTCCTTTTTGATCAGGTATGTATGGTTACGGGGACGTAACCTTGTTTCTTTTAGGGGGGTAGGAGATGATCGCGAACAGTTTTTAAGAGTTTTATACCCCTTTTATATGCTTTGTCGGGATGAGTTGGGTTAGTATCATGTTTTATGTGGAATTTTGTTTTGGTTGCTGAGTCGGGAAGGTTATGGGAGTACCTTTGTTTAGTAGTGGTTTGAACTTCGGGGACGAAGTTCCTTTTAAGGAGGGAAGACTGTAATACTCCGTATTTATAAGTCTTGGGGTACTCTATCGAGTAGCCCTTACTCTGTCGAGTAAGGGTAAGTTGCGAAATAAAATAGTTTCGACTGTTGGGTACTCGATCGAGTAGGTTGGGGCACTCGATCGAGTAACTAGGGTACTCGATCGAGTACCTTGGGTACTCGATCGAGTGTCCTGGTTTTACGGAGTTTTCTCGGGTTTTGTTAATTATGCGATTAAGGTATTTAAGGTTAAATCATCATTGTTTTAAATCACTTTTACAAAACCTAATTTCCTGTTTAAGAGAGAAAGCAACAAGTTCATCTTCCTAATCGCATTCTTAACAATTCCGGAGTTCGACGGTCGAGTTCTTGTCGTTGTTTATATCGTTGGGTTCCTTGCGTCGAGGGTAAGATCTACGTACCCTTTTTATTGTATTTCCTTTGATTTGGTTAAACCCTAATTTAGAGGTTGGGGGTTTTTATGTGTAGTATGTGATTGGTAGCCTATATGTGTTGTATGATAGGAGGAGGGTTCATAGAAGAGGCTTTTTGACTCGTTGATGAGAGACCGTCTGACGATTGTGTGCATACCAGGTAGGATTTCCTACTCAATATTAGTCCCATAATGGGATATTGGTTGATGTATTGTATTTGGTTGTTTGCTATAATAATTATACTGTGATTGTGGTTGTGATCGTTGTTCATGGTTCGCGAGGCGTGGCCTCGGCTGAGTGGGGTCACTTGCGGGAGTGGCTTCACACCCTAGTTTCGCCCTTCGTGGAACCCGCCACGGAAGGGGATGTGCACATTAATGGACGGGGTTATCGCTCACTATGTGGAGCGGGGATTTGGTGGGTGCGGCTGCGGTCCCCCATGGCGGGGTGGGTCTAGTGGACAACAAGATTGAGATGATGGGAATTGGTTGGTTGTGTGTGTGTGTGTGTGTGACATTAAAGTCGTCTGTGTATCTTATTGTTGTTATACATATTGATTGTGTGATTAGTACTTGACGACCCGGTGTTGTTTTGTAAACTGCGGTGATCCATTCGGGGATGGTGAGCGGATATTGAGCGTATTGAGATGAGTCTGGGATAGCCGGGATGCCACGACATGATGATAAGAGTCTTCCGTTGTAGCCTTTAGTTTATTTCCATTTCGATTAGAAATAGTCGGTTTGGAATCATGTATCGTACTTTTGGTTTGGTTTTGAGGATTGTAACTATTAACTAAATTATTTATAATAAACGTTGTTTCTTTATTGTTGTTTGATTATCATTGCCTCGGGTAACCGAGATGGTAATGTCTTCATACCTGAGTGGTCCTGGTAAGGCACTTGGAGTATGGGGGTGTTACAGAACCGTTGTAATTAAGTTTGGTAAAATTCGCGGCATCAATTCTACAACGTGTTTTGATGATTTTCGTGAATAAGCGTTGTTAAAGGGCCGTTGTAGTTGCCTGTATTTGTAGTAGTGTATGTTTCTCATCATTTCTTATCATTAAAAAGTCAATGAATTTTGAGCGTACAATTATTTAAAAGAAAAAAATATACAGTTTTTTTTATCATATAATAATGGAGATAAATTTAAGTAGATTGTGAAATAATATAAAATATTTTAAATATTAAATTTATTAAAAGATTATATCATTAATCACCTACCATACCTACAATATATGCTAAAAATACCGCGCTTTATTTTAGGAAATATGGTTTAGGCGGGAAAAATGTGAGTTTCGCCTTTTCATTTAGTAAATAGGGGATGTTATCAATAAGGTAATCATAGATTTAAGTCTAAGATCCGCTTTCTTCAAAATGTCCTTATAACTCCATTCATACGGAAAAAAAACTTAAACCAAACGATAAATGAATTTTCTGGAAAAAAAAAAGATACATGAATTTGTTTAGAGATAATAAATTTATGTGATCACTCTCCGGTATATCAAATAAAATAATACTAGATATAGCTGAAAATGACTAGACAACAAGCTTAGCCAAAGTAAACATACGGATGCTAACGAAATTTTGAATTGTGAATGAATTTAAAATGAGGATTACAAATTAAATATAACTCTGTTGTAACTTAGGGGTTGTTTGGTTAGATCAGCTTTTGGAATGGATTCAATCATATCTAATGTTCGATTGAAACATTTTAAAATACCATTCCTAATACACTTGTTAATTGGTTGTTCTTACTTGTAACGAAAAGATACTAGTGACATCTCACAACCATCGTCCCTTTTTTCACTATTAAACCTGTTGTGAGATGTCTTGTTAATTATATAAAGTTTCATTTTCACTTTTAAGGGCTATCATTATTAACCAATTTGATGATGTGAACCCTAACATTCATTTCAAGCCCTATTATTAATTACTCTTTTTGTCACAGCTATTTATTTACTTTTTTATTCACTATCCCACATTTAATCAAAATTAAACAATCGATCAAAATTATACCTATAATATAGGTAAAAACATACGATCTTCATTATTTTGAGCGGTGATCACGAATTCACCATGGTAAACTCGAACATGTAAAATACAATTATGAATTATACGACTATTCTATAGTACTTTTGTGACATAAAAGAGAAAACAACTCTTATAGTACTTTTGTTAGGTAGACAATAATTAATTAATTGACATCATACTAGTATACTAACTTGACGGAAATTGATTTCCTTTAATGTAGGTCAATTATCAATGCATCAAATGCGACGACTCCATCCATAAATATTGTTGAAATTTGAAATTGTCCATTTGGAAAAATAATACTCCATGTATTCTGAAATTCGCATGATTTAAGATAAAAGCGTATTAGTATAAGTTATCAAATCAATCAAGATTACATTTTTCGTTGAGTTGAGTCGATTTGGGACAGGTTGGATCATATATTTGTTTGTGTCGACATCACTCTTCGCGTGTAATTGTGCTTTACTAGAGTCATTATCACATTAGTTTGTTATCAGTCATTTTATTAACTCATTTTAAATAGGGATTGGTTGAATTTTTCATTTTTAGTACCATATCATTAGATCACATTAATTTGTCATTAAATTAACGCTCCATCAATCTCTTTTGGTTAGTACTAAAAAAAAAAAAGTCAATCTCTTTTGGTCCATCAGTAGGCTAATTATTGTCCTGCCATCAATCGGAACAATCTCAGGTCGAGTAAGATGTAATCTGAATATATATAACGAATTAATGCCGAGTTAGCAATAGTATATTTTATTAATAGTTAGCAATTTACATTCAAATCAATCTATTTTTATTTGCAATTTCTTGAGTTTGATCTAGTTAAGTTTAGAATTAATATATGATCTGATCAACTTTTGTCTAGGGGTTGTTTGGTAAACGATATGTTGGTAAATTTTTAGCATATTCAGGCCTTTTAACATGTTTGATCTATCAATAATTTAATATGTCAATTTTAGTGTTTGAAAAACAACACGTTGAAATACTCCCTCTTATTCTAAATAACCCTCCCAATTCAAGGGGGCACAAGAATTAAGGAAGAAAGTATTATATGGTAAAATATTTGTGTGGGGGTAGGAAATTGGAGAGAGGGAATGTATTGTGTGATTAAAATAAGTATTATTGTGGAGTAAGATGATTAAAATAAGATAAAGTATGAGTATTGTTATGGGGTGGGGTGATTAAAATAAGTATAAAAGTTTGTCAAATAAGGAAATAGGGAGAGTATTGTAAATAGACGAAAAATGAAATAGAGAGGGTTATTTAGAATAGGAGAGAGTAATATTTTTGGATGATGTGCTGCTTATCCCAACATAGTGACTGATATATTCTAAAATAAGAAGGTTTACTTCATTTTACAAAGAAAAATAACAACCCATCAATTTCAATCTATTAATTATCTAACACTCCAACTAATTCTGGTAATTAAAATATGTTTTTCAAAGCTTCTAATAAAGTATGTTATTTATAATCTCCTTTTACTATATCTACTTATACTAGAAATAATAATTTGCTGATTACCAAATAAAGCCTTAAGTTTAATCGGTGCTGAAATTTTGGCAATTTTCCGCAAAAGAGATAAAAAGCCTAGATACCCCAAGATTTCATTTATACACCTGGGAAATGATGAATGGAATTGGTGGAATTAATGGACAAAATACCCATAATTGATGGATTGTTTATAGAAACAATCCAAATAAAAGGTGGTGATACAAAAACACAATTGTTCTCTAGTATGAATAGACTAATTCACTAGTAACACATAATACTAACTCCATGCATGATGCTTCCAATCAAGTTTGCCACATGGGGACTATATATCAAAACAAAAATTAAATGAGAATGTACACATTTACCTTCATTTTTGCCAATTTGAGGGACCTTTTTTTTCTTTAACACGGTTTCTCTTAAGACAATTATATTATCTTAAGTATAAAATAGATTTAATATTACCCTATATTGGTAAATGGAACAAGAATTCGCCTTTTCCCAGGCATTATGTTATTCACTTATCCACCTATTTAACCCGTTTTATTGTTTTAAACAGCCCTGTCCATTATATTGAAAATGGATCCTCTCCATTTCCTCTTCATTTCCTCTCTTAAACTCATTTAATAATATTTTTCTCACAAAACCCCATTATCTCTTTATTTTTACCCATAAATTTTGAGTCGTTCGATGATGCCAGAATACGATCTGGACCACCGAAAAGAAATGGCCTCTCCATTTCTTTTTAGGAGATGGAGAGAAACTCTCCTCCATTATATTGGCCTTTTTTAGTGGGAGTTTATGGGGTTTCATTGAAGTTTGAACCCCCACTGCCATATACAACTAAGAATATTAATGAATTAGTAAGTTACTGTTGATATAATGGTTTGTAAGTGACTTTTTATTGAGGGTGCTGGGGGTTCGATTTCCATATATAACAAATTTTCCTTGCATTTTACTTCTTTATTATTTATTTTTGAGCCTCCTAAAAACGCCACTGGCCACATATCTGTGTTTAACAAGAATTTACAGCCGTTCTTTTCATTTATTTTCTCCAACAGCTCCTGTAAATCTCCTTATATTAGGTGACATCTTTTATTTGAGATTATATAAAGCCACTACTACCCTTTATTTTCCTCACAATTATGCAACAAAATACACACACACACACTCTAAAGCTTAAATACTTTCTTCCTCATTATGGAAGCACAAAACACTCAATATGAAGCTTTAGACATTTTCTCCCATACACCCATTTATACCATCAATGTCTCTTGTTCTTCATCATCCGCAAATGTCGACTTGGACACCGATGATAATATCGAAAAAGGGATGAAAAGTGTAAAATTAAACTCAAATAAAGAGGAAAATTATGTGAATTCTAAGGAGAATAGAAATGTTGACAATTGTAAAAATGAAAATAACCATAATTACAATTATAGAGGGGTACGTAGGAGAAGTTGGGGTAAATGGGTGTCCGAAATAAGAGAGCCTAAGAAAAAGTCAAGAATATGGCTAGGGACATATCCAACTGCTGAGATGGCGGCTCGAGCTCATGACGTGGCGGCTTTAGCCATCAAGGGTGACAATGCAATTCTCAATTTTCCAAAACATGCTCATTTGTTACCTCGTCCTGCTTCAACTAATCCTAAGGATATTCAGCCAAGTGGCAACATTTTCTTTGCGCAGCTAAATCGAATGATGATGATGATGGGCGGGCATTACGTCGTCCATCCAGCTCAGTTCTTCATCAACTACCACTAGTTTGTCTTCATGTGAAGTTAACTATGAGTGGTCTAGCACTATGGGGCCCACCCGGCACGATGATGATGAGTTGTTTGACTTACCTGACCTTGTGCCTGAAGGTAACAGTTTAAGGAATGAGGGGTATAATAGTCTTTCAACATGGCAACTTGCTCAAGGAGAAGTAGACGGTATGTTTGGGCTTGATGAACCAACAACCCGGTTGTTTATGGGTGGGTTTATTTGACAAATAGCTAGGTATAATCATCAGTCTACTCTATATTTAATTACTTCAAAAAATTTCATCCATTATGTATAAAATATGGTCAACAATTTTGTTTTTGTATTCGTATTGTAATGATGATCATATGTATAGAACTATAAAAGTAGCAATTCACCCTAGACACGAAATAAAACGGGTCAAATAATTAAACCGAGGATACATTGTGTCTAGATTTCAGCGTAAAAGTTACTCCATATGTATAAGAAAATACAATGAAATCAAAGTTAATTAAGAATGTATTATGTATAAATTCAAGCTCGATACAGAATTAAATCAAATGAATTTTCGAGGTGTTACAACATGAATTTCCGAAAGGAAAGATAAACGGTCGTGACTCGTGACTTGTGAGTTTTGTGACAGTTAGTACTTAAAAAACATCAATTTTTGGCCCGATTTGGTGTAATATGAAAGTTTGGCTTTATGTTGATATTTAGTTTATATTATTTTTGGAAGTTAGTTTGTGCATTTTCTCCTTTAATTTTTGACGTGTGTGTGGTGTGGATGCTATCACAATTGATAATTTACTCCCAACAATCGTTTGCAAGATATTTTACATTATGAGGCGAGAGTATGGGTGATAATGAGCCGAGATAGCTCGAGCTGAGCTCGGTCAAAGTTGGCTCGATTATGGGTAATAGTGGCTTAGGTTTAGATTGAGTTCTATGGGACCTGGACCCATGTTACTAGTGTTCGATTAAATTGCTACGGACTATATGGTATGTATCGTTTTCTAAAGTTAAAATTAAATGTATTTATGACCATTATTAGACCGATTAATTACTAGGCTTAAATATGTTAATCATAATAGACGATCACGATAGGGAGATGCTTAGATTAACTAGTGAGGAATTGGTCTAAGTTTATGTAGAGATTCGAGCCATTTTCATGATTATGTAGTTGTCTTAAAACTTATGATGGATGATGTTATCGTTCTTGAGTCTGAACTAAACCAAATGACGTAAAAAGATAGAAAGATCATACTTTGTCGATCTATTAGATAGTCATTCACTAATCGACTCACTGTCATTATTCGACTTTAAATACGACCTACTGATCTACTATAAGCACATTTGATCTTGGATCTTTCTTCCAAAAAAATTTCCTATCTTTTCAATTTTTTTTATTTAAGACGAATATACTCATCTTAAACAATAACACGGGTTTAAATAATTCAGTCAATACATTAGGTCATTAGCCTTGTACTCCCAAGTCCCAACCTAATTTTGCCCCGACTACTGTAGATGATAGAAGCCCTCTTTGAACCCATTTTTAGGGTAATCCTTTCAGTGAAGGACACGAGTATAGGAAAGTTCACAGGTGGCAGACACATTATTATACGATGCAAGCAAGTATATGCAATGCATGGCCACAACAACGTCAATTTCAGGCTGTCGTAACTCACATTTATATGCAATTACTACTGTATATTATGCAATCAAGATATAGTGGTTGAGGGTTGTACAGTTCAACGCCACATAAGGTCTCCCTTCAGACACTCATTTTTGTCTTACGGTTTCGGACGGTCATATATAACTCATTACATCTAAATGTAACCCAGTTTAAATAGTAATATTTTACCATGAAAATATGAAATGTAACCCGGTTTAAATGGTTACATAAGGCCGTCTGAAATGAGAATGAGTGTAAACACTAGGCCATGGTTTGCTGGTTTGCTTTTCCTCAGTTGGGTCCGGAGATCGCCGAAGCAAAAGCTGCCGAGTTTGGCATTTTAACCATGAAGTATATGGGTTTGGATAACGTGGTGTTGGAATCGGATTAGAGGACCTTGATCACCGTGTTAAAGTCGAAATATTTCCCTGCGAATTACTTTGGAAGAATTGGAAAAGTCGTTCTTGATTTAGTTAATACTTTTGATTGTATTAAGTTTAATTTCACTTGTAGAGACGGAAATGTCATGGCTCATGGTTTGGCTCACCTTTTACCAATTACTTATTCAACGCGGTATTGGGTTGGAAGAGTTCCAGAGAGAATTGCTTCTCTTGTTACAATGAATGCTGCTGGTTTCACTTAATCAATATAATCAGTTTCTCCTCAAAGAAAAAAAAAATAGCATTATCCCAACGCCTCAAAAGCTTCCGTAAATTGCAGGGTAATGGGGGTCAGGTATATGCAATCTTGTTACCCTTAAGACGTTATATCCGTCTTAAATTTACAACAAGTCGAATACTTATTAATCACATGTTTATTTTTATTATTAATATAATATATTAATAATAATAACTAAAAAATAAATTGATGGGGTATATTCTCATCACCCCGGTGAATGAAATCAACATATTGAAAGCAAGGTCAAAGATATCCACAATGAAGTCAACGTATCGATGACTAACCACGCAATCCCGAAATCGGCTTGTCACTTGGGTCTCGGTCTCGGCAACTAGCCGACCGAGAAGCATATCCGCGTACTCACATCAAGTCCCCTCGGCATGGAGTCAACCAGCCACCGCCGCCATGGGTCCCTCGGCCGAGGGTAGAATGATCTTTCCACCGCTTTCGCCACTTGGCCACTTGGCCACTATGTGACAAAAGGTGAAAGTCTATAAATACTCCTCAATCCTCATTGAGAAAACGATCCACAACTCATCCTAAAACTCATTATTAATCTGGTATAAACTCCCTTATCTCTCTACAAGATACTTTGCCAAGTAACACACAACTTAATCTCTTTAAGTTTACTGACTTGAGCGTCGGAGTGAGTACGCTCGGTACCAAGCCGAGCCCTCAGTTTGTCCATCTTTACAGGAGAGAGCGAAAGGAAGAGACAAGTCAAAGACATCATTCAACAAGCTTGCGTGGTCACAACTCTGCTTCGGAACTACACCCGGAACAATTGGCGCCGTCTGTGGGGACGCATAATAAAAGCTGGTCACCTACCTTTTAAAAAAAAAAAAACAACCAAAAACCATTCAAAGAGCTAAGAAGATGTCAAAACAGCCAGAACTTGTGAGTGTAGAAACTGAATTCTACCAGGACGACACGTTCCCTAATTCGAGATCGGGCGGTCCCCACCGGCCGAGTGATTGAGCCGGTGAAATACGGGATGCCAAGAGAGCCGCACCGCGCCGACCCGCCAAGTCATCACATGGGGCATGTGGTCGATGCGGCCAAATTGAAGCTATTCCTGGACTGATGGGTGGTACGCGGCCACCCCCGTCACGACGACGGTGACGGCGGCGCCTCCACAGTGACCAGGGCCCACAAAGTAACTCCGAACAACTTGACCGGAGTATTACAAGGAGCCGGGCATGCAAGGACGCCGGCGGAGCCCGTGGTGGCAAAGGCGGACCAAAGTCCATCCCCCACTCGTGGGAGGACAGCGTCGCCGCAGCAAACAACGAGGCCACCCCAAAGAAATGAAGAAAGAAGCCCGACTCTCCAAAGTCGGACAACAAGAAGCCCTTCCCGCCACGGGGAGAGTAGCCGGACTAGGGTTGCGAGGAGCCGATCGCCGCGTGTCCTTCGGACGTGGTCGAAATGCGACCCCTCAATGCCTATGTCCTCGAAGTCCCGGTGCGACGAAATCGGCCGCCGCCCCTATCATACAAAGGGGACAGCGACCCAACCGACCATGCCGAGGCTTTCGAGTCGTACATGTCGGTATGGGAGAAACCCGATGAGGTGTGGTGCCGAGTCTTCCCAACAACCCTCCACGGCATGGCTCAGAGTTGGTACAAGGGGCTACCTAATGGCTCGGATCTTCGCTATGCCGACCGAGAGACAACTTACAACTTCATAGCCCAGTACGCCTGCAACAAGAGAAGGGCTGTGGAAACCTCGGATCTCCTAACTATCCGACAGGGGGAGGATGAATCCCTCCGAAGCTATGTTAAGAGGTTCGACGCAAAAGTTCAGCAGATTCGTGAGCTGAACACCGAACTGGCGGCCTTCGCACTGATGAAAGGCCTGCCGAAAGGCGAGTTCAAAAATGAGCTCATCAAGTGTGAAGACCTCAATCTAGACACCGCCAGAAAGATGGCCGACCGAGCCGTCAAGGTGGAGGACTATCACAAGACCTGGGTAGGCCACAGTGAAGCTGGGCACCCAGAGAGGAGGAGCCGCCGGGATAACGTAGATGAAGGACGCCGTGACATGAACAGGTCACGGCCTGAAAGATTTAATAGGAAACAGAACTCGGCGGGCGCGGGGAGTTCGGGACCATACACCCCGAAGCGGTGCATACAATGGTCTCACCCCCTGGTTAAATCACCGGCCGAGGTCTTTGCCCTAAGTAAAAATGAAGGGCAGAAGTGGGCCAGGCCCCCCAAGGCGAGGGGGGACGGTGACACTAACCAGTTTTGTGACTATCACGGCCAAATCGGCCATAAGACCGACAACGCTTCGGCATTTGAGGAACGCCATCGAGGAGCTTATCCGAAAAGGGGCCCTCGGCAAGTATGTAGTCGGAGGCCAGAAACAAGCTCCGACGGGCAAATAGAAAATCGAAGATTCCAGCGCATGGAGTGATCCTGGTTGTCATCGGAGGAAACGAGAACGGTGGGTCACTAACCACAAACAAACGGCACCTGAATGAGCTATACCAAGCCATCAACTTTGTGCCCAAAACAATGCGACCCCGCTTCCACCGTCCCGATATAACTATCGAAAGAAAGACTACGAAGGAGTCATCGCCCGCACAAATGACCCTCTCGTAGTCCACCTAGACATAGCCAACCATTTGGTGAAGAGGTGCCCGATTGACACAGCGCCTACACGAACATCATGTTCGGGAGTGCTTTCTCAATCTCGGTGCGAAGATTGAAGACCTCGGCCCGCACCAACCCGCCGATACGGACTTCTCCGGCCGATCCGTACCCCCAGGGTCAATTAGATCGCTAGGTGATGTTCGGCCAAGCGATGCGGCCAAAAATGTCCGGTCCGAGTTCGTGGTTATTGATGGTTCGTCCGCCTACAATGTCCTCATAGGCCGTGTCACTTTGAGCGAGGCCGATGCTGTGATGTCCATCCGGGCCCTGACATTGATGTATGTCTCGGACCGGGGTGAAGCACAAAAGCTCGTCTCAAAGGACGAGAGAGACGAAATTGTCAATGTCCAAGTATCTTCCAGAGGGTGCAACATGCAATTGTTGGGAAATGTGTCCTCAACAATAGTGCGATCACATGATTTAAATATCATTATTAAATCTCATATAAAGAATACGTAAGGGATGATTCAATTATATAGTCAACTGATCAACATTAATCGGTAACGATTGGCTTGCTAGAGTTTGACGTTACTGTCGTGGGACGGTGGTGGTCAGTTGATCCCTTAAGGTCACACCTAAAGGATGATGCCCATATCTATAAAGTTAATTAATTGTATGTTGATACAAGTTGATTAATTCCTTAATATGAACAATCGGTTTTTAATAAGAGGAAGTATGTGTCTTATTTTAATGTGATTAAATAAGATCATATTTAGTGGATTAATATGTTAATTCACTAAATTAAGTTGAGGTTTTATAAAGTTTTGAGGTAGAGGTAATTGGTTATTTACGTTTACAAGAAGTTGTAAATTTAACTAACTAGCTATTATGGGACCCATTATATGTTGATATAATGTTAAAATATTACTCAATAAGTTGAGTGAATATATGTTTATTAATTTGTGTCATAATTGTTGTATGATCAAATTAATATTTAATTATGTAAGATAATTAAACATAAGACTTATAAAGTTTGTGGACAAATATTATAAGACAAAAATGGACCATTTAAGAGCTTGTGGCCGCACCACTCAAGAGACAACAACACCTTTGTTGTTCTTAATTTACTAAATTATTCCCTCAAAAGCAACCATCAATCATATGCATTTGAAAAAGTATTTGGAGAAGTCAAATGGCTCTTATTAAGAATATAAGATGCCGTGACTCTTGAGAATAAAGAAGAGCAAAAGGGGCCGGACCTTTAGATAAAGAAAAGAGCTTATGTTCTCATCATTTATATGCTCTAATATTCTCAATACAATGTTACGGGAAAAACCTCTCAAATGCTCATATTCTTCCTCTATCAAAATATGAGTTTTGATTCAATATTGTTCATAAAGATTACTAATATTATTAATGTAATATATGAGGATTAGTAATCAATTTTAAGGTAAACTACTAAACAAATATCTAGCACATATTATTTAGTAGGGATATGGGATAATCTTGGGTGCAATCGAGAGGAGTGACTTCTATACTTGAGGTCTTTGGAGGATCATCCTAATACTCATTATAGCTCAAGAACAAGTGAAGGTAGGCGACCTTACTTGTGCCCATATATACCGATATTGCAATGTAAGATTAATTTCTTCCTCACTTTGTTTTAATGTTTGCATGCATAAGATCATTAGTTAATTTTATGACAAATTAAATTTATACATATATGAGTATGTTGTTAGGTATAAAGATCTACCTTTCCTTCAATTGGTATCAGAGCCATGGTTATTTGCATGCAAATCGGTTATAGTTTTTCCGAGTTATACGATTAACATATAAAACTTGTGAATTTGTGTTATTATGATATATCACGAAATTAATTCATGCATGATAAGTTTCTGGTCCTAAAATGATTTTTAGGATTTTTGGTTAATTTACGGATTTTACTGTTCATATTATATAATATTGGCATTAAAATGTGATTTTTATGATAAAAATGCCATTTTTGGACGAAAATTAGCTAAACTTCGAATTTTCCAGTTCTTTTTGGATATGTTTTCACATATATTATTATTAGATGATCTGGAAATTTTCATAATTTTATGAGTTGTTATGCTCGAAAAATGAATTTTTCATTATTAAATTCGGATTTAGGTGAAAAATAGGTTAATATGAGATAAATTTCGAATCTGGTCATATCAATTTAGTATGTTGTCACATGCAATTTTACAAGATGTGTGTAAAATAATTGGCTATATTGAAGTCTTTATGCATGATTTATGGATTTTTGATGAAAAATAGCATAAATAGTGACTTATTTAGTGAAAATTGCTAAAACATGCTTCATGACTAAGGAAAAACGTGACATGTTGCTTTTTATTATCTTTTTCAGATCTAAAATTGAAAAGTTGGTGAAAATAATTTTTCTCATATTTTTATGATTATTTTAGTTAAAACCGATAAACCGCAACATTGTTTTTCCGGATAAAATTTCGATTTTTTTTTAACCTAAGTTTTTGAACATTATGAGTGTCATGGTATTTTTCCAGAATGTTCAAGAGTTTAAATTTCAAATTTTGAATTTATTTGAAATTTTATGATTTATTTGAAGTTTATAGCATTTTTATAATTTTAAGTCCATTATGAACAAATATGAGTTAATTATGGTCAAATTATTAGTGAAAACTAAATTTTGAGTCCTAAGAGGATAGGGTAATTAACTTATACATAAATATGAATTTATGTATTTTTGGTGATTGTAAAATGTTGAAATCACGCAAACTCAAAAAAAAAACCGAGTAATATATGATATTGGCAAATTTAAAGGCGATTTAGCATAAAATTGGGCATGTTCATACATATTATAATGCTGCATATTTCAATTGTTGAATGTTTTTTATTTATATAATTTTTGAATTATGTAATTTTGCTTAGTATGGCCTTAGTTTTAATTGGTATTACCCGAAATGTATGGGAATATCGATTCGGTTGTAATTTTTAATGTGATCTCGTATCACCGTCTTGTAATTTAATAGATTTATTTTATTATAGTTACAAATGTATAATAGGAATTATGTAATTCATTATGTAATTTTAATTCATTCCGGAGTTCCTAAAGACGGATTTCCTAAAGATGGCGATACATTAAGACTATTCTTACCTCGAGATGCGTGCCACAAATCAAGTTCAAGGGACCAATGGAGTTGGTTTCCGAATATGTAATAGTTAAACAGTTTTCTATTTCTAGGAAGGCCATACTAGAATTTTTTATGCTTTGCATTTTATTTATATGTCGCATGCATCGCTAAATCGCCATAACTAAAACATGCATTGTCATTTTATCGAGTTTATCGACCGTGTCAATTAGAATTATCGTAGTTCACCGCTTTAGTTCACTTAAAACGTGATAGATAATAAATTGACATGACCTCTCGCTAAAACAATCAATTGAGATATAGCCTTACCAAATAGTAGAAACCATGAAAACCTATTTCGTGAGGGAGTGCACTCGGCCACACCGGGGTACAAACCTTGTTACGTAGGGGAAGTGGGTGATAAATGTCAATCCACCGAATTCATGTTGATGAGGGTTTCATCGGCCACACCGTGCCCAAGTTAATGTGGGTTTGGATCATGGACACATTTATTCGAAATTTGGATTGAACTCAACAAAAGTTTTTCGATAAGGGTTTCATCGGCCACACCGTCCCCTTGTTGAATGTGTTTTGGGCTAAAGATAAATGTTAATGTAATTTTATCGACCAAGAGTTCTAAAAGTAGAATCAATTAAAGAGTTAATCCACCGAGTTATATTGATAAGGGTTTCATCGGCCACACCGTGCCCAAGTTAATATGAATTTGGATCTTGGAATCATTTATCTAGTTGGGTAGAGGTCACTAGAAAAATGCATAAAACTTGTTATCTACAAGTATTATTAAAACGATAAATGTTAAGTTTTCCACTATTCCGTTATCATATTGTTCTATTTATTTACCATGATTCATATACGATATCATTTCGATTTTTCAAAATCTCCATTAAAACATCGTAACTAGAGACAAATTTGAATTTTGCTTCTGAAACCTCATATGAACCATTGCTAAGGATCTCTTGCAAAGAGTATAGATTAAAGTTATCTATTATCAAACAGGTTTTTGATTCTAGACTAACACATCTACTTACAATGGATTGTTTTTTTTCATGTACTTAAAAGAATTAAGTACCTTGAAATGATTGTTTTGGTAATTAGTTTTGTCAGAATTCGTAATTGACCAAAATAACGCAACCACCTCAATGAGAGTTTTTAAGACTAAAACGAACAAATGAAGAGTGTTCTTCATGAATTCATTTTTGCTTCTCAAAGCAAATACCCATTGAAATGAGTGGGAGCATTCTCTTAAACCGTTAAGATGAGAACGAGGTTCAAGAAGTAAAGATTATAATAGAATTGATACAAGGTAATGTTAAAAGTAAAGTTGTTGAGAATGACGATACTAAACCTATCAATCCCAACCGATAAAGTTTCCATTGTCTTAAATGTTGGACACGAGAAAGGAAACTACCCCAAATTATTGAAGAATCAACAAGTTAGTTGTGGGACATCTAATGGGATCTTCTTCTTTAAATGTTTATTTGATTAAACATAAATTTTGCTAGTACCACTTCGTCAATATTAGAAACCAATGGAGGTTTTCATCATTATGTTTGATACATAGGATGATTAGAATGTGACGACTAGCAACAATGAAGTCGAGAGATGGAGTCATTGTGTACTAAATCTAGTTTTTGGGTTTAGAGTTGTACTTAATTGTGACTATTAAGTGCATAAACTCTAAATAAGAATACAAACTTGTTAAGATACAAAAGAGGTTTCACTTTTGTGACCCTATACACCACGATTTGATGTATGGCTGGCCCATTATCAAGGTGATTATATTCTAAACCAAACTAGAATGGTATATCATGAAGATGATGCAAGACTCAAATTGGTAACCCAAGATTAAACTTTAAATTTTGGAATGATGAACGCAAAGAGTTATCGAGTACTCTTGAAACCATTAGATTGTTAATGGTATATGCGTATCTTGTATTCAAAGCAAGATGTCTCGTGCCTTTTGGGTTAAAAGGAGATCGAGGTTGTAAAATCATTGATCCAAAATAGGTTGATCATTTTCTTTTACCAACGATTTAAGTTGATGAGGTAAATAGAAAAATCTTTTGAAGAAGTTCAAAGAGTTCAAGGAATCACGATTTAGTCGTGATGGGATTATCAAAGTGAAGACTTTGATATAAGCCAAAGAAAATGTGATATAGTATCACAAGTTAATCTCTCTTAGCACGCATTATGGAGTAATGTGTGGTTGGATAAGAAATCAAACGCTATTCGATATGGTTTGGACTTCAATCAAGTTACTTTGAGTTACTTGATCCTTTTGGGGATTTTATCATTTTTGTCTAAATTATTTTTCCACTAAATAGAATCATATGAGATATGAAATGGTAAGGGTACCATGTTTGTAAGTTTTCACAAGAAACAAATGCTCAATTTTTTCCTTATGATAATCACGAGTACACCGGGTTTGTGGCTCGTGAAGCTGTCTTTCTAAAATACAAGTTTATTTGTAGAAGACAGAGTGGGAGAAAATTATACAAGAGCCACAAAGAATATTATGTCGCAAGAAACTGGTCTTTCTTGGCTACATGAGACGTTTTGTGTAAGACGTTGTTTCTTTAAAACCTAGGAGGTTAAATTCGTCACTTGTTAAAGATGATGAATTCAAGCTACTTTTAAGAAAGTAAAGAGCTTATAACTTACAAAAGAAATTGTTTGATTCAAGTTGATTACTTCTAGAAAGTAATGAACATATGACTTACATAAGAGTGTTTAAGTCACAACTCAATACAAGGCTTGAAGCCATGAAAATCCGAAATAAAAGGGCTTGATTAGTGACAAAGGGTTTTGCACTAATAAAGAGAGATTTCAAAGCAAGATTGGTTGCAAAGGGTTTTGCAACCGTTGAAATGCTTAAGTCTATTTGGATCTTCTTAGAGATTGTGTTTCATATGAGGATATGAATACAGCAAGTGAATCTAAAACCCACTTCTTCAATAGAAGGAATGTATTCAATACATGTCATGAGTTTTATAGATCCTTGAAATCCTAAGATAATGTGAGACTTAAGAGAGGGTCTTAAGTAGGACATCAATGAGTTAGAATCAAATTTTTGATCATGTTATAAAACTTATCTCGATAAGACGAGAAGTTGTTTTTATACATGGAGTTTAGTGGGAGTTACGGAAATTTTATTTAGTCCGATATGTGGATGACATATTGATCATTGAGAATGATTTAAGACTTTTGGAGTAATATAATACATCTTTAATATCCAGATTTATGAAGATAAATCTACATGATATTAGCGTCAATAAGAAGTCTTATGTTGATAAGATTCATGACTAGTTCAATTAAATTGAACATATTTGATTGATTCCATTTGCTTCACTGGGATCAATTAAATGAGTAATGATGTATAACACTTCATATACTTTGAGTATGATGAATTGTTTTCAAAATCGAATTTAAGTAATCTTTATCAAGTAAGCCATGAAAATTACCCTTAAGTGCTTGCAGAAGTACTAAGGAAGTAAAGCAAAGTGTTTATGATGCAATTTTGTGTAAGGGTGTTACACAAGTGACAATTGACAATTGAGATTGCGCATGGTTTCCGACAAAACCATAATCAAAACACATTAGGGTGGTTAAGAGACCATTATGGCTATGATAATTAAGAAGTAGATTTTCTAGAATCGTTCTAGGCAATAAAGAACAATGAGAGATATTTATAACGGAAATTGAGTACACTTGCAATCATGAGATGTGCAAGAAGGATGAGTCCTACACACTGTGAAAACAGTGGGAGCTATTCTTAGGCTAGAGGGCCTATGTCTTGATTGGATCTCGACACGTACTCAGAAAGTTTTGTAATGCAAATGTATACATTACAAAGGAAAACGAGTATGTAGTAAGGTTGAGTAAGGTACAAGAAGTTGATAAAACCTACTAACCAAAGCCTTTTCAAAGGCTAAACATGATGAGTCATGACATTTCAATTGAGTTGAAATAAACAACTACGTACAAGATCAAATTAGATTATAGAATATGAAATAGTAATCAGGCATTGACTATTCATATGTGATAATCGCATTTATCGTTCGAGTTTTTCTTTAAAAACTCCTATTATACTTTGTTACATCCAAACGGGTTGTAGAGACAATTGAACCCCGTTAAAGTGAACACGGATTAACATAGTATTTGCCCATAGTCACTTGTATGAGGTGACGTCTCGAAGTGACTAGAGTGTGATGCGATTGATGGCAAGTTCAAGTGCCATACAGTCATGTGAGATGACTAGTCGATCACATAGGCAGACTGTTAAGAACTTTTTGCCGGGCCTAATGACCGCTTATAGAGTTCTGGCAAATTTATATAGCCTGGTCGTGGCGAGAGCTGCTATAGTATTCAAATGAGTCGATTCTTTTGACTAAAGACTATTCACCTAAGATGGCACAGTTTCAGATTAACTTTGATTTGTGTTACTACGACCTTCGTAAATGGGGTCAAATGGGCATATTTTGGGTTATGATGGCTGTGGCTAGTCGAAGGGAATGAGTGCGATAGGAATTGTCCACCCCTTTGTCAGGGTTATAACAATATCTCAGGGCCACTCGAGGAGTAATGAACTGTAAATGCGTGGCCACGCTCGGAATGTATCCATTGTGGATAAATCCGGTCAATCAGTTATTCTCCAGATCGAGGAAACCACTCTCGATATGATCACTTGCAAGTACGACCCAAAGACACCTTGCATTGAGTGGGAGATAGTAATAGGACAAGAGAATTGGTGACGCACACTTGTCGAGGACAAGTGGGAGATTGTTGGGAAATGTGTCCTCAACAATAGTGCGATCACATGATTTAAATATCATTATTAAATCTCATATAAAGAATACGTAAGGGATGATTCAATTATATAGTCAATTGATCAACATTAATCGGAACGATTGGCTTGCTAGAGTTTGACGCGTTCGCCGTGGGACGGTGGTGGTCAGTTGATCCCTTAAGGTCACACCTAAAGGATGATGCCCATATCTATAAAGTTAATTAATTGTATGTTGATACAAGTTGATTAATTCCTTAATATGAACAATCGGTTTTTAATAAGAGGAAGTATGTGTCTTATTTTAATGTGATTAAATAAGATCATATTTAGTGGATTAATATGTTAATTCACTAAATTAAGTTGAGGTTTTATAAAGTTTTGAGGTAGAGGTAATTGGTTATTTACGTTTACAAGAAGTTGTAAATTTAACTAACTAGCTATTATGGGACCCATTATATGTTGATATAATGTTAAAATATTACTCAATAAGTTGAGTGAATATATGTTTATTAATTTGTGTCATAATTGTTGTATGATCAAATTAATATTTAATTATGTAAGATAATTAAACATAAGACTTATAAGCATTTGTGGGACAAATATTATAAGACAAAAATGGACCATTTAAGAGCTTGTGGCCGCACCACTCAAGAGACAACAACACCTTTGTTGTTCTTAATTTACTAAATTATTCCCTCAAAAGCAACCATCAATCATATGCATTTGAAAAAGTATTTGGAGAAGTCAAATGGCTCTTATTAAGAATATAAGATGCCGTGACTCTTGAGAATAAAGAAGAGCAAAAGGGGCCGGACCTTTAGATAAAGAAAAGAGCTTATGTTCTCATCATTTATATGCTCTAATATTCTCAATACAATGTTACGGGAAAAACCTCTCAAATGCTCATATTCTTCCTCTATCAAAATATGAGTTTTGATTCAATATTGTTCATAAAGATTACTAATATTATTAATGTAATATATGAGGATTAGTAATCAATTTTAAGGTAAACTACTAAACAAATATCTAGCACATATTATTTAGTAGGGATATGGGATAATCTTGGGTGCAATCGAGAGGAGTGACTTCTATACTTGAGGTCTTTGGAGGATCATCGTAATACTCATTATAGCTCAAGAACAAGTGAAGGTAGGCGACCTTACTTGTGCCCATATATACCGATATTGCAATGTAAGATTAATTTCTTCCTCACTTTGTTTTAATGTTTGCATGCATAAGATCATTAGTTAATTTTATGACAAATTAAATTTATACATATATGAGTATGTTGTTAGGTATAAAGATCTACCTTTCCTTCAGCAATCCCTCAAAGTGGCGAAAAAATTAGAGAAAGGGAAGAGCACATCCTTAAAACAGGAGGGTGATCCGATGAGCACCAACAACGTCTGCATGGTCGAAGGAGCCCAGACCGAGGAAGTGGAAATTGACCCAGGGCGCACGAATCGCGGTGTCGGCCTGATCCAAAATCGAGCCGATCTCCTAGACCTGCCGAGGAAGAACAAAGACGTCTTCGCGTACTCGGCCGCCGAGATGCCGGCGTGAGCGGGAGGTGATCGTTCACAAGTGAACGTACTCTCCACCGCTCGCCTGTCAAGCGAAGATGAGAACTCCTCGGCCGAAAAGGATGAGGCCATCAAGTCCGAGGTAGACAAACTATTAGAGGCGGGCTTTATCATGCCTTGTACTTACCCTGAGTGGCTAGCAAATGTTGTAATGGTGAAGAAGTCATCAGGGGGGTGGAGGATGTGTGTTGATTTTACAAATCTTAATAAAGCATGCCCTAAAGATTGCTACCCCTTGCCTCGAATAGATAGTTTAATAGACGCAACGGCGAGGCTACACTATCTTTGAGCACGCTCGACGCCTTCTCGGGGTACCATCGGTATTCATGGCCTAAGAAGACATGCCTAAGTGCGCATTCATCACCATACACGGCACATACATGTATAAAATGATGCCGTTCGGTTTGAAAAACGCTGGCGCAACTTACACTAGGCTGGTGGACAAAGTGTTTCAAGATAAAAAAAGGGCGAAACATCGAGGCTTACGTCGACGATGCTATTGTAAAAAGCAAGTCTGACAGCGAGCACTTGGCCGACTTGAGCGAGACATTTTGTTCACTAAGGAAATATAAGATGAAGCTTAACCCAATGAAATGCAACTTCGGTGTCCGGGCGGCAAGTTCCTCGGCGTGCTTGTCGGCGCCGGGGAATTGATGCCAATCCAGAGAAAGTCCAAGCAATACTAGACCTGCCGGAACCGAGGAATCGAAAAGAGGTTATGATGCTGACCGGGATGATGGCGTCTCTCGCCCGCTTCATCTCTCGGTCGGCCGACAAGAGCACCCCATTCTTTAAAGTGTTGAAAGGGAATAAAGACATCTGCTGGGGAGAGGAACAGAGTGCGGCTTTCAAGCAACTGAAAGCCCACCTTCTAAAACTCCCGACCTTGTCCAGGCCGACGCTGGGGGAGACGCTATACCTATATTTAGCAGTTACCTCGGCCACGGTCGGTCTGTGTCGTCGAGAAAGAAAACAAGCAAGAACACCCAATCTACTTTATCGACCATACACTTTTTGCCCGCCGAAAGAAATTACCCACTGATTGAAAAAGCGGCCTTCGCCGTCGTCGTTGTCGCAAGGAAGTTAAAACCCTACTTCGACGCACATCCCGTGACGGTCTTAACCGACCAGCCATTGGGGAAAGCTTTAGAAAAATTCGAAAAATCCGGCCGACTTATCGAATGGGCAGTGGAGCTATCCGGCTTCGGCATTCAGTACAAGCCGAGGCCTTCGATAAAGGGGCAAGCACTTGCAGACTTCCTAGTATAGTGCACATACCAAGAAGAATCACATCCCGGTGTGTGGGAAGTATACACCGACGGGTCCTCCACGGCAAACAGCTCAGGGGCCGGCATCCTTATCATCAACCCTAACGGGGACGAGTTTGAGTACGCCTTGAAGTTTACCTTCTCGGCCTCAAATAACGAATCCGAATATGAGGCGGTGATAACTGGAGTCGAGTTAGCTAGAGCTGCCGGGGCGGAGCATGTGGTGGTAAAAACAGATTCACTCTTAGTCACTAATCAAATCAGAGGAGAGTATGAGGCTCGAGACGACGGGATGGTGAGATACCTGGAAAGGGTAAAAGCCGACACGGCAAAATTGAAATCTTTCCAAATACAATGCATTCCCAGGTCTGAGAACAACCGAGCCGACGCTCTCTCAAAACTTGCCAGTTCAAGCATCAAGAATGTCGGTCGAACCGTCTTTGGTGGATATCGGAATGCTAAAAGCATCACCGAGACCGTCGGCATGGTGGGCGACATCGAAGCCGAGACGACGTGGATGACTCTGATAATGAAATACAAACTAATAAAAGAGTTACCGGAGGACCGCAGTCTCTCGCAGAAGATAAGAAGGATCGCCGCAAGGTACTTGGTGTTCGAAGGAGAACTATACAGAAGGTCCGTGATAAGACCACTTTTGAAATGTGTCGGCCCGGTACCGACGCGAGCTCATCTTGACAGAGATTCACGAAGGCATCTGCGGACATCACATGGGGCGAGAACGTTAGCCCACAAAGCTCTCCCGAGCTTCGCTACTTACGGCCTACCATGCTTGAGGATTCCGTAACTAAGACCAAGAAGTGCAAGAATTGTCAAATGCATGCTCCGGTGATACATGCACCTTCCCGAGATCTCGCAACCGCAAGATTAGCCTCCTACCATTTGCACGATGGGGGATGGATTTATTAGGGCCATTTCCGAACGGCCTCCTGAGGAAGGAAGTACATAATCGTCGCCGTTGACTACTTCACCAAATGGGTCGAGGCTGTCGCAGTACCTGCCAAGACCACGGCGGCCGTAAGAAAAGTGATTTGGGAGAACGTTATAACTCGTTTTGGGCTACCCCAAGTCATGGTATTTGACCACGGCCGAGAGTTTTGGAGCGACATGGTGATGAATTGGTTGGAGGAGCTCGGTATCAAATTTGCATACTCCTCCGTCTGCCACCCTCAGAGCAACGGGCAGGCGGAGGCAGCTAATAAAACAATATTGAACGGGTTGAAAAACAAGGTTGAAGATCTAAAGGGAAGATGGGCTGATGAACTACCCGGCGTCCGTGGTCACTTCGAACCACGGAAAAAGAAGCAACGGGTGCGATCTATTCCACCTAGTCTATGGGTCTCGTGGCGCCCGCTAATTGAAGCGGCGGTGCGAGCATTCGAACGCAAACCTTTGACCCGGTCGAAAATGAGGAAGGCCCGAGAGCCTCCCTGACACTGGTCGAAGAAAGTCGAGACACGGCACGGCTCAACTTGGCAGTGTATCAAAACCGAGTAAGAAGAGCATACAACCGTAGGGTCCACAAAAGGGACTTAAGAGTAGGAGATCTAGTCCTAAGAAAGTCGGCCGCAACAAACAAAGGAAACATCCATGGTAAAATGACGGCCAACTGGGAAGGACCCTACAAGGTGGTTGAAGAAATGAGGCCGGGGACATACCGGCTGACAGACATGAAGGGTGTTCCTTTGATGAGCCACTGGAACACGGACAACTTAAGGAAATATTTTGTATAGCGGCGGAGGTGTCCGAGACCGTTGTGGACACCCCAACGCGTGATTATACCTTATGAAGAATAATCCAAGTTTTCCATCAAAATACTTGTCCCCTCCATAGTCATGCCAGAATAGACGCCACGGCCAAAGCCGGGCAGTCACGCCAAATGCAGTTGATACTCGCAAAAGCGACCAACATGCTTAGGAACGTATAAGTACAGTTGAGACGCAAATCTAGCCGTCTCGGCCAACCGAAGGCCCGGCGGAGGAAGCGATCAATATGTCTACAGATACGAACGCTGTCGAGCCGTAACCTTGATTGCCTCGGCCAAAACCGGGAGTGACGGGGACACAACGACCGATACGCTAATAGGAACGTATAAGTACAGTTGAGACGCAAATCTAGCCGCCTCGGCTAACCGAAGGCCTGGCAGAGGAAGCGATCAATATGTCTACAGATACGAACGCTGTCGAGCCGTAACCTCGTTTTACCTCGGCCAAAGCCGGGGGCGACGGGGACACAACGACCGATACGCTAACATGTTCACAGCGGTGGTTCGGAAGCGCAAATCGACCGCCTCGGCTAAGACCGGGGTGGTGGAGGAAGCGGCAGACATGCCAACATGTTTAAACGTTTAAGTACAATTGAGATGCGCCTTCTAACTGCCTCGGCCAAGCCGAAAGTAAAAACGAAAAAGCACTCAATATGTTGAAACGTAAGAAGACAACTTAATGGAGGCAAAATAAACAAACTTTATTGAAAAATGTTTACAGGATGAGGCAAAACAAAGTCGACGGCCGTTCCCATAGGGATAGCCTAAACACAACCTACCAAAAGTTTAACAAAAACAAAAAGTACAACAAAAGGTTACAGACATAAGACTTGAAGCGCCAAAAGGATGGCGGGGAGGATAGGCTCAATAGTTGGCCCCGAGCAGTGAAGGCCGTCGAAGGGCGGGTGAATCTGGTGACGACCGCCTGTCTCCCTATGCTTGTTTCTGCTCGCCACCGGCAGCAGTAGCAGCATCGCCATCAGTGGGAGGCCCAAAAGCCGATTTGACAGCTTCACCTGCCTTAGCCCTCTCAGCTTCCTCCCTGGCCGCCTTCACCTTAGCATCCCGGGCCGCCTTCTCCGCAGCCTCCTCAGCGGCCTTTGCCGCCTTTGCCTCCGCAGCAGCCTTTGCCTCCGCAGCAGCCGCCTTCTCATCAAGAAGCCGGTCAAAATCTTTCTACGGGAAGTTGCCTTCTGGAAGGAGCTCTTTGATCACATCCCTGGTAGCATCTTCAGCTTGGTCCCGGTACTGGGCACACATGTCAGGGATGATGACGGTCTTCAATGTCTCAATGTCCTTCTCCCTCTGAAGAAGGATAGCCTTGGTGTTCTTATACTCCTTCGCCTCAGCCGAATACAGAGTCTTCCACCTCTCCTTCTGCCCAACCACGGTGTTATAGCCGCCCTCAAATTTGTCCCGCTCCTCCCGCAGCTTAGCGGCATCAGCCAATGCAGCCTCAACCTTGGCCCTCTCGGCTAGGACCGCCTTCTCAGCGTCCTCCCTAAGCTTTCGCTAAGCGAGGAAATCATTTTTGGCGGCCTGGAAGTCCTCCTTCGACTTCTCGGCCTCCTTCTTAGCGGCGGCAAGATCGAGACTAAGCCGTTCAAGCGTGCTGCCAGCTCGAGCCATGACCTCTTCTTGCTCGATAATATGGTTGGCGGCTAGTTCAGTCCACTTCCCCAGCCTCTTGGACAACCTTCTGCCTTCCGCTACAAGCTGAGCAGGGGAAACCTTCTGGGATGAGGAGTCAACGGTGACGTTCTTACCGCCCGTCTGCACAGGCTGCTTCTCCAATTGCCGTTCAGTGAGAACGACAGCTGACGGCGGCTGATCTACAAAAAACCCTGACAAAGCATCCATGTCAACATTCATTGACATGCCAGAAAGCCTGTCATCAGGAATGCCCAATGAACCTGCTAAATCCGAGCCATGGGTTAGATCCGTACCAGTCTTAGCCTTCTTGGGCAGAGGGCTGGCTGGTCCCTTTCCTTTCCCGGGCTCGGTAATAGCAGCAGCGGCACGCTCGGCCTCTTTTCTCTTATTGGAAGGAGGAGGACCCTCCACAACGGTGACCTCCTCTTCAACGTCGACGACCACATGCTCCTTTTGGACAACGGGGATTGAAGACTGAGCTGGAGTTGACTCCGTTGCCGCCGTAGACGTTGTCTTTGGTCTCCGGCGCGGCACGTTACCGGCAATCTGCGCTTGAGCCGCCGTCACATCCAATGCCTTCAACTGCTGCTCCATAAGTTCGTGTGGGGCCCGGTCTGCGATCACGTGGCCCGGCCTTAGGATGCAGCTCAACAACTCTCCCGTTCTCGTCAAGTCCCAACCTTTTGAGGACGGAGACAGGCAGTTCTGGGCCAAATCGGTCTGCAAAAGAAACGAAGCAGGAGTTAAGCAGAAGAAATAAATCAAGGTTCAAATACAGAAACATAAAAAGCAAAGATGGGCCTCACACCGACGCCACTCACCCTGGGCCGAGGGGCGGATGAGGCGACGTGGCGGAGCGGCTCATCCTCAAGAACGATCCGCGTCGGGGGCATCCATCCCTTCGGCGTGCCATCCTTCTCGGCCTCAAATGAAATCATTGCCCTCGTTTCGTCCTCATTAAGATAGACCTTGCGACGTCCATCTTAAGCTTACTCCCGGAGACATATTTGTCATGCTCCCCTTGGTTCTCACACCGCAAATTGACGCGCTCGAAAGGACCGGCGGCGAAGTAGTCCTCCTAACCTCAACGTATACCCACCGCCCCTTCCAGTCCTTGCAAGATGTCAACTTGGAAACGGTGACATAACCCGCCTCGGTCTGTATGCTATACCACCCCGTGCCACCTAGGGTAGTCTGCCGAAGATGGTGGAGCCAGCGGAAGAGGTTCACCGTTGGGGCCTCCCCTTTAAAAAGACATAGCCATACAAAGCCAACAATCGTCCTGATGGCCAACGGATGCAGTTGGGCCACGGCGACATTCATGGCTTTAATAATGGCAACAACGTATTCATTCAGAGGAAACCGGAGCCCATACTCCGGTGTCCTGATGTATACGCCGATACAACCCTCGGGAGGGCAACAGACGGCCTGACCCTCCTCAGGGATAACAATTTTATACCCCCTGCCGAAGGAGTAATGGTCTTCAAAAAGATCAGAACCGGAGCAACTAGCGAACTTGTTTGTCCAGGCACGATCAGGACTGATCGAACAGGCGTCGCCGTGCCACGATAAATGCGGCCTCTTTACGACAGAAGGGGTCGCCTCATCATCGTCATCATCAAAACCCTCCAAAAATTGCTCATCAATCTCAGGAGAAAGCGGCTTGGGACCCCCAAACCCTATCGAGGTGACCACCAGTGGCTCCTCTTCATCAGGACGCGACGGTTCGCCCCCACAGCAGGTACTGGGTTGAGCATCCGCATAAGACATAGTGACAACAAAAACTTAACAATTAAAAAGTTGGAAAAATTTGTTTGTTTACCTTGGAAAAAGTGCTACGTCGAGTAACGCTTTGAAGACTAGAGAGAAGTTTCTTCGAAAAAACTAAGAGAGGGGAATTTTTTTTGAGAAAATGAAGTTTGATGGCAAAAAAACGGGGCACACTGCTCTATTTATAGAGCAAAGCCCATGAGATTTTGGACCAATCGGGGCAAAGCCCATGAAACGTCCACCAATCAACGCCAAGCCACGTGTCAAGCATGCGAGCCACGGAATGTCAATCGACATACGCTTACCAAACTTTTTCGACACGCTCCTTGGTATTCGCTGCTAACAGCCCGGTGATCAACAAAGCAAAGACAAGACCGGGGGGCAATCAAAAGTACTGATTTACACACTCTCAACCTTGGTCTCGGCCAACGCCATTTTCTTTTCCACATAGGATGTCCATTACACATCCATGTGGAGGGGGATATGGTACGCGGCTGAATGTAACCAAGCCGAGGAAGAAGAAGCCGGGAAGAAGTTCAACTTGCGCAGAATACGCTCAACACTCATCGAAGGTCCATACCACGGCATAGACTACGCTGGGGCAAATTGATGGGGCATATTCTCGCACCACGACCGAGTCAACATATTGAGCAAGGTCAAAGATATCCACAAAGAAGTCAACGTATCGCATGACAGTCTTAACCGACGCAGAAATTTACCTACTGTCACTTGGGTCTCGGTCTAGGCAACTAGCCGACCGAGAAGCATATCCGCGTACTCACATCAAGTCCCCTCGGCATGGAGTCAACCAGGCCAGCCGGCCTGCCATGGGTCCCTCGGCCGAAGGTAGAACAGTCTTTCCACCGCTCCCACTTGGCTACCACGTGACAAAAGGTGAAAGTCTATAAATACTCCTCAATCCTCATTGAGAAAACGATCCACAATTCATCCTAAAACTCACTATTAATCTGGTATAAACTCCCTTATCTCTCTACAAGATACTTTGTCAAGTAACACACAACTTAATCTCTTTAAGTTTACTGACTTGAGCGTCGGAGTGAGTACGCTCGGTACCAAGCCGAGCCCTCAGTTTGTTCATCTTTACAGGAGAGAGCGAAAGGAAGAGACAAGTCAAAGACATCATTCAACAAGCTTGCGTGGTCACAACTCTGCTTCGGAACTACACCCGGAACATAAATAATAATAGTAATAATAGTAATAATAATAGGTCTAATATAATAACTTATTAATATAATAATATTAAATATAATAATAAAAATAAACATGTGATTAATAATATTAATAATAATGGATATATTAATAAATTAATAAATATAATATAATAACTTATTAATATAATAATGATAATAATAATAATAATAATAATAATAATAAATATGTTATGAATAATATTAATAATAATGAATATATTAAAATAATAATAAATATAATACTACTACTACTAATAATAATAAATAAATAAATCTATTAAATATATATATATAATATAATTAATACGAATTAATTATTAATAAATATAATATTAATATAATAAATAAAATAATAATAATAATAATAATAACAACAATAGTAAATAGATTAATATAATAATAATAATAATAATAATAATATGAATAAGAATATAAATAAAGAATAATAATATTAATGTTGAAATAAACTAATATGAACTGAACTGGAGTGAATTGAATTGAACTGAACTGAATGGAGCTGAACTGAACTGAATTGAACTGAACTTAATTGAGCTGAACTTATTAGAACTGACGGGTATGTCCATCTTGAACAAGATTTCGTGATAGTTTATATACTTATATACATGTAGTAATCCTATGTGACAATAAGCTCTCTATCTCGTGGATAAGAATCGAACTCTCAAATTCATGATTGGAATAAAATGGCTCTTTAACTTAAGCTAACTTTTATTAAAGTGAACGATTATATTCGATGAAAAAAAGTACTCCTATATAGGATCCAAAAAGCCGTACAAATAAAAAGAGAACATGAAACATGTGGTGGAAAAAGTAAAAGAGTGGAAAAAGTTTGTGTCCTCCAACTTAAGGTTCTAGGAGTACAAATTACAGGAGTACAGTAATATGTCATTTTTTTGGATCTTACTTCGTACTTCCTCCATTCAACTCCACTTTACATATTTGCTTTATCACGTTTGTCAACGCAACTTTTATGCAGTAAATATCTTTAGCTACGTATTTGCAAAAATTATAAAAGTTAGATATTTTAAATGTACTCTTAAAGACGAATCAAATAAGATCCCACATGAATATATTTTAACTTATGTATCGTGAGAAAATAGAAGTTGAATGTCCGCTTGTGAATAGTGTGCAAAATAGAAACCTGCAAAGTGGAGTTGAATGGAGGGAGTATTTGTGAGAAACATCCATTCTCATTTAAAACGGATACTTTTCGTCATAAGCTGTAAATGGGCTAAATAACGTCATTTTAACAAGGTTTTTTTGTCAAACACCACCTTTAATATAGGACACTTTGTAAAACACCACCTTCAAAAAAAATTCTGGTTTTTTACCACCTTTAAAAAAAGAAAATTGTTAACCAGTACCAAATGGCCGGAGTTTGACTAAAATTAAAATAATTCCGGCATTGACTTCATATTCAACTACCAATTGGTCTCCCTTGTGACGGGTTACCATTTGTGACGGATATTTTGTGAGATAAAATGGTAACAAAATGGGTTAGTGGAGAAAGGGGACCACATGAATAGTGTTGCAGAGAGAGAAAAAGTGGGTACATTGTGAGGTAAAATGGTATCCGTCTTCAGCTTGTGACGGATATGTCATGTCTTCAATGAGAATTTGTGTTCAACTACCTCCTCACTCCTTCACTTTCCTTCCTCACCATTATCACCCTCCAGCCCTCCTTCCTCGAGACTCCTTCACCATCCTTCCTTTGTTTTCACCCTTATCTCTTTTCTTATGAGTTTGTGTTGGTATCTAATGTTTCCTTTTCCCCTAATTATCTTCACCAATTTCTTAAGCCAATACAATAAAATTTAGATAATTCATCTTATCTTTTAATTCACTAGTCCACTTCTAGGTTTAATCTATCAAAAGCTAAAGAAGCAAGAGTGAATCGGGTTGTACCTCTTCAATATCTGCTATACCTGCAAGGCCTACATGTCCTCATCATAAGGTGGAGGATGAGGAATGTTGGGCAGCAATAATCTCTGCTTTTTACTACTTTGAGGGTACTGTATTCGTAACCGTCATTATACACTTTTTATTGCGTCAAATAGATAAGAGGAAAGGAGCGGAGATAGTGTAGATGAAATGGAGGGAAAAGAAAGGCAAAGAAATGGAGGGAAAATTTGGAGAGAAATGAAAAGAATAAAACATGTCGGTGCGAGTTTTTTTATTCTTACCCGATTTCGGCCATTTGTGATTTGTTAAACAATTACTCCCTTCTATTTCCTTATATCTTCCCCTTTCTTTTGGGCACAAAAATTAAGAAAGGGGAAGAAAGTAGAATAAAGTATTGTAAGTTGTAAAATTTATAGGTGAGAGAAAATAATAAAGAATGAATGATGAATAAAGAATAGATAAAGTAATGAGAGTTGTTGATTTTTTAGGAGAAAGAAATTAATAAAAAAATGAATGAAACTTACCAAAAAAGGAAAGAGAGAAGATAATCAAACTTATGTAAAAAAGGAGAGAGGGAAGATAATAGAAAATTGGAGGGAGTATTATTTTTTAAAGGTGGCAAAAAACCAAAAAAATTATTAAAGGTGGTGTTTCACAAAACACAATTTTATAAGGTGGTTTTTGACAAAAAAAACCCTTTTAACAACAAAATGTGATCATTTAATGACAAGCTATTATAGCTTAGAAATTGTTCTGCGGTTACATTTCCGTCTTAAATGAGTCACATTTTATCCCGTCTTCAACAAACTTATTGTGTAAGAAATTACTGCCATCAGTTTCACCATGTACAATTCTAATCATTTTATGGTTAGAATGTACAACAGTGTCATATTATATATAGTACACACTACACAGTTGGTAGGTAGAGCAAGTTTCGTCGGAATTTTTCACGTTCTTGAGCTGAAAATACCATACAAAATTTGTGGCAGCAGAAGATAGGCCAATAATTTGGCTTGCAGATGGGTGAAGTTTGCTCTACATCTCTGATACATAATTTAGCAGCAGAATCCAATGATGATAAGTCATCTAAAATCACATAATTAAGCAACCATATAGACCTGAGTACGTGAACCACAGCCCCACAAGACATATTCCCCCGAATGTACCTTTCTGCGGTGTTTTTTTCTTAAAACGGATTGTGAGACATCACAAGCAAGAATAACGGATAATAAAAGGTGAACAAGTATTATCAGGGGTACAAACGTAAAATTGTACAAAGTATTCTTTATTACCTTATTACTATCGACAGTTGGGATGATTTTCTCTGAGTGTATCACTAAAGGCAATCTAATAAATCGACCCCTCTTAAATTTTGTTAGTAACCAGTAACAATCGATAAAATTTACTGAGGTTTTCTAAGCAAAAAGGGTAAAGGAATCTGTCATTTATACCGCAAAACAACATAAAAATATGGAGTCTTGAGACCCCTTCCTGGCTTCCCCTAAAACATACCTCCACCATCGACGATTTAAAAAAATGCTACAGGATTTCGAACCCAAGTCATGTTCAGTGTTCACTACCTCTAAATCAAATCAATCCAGCTAAAAGGTGCTTAAAACAATATGACAATGACATTACAAATTTACATTGCTAAGGAAGAGTCGAGGCGATATGACTAACGAGACATGGATGGATGCAAAGAAATCAACACAACACAAAATTTCATTTAGTACAACTATTTACACTAAAACATGCCTCCTAATTAAGAGACACACCCATGATATACCCTTAAAAGAAAGGTCCAGTTACCATCAATTGAAATACAGGAGTAGTCCCTAGTTCCTTAATATTGGGTGGTTCTACAAAAGAGACGTCTCCCACGTAGCCTGTGGTTTCAGAGATGTGGTCATCAGCTACCACCAGTACTGGTCCACTACCTACTTTTGGTATGTCAACTCAAGGTTATGGGGTCGGACCAACATTATCCTCGTGATTGAAATATACATAGGTTCGTAACATGGTCCAGTACCCCCCTATTTTGGCTTATTCTACAAGTCTACAACTGAGCATTAACTATCATGCCCGGTGGTGGAGTCAGGATTTAAACTTAGCGGGGCCGAACGGGTAATAGTATAAGGTAAACTAGAAGATTATGACAAGATCTAGTCTATTTACTCCAAATCCATTGCATGTGTCGGACACGACACAGTTATTCTCCATGAAGTTCTCAATTTAATGGACCAAACTAAAGTGTCGTGTGACCCGTGTCATGTCGTGTCGGACAACTGTCGGACACGCGACACATGGCTCACAACCAAAGTGAAGTGTGTGAGTAACGTAGGTCATATACTCATACAGTAACAACAGTCACAAAAGAATGATCATTGATATGTACTCCCTTGTTTAACTAGGTTACTAATATATTTACTTTTGTCTCTCTCAATTCTCATCCAATCCTATACTCTAGACCACCACAATCCCACGCCATACCCAACCTCTTGGTGCTCCCTCACCAACAATCGGAAACACCTTCTTCACCCCCTTCAACACCCCAAAGATCGACCGACCCCTACCCCCAAATAACCTACTCACACCCTTGCAGACCAAGAAGTGTCTAGAGATATACATTTTCACTTCGGGTAAATTTGATCGTAAAGGACCATAATTCCGCTAAGAACTATGTTGGTTATGTTGTCCGTTTGCTTTTTTACTCGCACTCTATATCCAGTTGACATATATACCTTTCCCGCCTACCTATTTCTAAACGCTTGTCATTGAAATTATACAAAATCCGTAGAAATATGAGAACTAGAAACGGAAAGGGGAGAACTCACAATGAACTGATGAAGTATAAGCAGCTCATGTTAAAGCATCAAGTTTATTTTTCTATGGCTCCAAAGAATAGGAAAACAACTAAACTAAGCGAGATTTTGTGTTAAGTGTATACAATGGTCTATAGAGTTACAAGCTTATAGTGTTACAAGGAGATTACCAGTTATCACCTCCATTTTGACCAGGGAAAATATGTGTATCGAGGCCCACTTGTATTCTAGTCCTCCTTTCCGCCACTCTTGGGTTCAGCCTCGACCGTCTGGCTAACACTGGCTTTTGCATTGGCAAGAAATGTAGGATCTGGCTCATGCTTATGTGAAGGCTCTTTCAGTGCCATGTATATGTAAAATGCTATTACGACATTAACAGATATAACGGCAAGAAACCCACATAATAAGGTCTGTGTGTAAGGAGAAAGGTTCTTTAAGCCTGTAAAACAACAGTGTGTTGTGATCATAAGTTTAAATAGTGTAAGATCAAAAATAGTAAACATCAAGGGACATTAGGTAAAAGAAATGGTCAAAGTTTAGACCTTGAGTAAACCAAATTTAGTAATTTACATCATCTCCAGCAAAAAATAGCACACAAGAACTGCTCACAGTTAAACATTTTACACCTATTTAGGGATGTATTCAGTATTGACTCTTCCCAAAATAACATTACCCAAATGCCTCACGCGTCCCCGCAAATAGCAGCTTATAGGGAGAGGGGTGGTCAGATGCACATAATTTTAGCACTATGTTAACAACACAAAGAGACTGTTTTCAAATGACTCAAGATCGCATACAGAATTACATCAAATGACAGCCACTTCATAATGAAAGAAGCGCAGTCCATTTTAGTGAACCATTTTGCTATATTTCATCATAGTCTGGAACCAAAAAATAATGAGTCTTCATCTCCTTGGGAATGAAAACTATTAATTTTTCTCAAAAGAAAAAAGTTCATCTCATTGTTACTACGAGTATTACATAAGGCTTAACAATCACTCTCTTTACCAAATCTTCAAGAGACTCATACGTCAAGAAACTCATAGAGCACAATACAACAGTCAACAGGGACTAGGTGGCAGTTAGACTGAAACTAAGTGAAAACTGCAGAGTTAAATGAATCACTCATGAATAATCCAAGTTACTAAACATTACAGGAAGAGCACACAGTTGGAAATATGGTAATTAATCCCTTTGGTGTTAGATTATCATAGGTGGAATCATATATCCAACGGCTCCGTTTCTACAAGACTATGAAATTGCTTCTTGTGCCACAAAGCTGCAAGACATGGTGCCAAAGAATCTTGGCTCTCGAGGCTAGTAGGATTCAGTGAATGTTCAACCAAACAATGATATTCACAGTATGTTGCTCATGGTTCTTGGTTTAGGGCGTCCAATTATATCTCGGACTGTCTCAGACACAAGCTCAAATTCCAAATTTTATAGCATGAAGTTTGCAAAAGCCAAACTTTGGTCAAAGTCATATGGCTAAGTCTTGGTGGAGCTTTTTTTCCCACCCAAAGGCTCACTCAAGTTGACAACTACTATAAGGTGCAGTCAACTCATGCTGTTAGTTTGCCATGATTAAGCTAATGACTTGCCAGAGTTGCCACTTCTGCTTAGATGTCTTTGCAACAAGGGATTTTCCGCCCGGGAGACAATATCCAAGGTTTAGACACTTAAGACAAACCAAAGCTTATAACAAAAGCAGTCTTAGGGATGTATAAGTTGGTTAGCTTACTGGAAGCCAAGGAGTTAAGGCATAGAGTTCAGATATTTGGCTTTACCCTTGTGGTGCAGTCCAACCACTTTTTTTTCCTCCATATTCCAGAGACTGGAACATGTACACGCATTTTATAGGTATCCCATAATAATTAAAGATGACATACATACAAGAACGACAGTCGCCAAATACATGGCCGATCAATTCTTTCAACTCTGAAAGAGTCCTTAAAATTGGCAAATACTCATTCTCCAAGCAATATTATCTCATTCAGCACTAACACTGACACAAATTAGTGAAAACTTTGTAGCCAATGATATGATTTGTAACTCAGCAAATTTGTCAAGATCGAGATTTTACTTTGAACTGGAGAAGGGTGTTTGGATCAGATTGTACGATAGAATCAAGAATATCCTATTAATGAAACTTCTATTACTATATATAAAATATTAGTATTTTAGTGTTCGTTCTTCGGTTTTTCTAAAATGTGCCCTAAGGGCACATGTTAAGAAGACTTAAATGGAAAGTTTGAAAATAAATATGGCATTGGAATCTGAAAAAGTGCATTATTAATTCAATTTTCCATGATATTTATCATAAAACTTTTCATTTAAGTCTTCTTAACATGTGCCCTTAGGACACATTTTAGAAAAACCGTTCTTTTAATTATGAACGAACCAATTGATGATCCAATGCGATCATGTATGATCCTACCACCAGAAATATCTTACAACCATTATTTTCACACTTGGATCATTAAAGATTAGATCACGGCCATACGGTTTTCGAGGATCATAAAATCAATTTTCACACTTGGATCATAAACCACAAACTCGTTACATGCAAGACCCACTTCCTATTTACTGTGAAGATATTTAATTTGTTTACTTAAAAAGCGACAATTCCATTTAATTCTCCGATCACTCCTCTATGGAGCATTTTCTAAATCTAGTTTTTAACCATCATGCAGAAAATTATCTCGCTATTATTTATAAACCTCCCCTATGGCAATAAGGAGAAGTTAACTGATTGTTTGACTAAAAGAGCTACACAATCATCTACGATAAAATATTCAAGGTAAAAAGAAAACTGTCTTCACTGAATACATAAGCAGACTAACCACAATCCATCAAGTTCCTCCATTAAGGCATTACGAGGCCATGCATGTTTTTAGCAAACAGATACTATCAAGGAAAGGATTAACAACAAGAGACTCGAAGACTGCTCAATATGCTTAATATTACTATTAAACTAGAAAAAGTTCCATATCAAGCTTATGTCGAGACCACAACGTGTCGTGCGCATCAACGCATGCTTTCTACAGGAAAGAACAGATATGAAGGGAATCTCTAATAACTTTAATGCTAATAGAGGTACAAGGTCAGACTAACACCATAACATGCTAGGTACCCACTTTCCAGTCAGGCAATAAATTGCTTTCTTTTTCTGTTTGTTTGAAACATGAAACATCAGCAAATTAATGAATATGTACCAATACTTGAGGGACTCAAAGTCATACCTGGTAATAAATCATGCTGAAATCCATACAAGATAGCTACCGGTAGAATCCACATAAACATCGATGTTATAAAGAACTTCTTCACCACTTCCATCACCATGATATAATCTGTCAAGATCAAGGGAAAAAGAATTGTTACTAATGGGCTCTGAATTCTCAATCAAAACAGACACTTAAAGCAACATCCATTCGAATTTCAGATGCTTGACACTTGACAGAGGATGCATGAAAACCTGATAATCATGTGAACCCGGGTCAAATTGTCATCCTGAAGACCGCGTAAAAACCGAGTGGAAGATTGTTGCTAATTGAAGGGAGAAACACTTTCTTACACAAACACTAAACCCTAATATCCTTTCATGTACAATAACAACAAACTTCATAATATGACTTGATTGAAAAAAAACATAAACCTAACTATTTCATTCATATATAGCAAGAAGACTAAATTTTTTTAAAAGGCAGACATTGTTCATTAATAATAATAAAAGTCACGAGTACGAACATAACCATTACAATCAACACAGCCTCACAAAAGCTCAGTGTTCGACGTCTCTAATCCAACAATCGAACATCGATATAATTGACCTTGGTTTTCTGATCCAATTCTACTCTAATCCAACAATTATCTGATCCAATTCTACTCTAATCCAACAATCGAACATCGATAAAAATCGAAAAAATCAAGGCAGGGAGACTAAATTGATGATATACATTGACTAATTTGTACATCAACATCAATTATCGACATAATTACATAATCAAAAGCTTCAAACTTTCGATAAACTAAATCAAACTAAGTAACACAGTAATTTGTCACAAACATGAAACTATAACTTGAGATGATAATCACAGAATTTCAAATTTGTTTGAAATTATACTATTATGATCTACAATTGTATGAAAATCCGCTAATTGTAATAAGAAAGATTAAGAAAATACCAGATTAATGGTGGAAATACAGCCGATTGTGAGCAAGATTGAACTGCAGCAATTTTATTTTGAAAAATTACTCAGAAATCGCCACTGTTTAGTTTTCTTATACGAGATAGACCAACTGTTTTTGTTTTCAGATGAGCTACGAGTCTACGAGGGCTTCGAACCTAAGACCTGTCAAACGGGTCGAGCAAGTCAGGTTCTGAGTCGGATAAGAATACGAATCCGGGGAATAAGGATCGGGTCCAACTTACAGGTTCGGTGAGAATTAGAATATGGGTTAAAAAAATTCTAACTCCTTTATTCTTACCATTTTATTTAGGGTTATATCAAATTGTTTTAAAAATAATATTAAATTATATTATATTAAATTTTAATATTTTAATCATATTCATTTTTACATATGTTACTTGTACGAAGTTTATTTTCACGGTACGTATTTTACTTATTTCAATACATTTTGCATCAAACTTTCCATTTTTCTACCCTTGACTAAAAAATATCAAACTTAATTCTATCTACCTTCTCTCTATTGTTGTATCCTTATTACCTTCATTCAACCTCCTTCGAATTTTTCAATTGTAAATGATTATTATTCGAATATATACCAAATATTTAATTCACTAATTTATTACTAATAATCAAATTGACTCTTTGGTAGAGCTTTGTATTTGCACCATAACAATTTATATTTAAATTAATCAATGTGAATTGGTGTGAGATGATAGGGATATTGGTGTAGTCGGATGTCGCCGGCGACATGGACAGGCACCGCCGGCGAGAAGGACCAAAGGTGGTTGTCGAATTCTGTTCGACAGCCAGCATATGGAGTACAATTAATAAAAAAAGTTCAAAGTAACAAAAAAGCAACGTAGTATACTGAGGAAAGGAAAGACTCAAATACTCAATGTAGTAAATTATAATTAGGGTAAATTGATAACTTATACCTAATATAACCCAAATTTTCAAAATTTATACCTAGAATAATTTTCTTTCAAAACTTATACCGAAAATAATCATTTCTTTCGTACCCAATACCAAATCTCACGAATTGACCATTTTACCCTTACTAATTACCTATCACCAACAGTGGCGGACCTAGGAATCATAGAAAGGGGGGCACAATAGGAAAAAGAGAGACAAATGAAAAAAAAAATATGAAATTTCATTACATAGATTTCACCGTGAACATTACATATGATCTTTGAACACTCGACTCGACCCAAAATAGTGTATTTGGAGCCTAACAAACTTGAATCTGACATAACTTCTATCATCAGCAACAATCATCCATATTCCATAAAATAAAAGTATATGACCGCCACGGAAACGCTAATTCTCATTTCAGATGAACTACTCCGTTTGACGCCTTTAGACGGTCTTATGTGATTATTTTTATGGTAAATATGACCGTTTATACTGGGTCATAATTTTACCATAAAAATAGGGTTATGCTCATTCCTGAACATGATTTACCATAATTTTACCATAACTTATGTGAACTTCAAATTACTAGTAATGGATGGATTACAGTTGTTCAAAAAGGCATTTGCATCTCTTGAAGATGTCAATGTACTCAAAACAAATGAAGTTACAGGCAGGCAGTGAGTACTGACTACTGAGTAGTAGTAATTAGCATCAAAAATTAAAAAAATAAAGAACAAGGAATCAGGCAACAAGTAGACAACATGAACAACAATCAAGAAGTTTCAAGCAAGAAGTTTCAAGTTGGTACTGGGTAGCTAACACTGCCTCAAATATTGAACTTGGCAAACATCCTACTAAACGAATCCCTCCAGGCCTCCAATTTAGGAAAATTTGAAACTATTAAATCATTCTCCATCATTAATTAAGCAAAATCGAATTAGGAGTTTATTAATTTAGGGTTTGAGAGTTGAGAAATTAAATTGGGGGTTATTAATTTAGGGTATAAAGGTGAGCCGGTGAGGTCATACCTGCGGTGAAAACGGCCGGACGATTCGACGACGGCTAGCTTATCTCCGGTAACAAACCCAAAAGCAACCGCTAAAACAGTTTGAGAAAGCTGCGGTAATGGCTTAGGGCGGTGTACGTCGCGACAAGAAGGGTGGTGGTGCCGCGGTGGTGACTGGTGAGCAGGTGAGGCCGGTGAGTTTGACGGACGATTTTAAGGAGCAAACGTCGTTCTAATTTTTGACGATTGAGAAATTTGAGATATGAATGGAAACAGGAAACGCCTTTTTTTTTTTTTTTTTTTTTTTTTTTTTTTTTTTTTTTGGGTGCACGTGCCCCCGAACCCCCCGATCACCACAAATAACATTATAGCTCCAGTGGTACAATAGCATCATACAACGAAGTTATATCTTATCGAGCTTATGTGTAATTTTTTTGAGCTTTTATAAAGTTAATTTTTTTCTATGTTTAAGTGAGTTCAGAAATTTTATGGTATAGCTCGACTTCTTTAAAACAAAACTCGATAACTTTATTATGTAACTTGGGTTCTAGAGCATACAACTGGGTACAACTAGTTGTAGGATCTATTAATTGTCTGATCACCAACCTTTTGCCCCCACATTAACTCACTAACCTCTCACATCCACGACATACGCCCCATTACAATCACCCCCCCCCCCGGCTGTCACCACCACCGGAGTTGACCGTCGCCGCAAGTGCCCTCTTGTTGGCATCATTGCCCTATATGTCCTCCCAACAGCCCTCTCAACGTCGCTCCATATACCGTTGAACCCACAAACTCTAACTGTCACAACCTACCTAAGAAAGTCCTCCCTTACCAACGAAAATCCCTCCCCCTCACACTCATGACATCAGATTTGACGTTTTTAAGTTGGTGAAGGGGTTTAGGTGGTGGGACACTTTTTTATGTTGGGTAATGGTGTTAATAGTGTTGGGTTAGGGTTTTTTAATTAGATGATAGGTGAGGCGTAGATGGGTTGTAAATGGGGCTTGTGACTGTGGTGGGGTGTAAGTGCGGTTGTGAGTTTAAATTTGTATATAGTATAGGTGGGTGTTGTGGGTTTGAGTTTGGGAAGCTTGTGGGTTAGTTGTTGGTGTTTAATAGGGTGGCACTACTAGGAGGGCCCGACGGCAGGAGGACATTTGCGGTGGCAGCTCGACACCGGAGGTGGTGCTGACAGGGGGATAAAGGTGGGTAATGGTGATGATGGTGGGTTTATGTGATGGATAGGAGAGGCCAAGGTCAGAGGTTAAGGATTAATGTTGGGATAAAAGATGGTGATGGTAATGGCAAAACCGTCAATTTAGGTATGTTTTAGAAATTTGGTATTTAAGTGTGGAAAAAAAAAATAAGATTTTCGGTATAAGTTTTGAAAGAAAATTATTTTAGGTATAAGATTTGAAAAAGTGTATTATATTAGATATAAATTATCAATTTACCCTTATAATTCTAATGTAGTACACAGTGATGCAAATGTGCAAAACAGTATAAATTTTTTCCAACCCTACTCCACCATCTCACGCTGCCACCCTATTCGGTCGGTGAGCCTCCTTACCCAACGTCGATAATGATAAGGCTAAAGTTGTGTCACCTAAATCAAAATAATCCTATAATACTACTAACTAATAGCTAGTGGCAAGACAGATATCGAATCCACAGGGAGACGGTAATATTTAGTTTGTTAAAATTTAAAGTGTCTCAAAGTAACAATTTCTTGGTTTGGTTGATTTCTAAGAACTAATTGCAATATAATAAAGGATGTAAACAATAATATTAAAAGGTCTAGGGAGCGGGTTCACTAGGTCAATTATCCAGGGGTGTAATTTAATCAATTATAAGGTCAATCGAATTACCTAAGGTCACATGATCAATCGATTCAATTATGCCCTTTAGATTTAGATTAGCATGCAATCGCTATAATTAAACTATACCTATCTGATTATCGCAGCATATATTAATTCTAACCCGGTCGAAAAAAGTCTTAATTTGCTAGACTAATTATCAATTCAGGCCTAAATCAATTAATTAGAAGAAGAACAATAATCAAACGGTAATTCATGCGATATTACTAACAACTAGTTTTGTTACCCGTGAGAATCACGGGTTTGATTGTTTTTGTTCTTTTTTTTTTGCGGTATTGTTCATGAATGCGTTATTCGGCATGTTTCTCTTCTTGCTTATTATCTTGGAGATATGTTGGTAGGATACCTAATCAAGGTAACAAAATAAAGTGCATGAAATGGTGTACGACAATTTAGTAATTTTAAAAAAATTGTTAATTAATATATATTCTAAGGGTTAGGATATATAATGTAATATGTCACCAATAATTAGAGATTCATAGTACAATTTGATATTACGATACATCATAATAATAATTAAAAAAATGAAAAACCCAACAAAAAAATAAATATTCAAGTTAAAAGAAAATTGCAAAGAAGTTCCATAACCATTATTTCCCGATTTCATGCAATGTGATTGATATGTGAGTATGTCATCCTACAGCAATTTCAATACAAACACAAAAATAATAACTAAATAAAATTATAACTATTAATTAATTTAAAACATAATAAGAATAAAAAAGTTAAATAACCCATTTGGTTATATATGCATATTTTACCTACCAACTTTTTGGATAAAAATGAAAAATATAATTGTTGTAATATTTATATAACGAAATTTTTGTAATAAATTATCTAATTAATTTCAAGAATTTATTTGAGATAAGAAGAATGGATTGTGAACTAAGGGGGATATACAAAATTATGGTAAAATAAATACAAAGTATAATAATTGTGAGGAAAAACAAAAAGACAATCTATTAAATAAATGAAATAAAAGTTAAATAAATATAGTAGGTAGATTGATAAAAAATTTATGAGAGGAAAATAAAGAGTTTATATTTTTTTTTTTTTTGTGTTTGCAACTAATATTTTTTATTTTGTTTTTATTTATAAGCATGTAACACATTGTATTTAGAGATTACCTCTAGTTAGATAATCAAGTAATTAATATAAGTGAATTATTATTAACCAATAGCAAAATTACACTTGGATTAAAATTAAATGCTTTAAGTTGCCTTTTAACTATATTTCATAATAATAATTAAAAAATGAAAAACCCAACAAAAATAAAATAAATATTCAAGTTAAAAGAAAATTTCAAAGAAGTTTCATAACCATTATTTCCAGATTTCATGCAATGTGATTGATATGTGAGTATGTCATCCTCCTGCAATTTCAATACAAACACAAAAATAATAACTAAATAAAATTATAACTATTAATTAATTTAAAACATAATAAAAATAAAAAAGTTAAATAACTCATTTGGTTATATATGCATACTTTACCTACCAATTTTTTGGATAAAAATGAAAAATAGAATTGTTGTAATATTTATATAAGGAAATTTTTGTAATAAATTATCTAATTAATTTCAAGCATTTATTTGAGAGAAAGAATGGATTGTGAACTAAGGGGGAGAAACAAAATTATGGTAAAATAAATACAAAGTATAATATAATTGTGAGAAAAAACAAAAAGACAATCTATTAAATAAATGAAATAAAAGTTAAATAAATACGGTAGGTAGATTCATAGAAAATTTATGAGAGGAAAATAAAGAGTTTATATTAATTTATTTTTTGTGTTTGCAAATAATATTTTTTATTTTGTTTTTATTTATAAGCATGTAACACATTGTATTTAGAGATTACCTCTAGTTAGATAATCAAGTACTTAATATAAGTGAATTATTATTAACCAATAACAAAATTACACGTGGATTAAAATTAAATACTTTAAGTTGCCTTTTAACTATATTTCATAATAATAATAAAAAATGAAAAACCCAACAAAAAAATAAATATTCAAGTTAAAAGAAAATTTCAAAGAAGTTCCATAACCATTATTTCTAGATTTCATGCAATGTGATTGATATATGAGTATGTCATCCTCCTGCAATTTCAATACAAACACAAAAATAATAACTAAATAAAATTATAACTATTAATTAATTTAAAACATAATAAGAATAAAAAAGTTAAATAACTCATTTGGTTATATACGTATACTTTACCTACCAACTTTTTGGATAAAAATGAAAAATAGAATTGTTGTAATATTTATATAAGGAAATTTTTGTAATAAATTATCTAATTAATTTCAAGAATTTATTTGAGATAAGAAGAATGGATTGTGAACCAAGGGGGATATACAAAATTATGGTAAAATAAATACAAAGTATAATAATTGTGAGGAAAAACAAAAAGTCAATCTATTAAATAAATGAAATAAAAGTTAAATAAATACAGTAGGTAGATTGTTAGAAAATTTATGAGAGGAAAATAAAGAGTTTATATTAATTTATTTTTTGTGTTTGCAACTAAAATTTTTTATTTTGTTTTTATTTATAAGCATGTTACACATTGTATTTTGAGATTACCTAGTTAGATAATCAAGTAATTAATATAAGTGAATTATTATTAACCAATAGCAAAATTACACGTGGATTAAAATTAAATGCTTTAAGTTGTCTTTTAACTATATTGTATAGAAATAAATACAAAGTATAATAATTGTGAGGAAAAACAAAAAGACAAACTATTAAATAAATGAAATAAAAGTTAAATAAATACAGTAGGTAGATTGATAGCAAATTTATGAGAGGAAAATAAAGAGTTTATATTAATTTATTTTTTGTGTTTGCAACTAATATTTTTTTATTTTGTTTTTATTTATAAGCATGTAACACATTGTGTTTAGAGATTACTTTTAGTTAGATAATCAAGTAATTAATATAAGTAAATTATTATTAACCAATAGCAAAATTACACGTGGATTAAAATTTAATGCTTTAAGTTTCCTTTTAACTATATTGTATAGATATAGATAGAAGTGGAATGGAGAAGGTCTCATTTAAATTCACCATGAACACAAAATTATAACAAAATTATAAATATAAATATTTTAGTTTTCTTACTAAATATATTGCTAAACAATGTAATTTTTTTTTAATTTTTTTTTTACAAAACCTTATCCTTTACATGAAATAATTTAATGAACTAAATACATGGTATTACTACCCTTTTAAAATTTTATTATTAGTGTTTAATTTACTTAAGTATTTACAGAATTTATTTGTAAATTACTTAAATTAAATAAATATTTTCTTTTCCATATATTTTATATTTTCCAAAACCTTATCCTTTACGTGAAATAATTTAATGAACTAAATACACGGTATTATCACCCTTTTAAAATTCTATTATTAGTGTTTAATTTCACTTAAGTATTTACAGAATTTGTTTGTAAATTACTTAAATTAAATAAATATTTTCTTTTCCATATATTTTATATTTTCCTAAGAAAATATTTTATATGATCTTTAATACTCATTTGTCGATTAATTAGTTCTGTAAAACATCTTCTATATACAACAAAGTTATAATAACAACAATAGTGAATTAGTGCCTTTCAAAAAAAAATAGTGAATTATTGACAATACAATTTTTTTTTTTTCAACTTCATTTATTCTTCTTCATTCTTAATTTTTTATGTATTCAGGTTTTTTTATTTCGAATACATATAATACTACTCCATATGAAATATCTTGAAATTATTAACTTATATTTAATGCGTATTTTTTTATTGTAGTTTTTTTCTGAGTTAATTAAGTTTAAAGCTAATGGAATATGGATGGATTTTTAAAGGAAATAAGTTAATTAAATTAATATAATATAATAATAAATTGATAATCCATGTCATATTAGTTTGCCAAGTCACATTGTTATTGTCTACGTGGCTTTTTTTCATCTCATGTGGCATTGTCTACGTGGCATTTTTAGGCTTAGCCTTTTAATAATGTTTTATAGATTAAATAATTAACCCCCTTCTAATCAACCTAGATCCCCTTTACCCTAGATAATGTAATTAGCTACTCATATTAATGGAATTAATAACGACAACATAATTAAAAGGCATAATTAAGAGCATATGAGATGAACAAATAAGCAATTGAATAACTATAACTAGAATGATTAATAATTGAAGAATGATTAACAAAGTACCATAGTAATTATGAAGAACAAACTTGTAGATCCGAAATAATGAAAGTAGCCGACTAACTTAAGAGTTTTAGGAGTTCTAATGGTAATAGAAGCGTAACCTAATAACATAACACGAGTCTTATATTTATATTACAAGATAACGTGTTTTAGATAATATCCGAAAAACCTTCAGTAAACGGTATACTCGATCGAGTACGCAGCCACTTGATCGAGTATCCACATTCTTCAGCTCTTTCTCGTGTGGATTTATTCATTTCTCTTCTTTCATTATTCTAGATTTCCATGCCTTGCTCCGTGTATCCCGTCATGCCAATCCCGCGATGCTCAATTTCATCTTTTGCTCCATAAATGCACTATTTCTACATTAAACACCAAATAGCGGCAGTATCGACATTCTAATATAATTGACATATAAATAATGCAATTAGCACAAAAATCGTATCAAAAATAACTTAAACGAAGTCATACAAGTATATATAAATATGATTCATCAAACTCCCCCAAACCAACTCTTTACTTGTCCCTAAGCAAAGCAAACACACAATACAAAATGGTAATCATACAAATGGTAAATCAATAACTCAAAACTAATGTTGATGCACATACAAATCCCAAACTATACATATCTATAACAAAGCAGTGACCAAAATTGTGCCAATAAAACAAATTTAAAGGCGCGGGTATAGAAAAACGCAGCTCAAGTCTCAAGATGTAACATGATACAGTAATATAGACAATAACCAAATACCTTTCGATCTTGCAAGACAAATTAGTCGGATTCTCGCGGATTCACTCATGCACTCATAAGTATCGGTGATTTATGTGTAAGTTAGAAAGAAATAAGAACACTCACTCAACTTATGAAACATGCATGCAATCAAATGTGATAGAAATTTCTCCAACAAAAACGCATTCACAATAAAGACAAAAGTACATGTATCAAGGACAATAAAGGTGGCTAATAGGTGAAGGTATAGAAATGGAATGTGCCAAGGCACGTATGGATATGTGAGGCTAAGACGGTAGTCGCAACTACACTTGCTAACCAAAACCAAATCTACAACTTTAAGCATAAATTAAACCCACTAGAGAAACCACCTTGTCTTTGACAACATATGAGAGACAAAAGAACTGCTCTCCAACAATGCATTAGACTCTAGTGCCATCTTCTTGTTCCCTTAATACAAATAAATGAAGCGTATATTTCTTTATTCTCCTTCTTTTTCTCGTTTTTCATTTCTCTCCAACCACTCGAGTATTGGGTTTGTGAAATTAGAGGGGAATGAAGGTTTAAATTTAGAGAAAATACATTAGAGAGAAGTTAGAGAGGGAAAATGGGAGGAGATATGAAAGAGGTATAATTGTCAACATTGCATTGCTGATACGAATTGCGGAAGTTTAACGGACTTTTAACGACCTTTAGGATATCAAGTGTTTGGCGTGACAAACAAACAGAAAATAACGAACATAAAAAGAGGATATTTGCTCAAGTTAAAACCTATAACTTGAACAATGGTGATTGATATCCAAGATCTATTGAATAACAATCGAGTTAATGTCTGAAAACGCGTCAAACAATAACCAAGTTTGAAACGAGACTCGTCGATCCGAATTCAACAATTACAATGCAAAAGTTTCTGTTTATCGTATTAAACTTGACTCAGAAAAAAGTAACGTACAACATCGTACTTAAATCGCTACGTTCTTCCTAACTGACAAGACTCTTATATGAATTTAATAAAATACATAAAATACTAAATTTAATCATAATCTAGCAACTAACTAAATCTAATCTTATGACTAGTTTTATTTTAGCTGTACTACTGACCGGTATCCAGAATCGCATCAACTGCGATGAGTAAATCCCCAAATAATGGCTACGCCTATTAACATGTTTAGTCCAATTGGTGAAAGTCATAACCCTTTTAGTCACCGCAATCTTATCCTCGTAAATTCACGTAAGCCATCGGACGAGGTCTCATGCTCGAGTCCTAAGATGACTAATGTTAACATGTCTCCAAAGATTTTTTTCAGTGACAAATATGGGGAGAAAAAGCGGTAAAGAACGTAAGAAGAAATCGGATGTTGTCAAGGGCCAATGGACTATTGAAGAAGATAGGTATGTAAAAAAACTTGATTATTTCATTAACTGTACTATCATAAACCTCAATTTTAATGTCATTTCAATAAAATCTTAATTAAATTTTAGTTTAATATTTATTCATGTCAATGCAGACTCTTTGATTCAATTAGTTGGACGTTATGGAATAAGGAAATAGTCTCAGATTGCTCTGTTGCTTAATGGTAGAATTAGTGTGTATCCCGTGTGAATGCACGGTTTTTTAGATTGTCATGTATAAAGAATTGATAACACTTAGAGTTAATAGTATTTAAATATACTTTAAATTAAAATTTTAAAATCTATAATCGTTAGTTTGTAATATTAAGAGTTAGAATAGATTTTTTTTTACATTTTTACTTTGAATAAATTGACTGTGTAACTGAAACTATTTTTTTTCAAATAAGTTATTTACTCCCTCATATCCACTATTTTCTTTCCCTTTCCTTTTTGCACAAGAAATAAGGAAATGAATTTGGACCACACAAAACACACTAACCCACATGCAAATGAATTTGAAACACACAAATCTTCCAGAAAGGGAAATAGAGAAGAAAATCTGAATAATCCGTTTTAGGAAATTGGGAAGAAAATAGAGGATATGAGGAAGTATTAAAAAATAAAATTTATACTTTAAGTGAAAAAACTTATGATTGTTTACACATGTTTAAAGCCTCCGATGAAGCATATAGCTATTTTTGTAATTTTGTTATAATATAGTACAAAGTAACAAATATAAAGGAAAAATGTGAAAACCGCACACTAATTTAATAATATGAGTAAATTTTGCTATAAAAACGGTGGTTTTTAAATATAATATTTGTGATATTTAATATACATTTATTGAAAAAATGAGATAATAATGAATAAAATACAAAAGACCCAATTATGAAAAGTTAAGATATTTGATAAGATATTGTGACACATATAAAGATTATATATTATATGTTGATTATATATTAAGCCCAATATATGTTTAGAATATCCACCAAAAAGTAGGCCCAATTTCTAACTAAGAATGTTTAAGCGGGGAAATTTATAATTTTCTTATTCTTTTAGTAGATATGAGATTGGGAAGCAATGTAGGGAAAGATGGCACAACCATTCAAGGGCAAATATTAAGGTAAATTAAATTTCCATGTTTCAATTTCTCTTCACTAAAATTGGATAGTGGTTATTGCGTGCAATAGTCGTATGAGTGATGCAAATTGATCACTTTATGATAAACAGAAACCACGTTATGTTAAAAAATTATCATTTTTTTTTTTTATATAAAATGGTTATTTTTAAAACGGTTGTATCATATGACAGTCTTATAATATATTTGCAGAAATTGGAATTTTATCCATCCTAATTTTTTTTCCTTCTATCTTATTCCGTACATGTCATGTACAATTATACAAGTGTCTAATATGTAATAATCAGAGGAAGTAGCTAACTTGCTTCTAAGAAGCAAAATAAGGGAAAATGGAATCATTTCTATGAATTTCATGCATGCAAAGGCGTTTTGTTCCCCCTCAGATGTAACAGTCTCCGTGACTGTTGCTTGCTGGTAAGAGGATGGCTCCATATCAGTGTTTGAGGATTCTTCTGGAGTAACAGTGTCTTGGACTGTTATTCTGGAAGTTGAAGCAACAGCTTTTGGAACCGTTGTTTCACTGCTTGTTCCCCCTGAATTGTTGCTTGCATCAGTAGGTAACAGTCTCTGTGACTGTTGCATGGCGTCATTATTTTGAGCTTCCACATCCTCACACACAAAGTCTTTTCTCATAAGACCTATCTCATCATCTTCATCATCTTCTCCATCATTTTGTATCTATCCAAGAATGCTAGATTAATCAAATATGACATGGACACTTTCTTCAATTAGCATGGTTCGTTTGTTATAAACTTTATAGTTTGCTATGGTCGGAATAACCAATAAAAACCGCTTCATCACTACGTGGATCGAATTTTCCCAAGTTGTCTTTATCATTGTTGTGAACAAAACATTTGCTCCCAAAGCATCTAAAATATGAAATATTGGGTTTTCTACCACGTAAAATTTCATAGGGGTTTTATTGATTATGCTTCTTATCATGACTCGATTATGAATATAACAAGCGGTGTTTACCGCTTCGGCCCAAAAGTTTTTTTGGCAATTTACTACACAACAACATGGTTCTAGCCATACTCTCAAAGGTCCTATTCATTCGTTCGACCACTCCGTTTTGTTGTGATGTTCTAGGAGACGAAAAATTATGGTCTACACTATTGTCATTACAATAAGCACTAAATGATGAGTTTTCGAATTCGGTTCCATGATCCGTTCTTATGGAAGCAAGTTTGAAATCAAGTTTATTTTGAATCTTTTTCAACCAAATTAAAAACTCATCAAATGCCTCGCTCTTGGAGCTTAAGAAAAGTGCCCAAACAAACCTAGAATAATCATCAACAATGACACACACATAACGACTACCACCTCTACTTCTAGTTCTCATTGGTCCACATAAGTCGATATGCAAGAGTTGTAATGGACGAAGAGTACTCACAATTCTTTTGGGTTTAAAAGAACTTCTAACATGTTTACATCTAACACATTCATCACATATTTTAAGTCAAATTTCATGTTAGGAAATCCTTCAACCAAGTCAAGTCTTCTAAGAGTATTAAGAGTTTTAGCACTAACATGTCCAAACCTTTTGTGCCACAACCAATGATCGTTTTTCATTACACTCATGCATGACATGGTATAACCGGATAACGTGTTTAAGTCGGTTAAATAAACATCTTTGACACGTCTCCCTTCGAGAATAATTTCATGAGTTGTGGCATCAATTATTCGACACAAATTAGCACTAAAATCCACAATATTACTTTTATCACATAGTTGAGAAATGCTAAGGAGATTATGTTTCAAACCTTTGACAAGCCGCACATTGTCGACAAAAAGTAACGATGACTTACCAACCTTTCCCATGCCTATTATTTCACCTTTCTTATCGTCGCCAAACGTTACCTTGCCACCATCATAAGCTTCTAGTGAGAGGAGTTGGCTTCTATCTCCCGTCATGTGACGATAACATCCACTATCCAAGTACCAATTGCGGCCGCCTCTCCCCAAGCCCTACACAAGATTAGACTTTGAGTTTAGGAGCCCAAATGAATTTGGGTCCCTTCTTATCCTTCACATTTCTTAACATATCTTTTCTAATCCATATTTGTTTTACAACTTTGATGTTCTTGTTAATATCATTATGTCTCTTCTTGCAAGCATTAAGACATGACCGGTTTTACCACAATAGTTGCAAATGATATATTCTGGAAGACCAACATATTTTCTTCTTCGAAAGTCGGTTTGAGTTGGATCCGGTTTTTGAAAGCAACAGTCTGTCCGACTGTTCCATTTGAAACCAAGACCGGCGACTTTATCACACCTCTTGGATTGATTAGTGAGGAAATTTAAGACATTTTGACTTCCTTCCCAATTTTTAGAAACGTTCTTAGCCTCAACAAGTTCTTTGTTTAGTTCCTCGACTTTAAAGGTGAGATACTTGTTCCTTTCTTTAGAGTTTTCTAACTCCTTCATTAAGACATACTCAGATTTTAAATCCATAAAAGTTTCAGTTTTTTGTTGAACATTGAGCTTAAGACTCGAGATGCATCTATCTAAGTGAACAATCTTGTATCTAGACGAACTACATTCGGGAGATTCATTTTGAAATTTGATAAATTTTTCATGAAGCATTCTAATCTATCTTTTGTAGGCATCTATGTTGACTTTAAAACATTCATTCTCTTTAGCTAGGTTGGTGATTAGTTCATTTGAGACTTCTATGGTACTGTTAGAAGCAACGGTTGGAGACACTTTTGTTTTGAGTTCTTCTACCTCATCAACTAAATCATCAATTACACCCTTAAACATGGATTGTTCCTTTAAAAGCTCATCACGTTTTTTTGTTATTATGGACATTTGCATGATTAGAGTAGTATTGACATTCTCAAGATCAGAAACATCATCGGGGTTTGACTTAAGACACTCTAGTTCATTTGACAACTCTTTGTTCAACTTGTTTACTCTTTTCACCTCATTGTATGCCTCAGAAGTAACAGTCACACTGTCTGTTGCTTTAAGTTCATTTTTAAGGTGAAAATTTTCTTGAGCAATTTCCTCTATCTCATCTTGCATGAGATCCAACTTTTTAGTTTGTGAACGACACTTATCAAAGAGTTTATCAAGAAGCTTACATACTTTTTCTTTGGAGTAAGTCCTAGCCTTGGCCTTTAGAAGTTTTACCTCATTGTCGGAATCTGAGTCGGAATCATCGGGGTGAGCCATAAGACATCTAAGATGTTCAGATTTAGAGGGTTTGGAGACTTTGTCCTTGAGACGATTTGTAAGACACATTTTAGCCTCTAGTTCCTCCTCGATGATTTCATCGTCCTCGGAGTCGGACATTCCCCATATGACGGACATGACCATATTCTTGTAGTCCTTTTTAGCCTTATCTCGCTTATCCTTAGACTTGATCTCATCCCACTTAGGACATTATTTAATTTAGTGTGATTTCTCACCACACTTAAAGCATCCAATAGTAGTAGAAGATCTTTTCTTTGGAAAGCGCTTTTTCGTGTAATTATTGTTGAACTTTTTATGTCCATGACCATTCACCATTCCAACTAAGTTCCTAGAGAACAAAGCAAACTCATATTCCTCTTCATCCTCATCATCAATTGAAGAGGATGCTAGAGCAAGACTCTATCCCTTTGAAGATTCATTAGAGTGCTTATCGAGATTGAACTCGTGAGCCATTAGTGATCTCATTAGTTCATGAAGAGATAGAGTGGATAAATCTTTGGCCTCCTCTTTGGCGGTTACTTTAGGTTACCATTTAGAGGTAAGACTACGAAGAATTTTTCGAATGGTGTCCTCGACTTGAAATTTCTCCCTAGACTTTTTAGTTCATTGATAATACATGAAAAGCGAGATGAAAAACTATTTATGGAGTCATCCTTTGACATGTGAAACATCTCATATTGTTGCATGAGAAGGTCAATACGGTATTTTCTAACTTGAGACGTCCCTTCATAGGCAAGAACAAGGGAGTCCCAAATTAATTTACCCGTAGGACATCCGGAAATCCGACTCACCTCGGCCTCTCCAACACACCGTTGAAGAATCGACATCGCTTTCGAATTTTTCTCGGCCAATTTAAAATCATTTTCATTGTAATCTTTTTCGTCTTTGACCTTAGTAAAAGGATCTCGGTTTACTCAATAGCAAGAGGTCCGTTCTCGATGATTTTCCAACATTGATAATCAATACTTTTGATATAGTGCTCCATCTTGAGCTTCCACAATCCAAACTTCTCACCGGTAAAGACCGGGATCTTGGAGTGTTTTGAGGAATCCATGTCCCAAGAGTCAAACTCTAAGGCAATTAGCCTCGATCAAGAGCACGAGGCTCTGATACCAATTGAAGAGTTTAGGATTCCTAGTACCTAAGAGGGGGGAGGGGGTGAATTATGTACTATTTAAAAAAAATTCAACTTGATCTTTATTGAATTAAAGCAAGTTGATTGATGATATGAGGAACAAGTGGATACATCAAATAAATGGAGTAATTAGAAGTGTATCACGTTTGTTGAAGAAGGTTGCCGAAATGAAAAACAACGGTTGTTCTGATTGTTGCGTGTTTGTCTTATCACATAAGATTGAGGCTACAGACCAAAGCAACAGTATTCAGGACAGTTGCTAAAGAAATAAAAATACGAAAGAAACACAAGAAAATTAAATGCAGCGGAATAAAGTAACGAGAGATCAACACAATGTTTTTGAATTGGTTCGGCCAACTCTCTAAGGGCGTACGTCCAATCTTCTTTTTATTGATTATTTAAGTGATCTACTCCGGCTACTTAAACCCTTACAATAAAAATTACCAACAACCTACTCCGGTTGCGACAAGAGTTCAAAGACTACTCCGTCTAAGAACTCGACACTCTACCTTGGAATGTTTTTTTTGGGGAATATGTAAGTTCTCATTGATATCAAATTGTCCCATACATACAATTTTCACACACATCCATCAAACAAGAATAAAAACTAGACTCAATGACATCGAAGGGACTCTACCCAAGCCAAGGCAGAGTTACTACGACTTTTGATATCACATTGAGCTAATCTCATTCTAACATCAGAAATAACCTTTCCTACTAGACACTTTGGCTGAGGGACATACCCCTCAAGCCTACAACAGTTCCTACAAAGCCATAAATGATACAGCAGGCACGCCAAAATCACTGCCAGTACCTTCTTTTTACAAGCAGCAGCTTGTCTATAATTTATCCACCACCTGATGCAGTCCTGCATTGGCAACTGGACCTTGCACCAGTCAACAACCAGGGAGCGACAAAGAGCACTGTAAGGGCATAAGAAAAATAGATGATCAATGCTCTCTTCCTGCAACCCACAAAGGAAACACGTATTGCCCTGCACAATGTTCATTTTCAGTAACCTGTCAAGAGTCAAGAGTCAAGAGCCTCCTATGAGCTATCAACCAACAACAAAAGGAATGTTTTGGTATAATCCAATCATTCAGCATACCTTGGAATGTTTACACGATCAAGTTTCCTCAAATTGATTCAAACGAATTGATAAGGACAACTTATTGATCAAATGATTCTTAGGTGAGATAATATGATACTTAAAACAACGATAGTACAGACTATTGCACTTGAAGAATTAGAATATTTTGCAAACAAGAAAAGGCTTTTAAGTTCTTTAACACACTTTGCAAAACTCTTTGAAATTCTCAGAAAAAGTCTTGAGAAATGAATGAGAAGAGTGTTCCTTTTATAGAGGGATCAATTAGGGTTTCATGGTCAAGACAATTGAAAGAAAACAAATATAGTTGACCTTTCCAAGTTTTCACAAGAAAGAGTATTCTTCCAAAGGAGGAAGATGAAAAGAGGTTTTGTAACCATCCAAAAGGGTCCTTGTAAATCAGTCAAAACAAAGACGACAATCAAAACAAGACATTTCTAGAAAACCAGTTTTGGAATGAAACAAGTCAATTTTCAAAAGTTATGAGAAAAGAAATTGCCAATTTGAGTAAACCCCTTTTGAAAGATGCCTTTGGAATATTCTTTTCTTCATAAAACCCTTTCTTTATATTTGATAAATCAAGGATGAAAACTTCTCGGATAAAAGAGAACTTTTTGAAAGTAGAAGTATTTTGAAAACAAAGACTTCTTATTTCTTCAAGTAACACGGACTTTGAGCAACAGTCTCGTTTACTGTGCTTACTGTTGCATGCATCAATAAACAGACGGTTGCTTATGACTGTTGTTTAGTACCATACTCTATCACCCTTACATTAATGACTCGATTACAACACAAGTCTTGGGTAGACTTTATCAACACTTTGCCTTCAACATTGATTAATTCTTGTTTAGGGTCTTAGGGAGATGGCCTTAAACCTGAAATGGAACACTTGAGATACAATTAAAATAGGCATGTCATCATCAACAAATAGGTTCTAACACAAACAGAAAAACGCCATCAAGATATGAGCTATACTCATCAACCAGACCAACGACCTTTCAAGGACACGGGATCTTACCAGGGGTGGGGAAAGGGGCGAGGGAGAGGGGAAACACCCTTGAGTTGCATGCAACGCTTTCGATGACAGGACAGGGAACGACGGAACAGAACGACCTCAGAGCGATCACACGAAACACCAACCCAGCCCACCGGACGATCGGGACGGAAAAAAGTTCCGCTATGGTCTGATCTTGCTTCTTTGTTATATGCTAGCCTAACAACGATATAGATTATGCCATCACAAACCACAGATGTAGAAAATAGGCCAAATGATCAAAGGCAAGACAATGGAGATGGCACGGCTACTCACAAACCAAAAGTCTAGCAGAAAATGGAGATTGCCAAGTTTACACCCAAGTACAATCAATAGTTCACACTTACACACTTTAGGCCATTGAGAAAAACAAATCAATAGGTCACACTAAAACTGGTGGAAAGGGAAAATAAGCAAGCAACATGAAAACTTCAAAACAGGATGACAGGGTTGGAAGTATGTAAAAGTTATTAAGGAGCACTAAACCGTGAATAATTGTTAACATATGTGAACCGATGGAAGATGAGAGGAGGTGCAGGAATATAGCAAGAGAATAACAGTGGATAGTGGATACACAAAGATGGATCGGTTAGATGTGACAGCGGAGGAAGTATAAGAGACATGAGAGTTGCAAAGTGTGCTATACTTGTCGAAAGATACACCAATGTCCTGGATATGTGTTTTCATTTAGAGGCCGCAAAAATAAATAAATGAAAGAACATAATGCTTCTACACAGTGATACTCCTATCCGACACGATATCATATCCGACACATGTCAGAGTGTCGTGTCGTGTCGGGCAAGAGCTCCACCTTTCTATTTGTTCATGGATGAAACTAGGTGTGATAAGGAGACGAGACAGTTCGCGAGCAACTCGAGCTCGACTTGGTCAAAGCTCGGCCCGGTTCGAGAACTTAACTAGTCAAGCCGAGCTAACGTTGGCTCGACTCGAAAAGCTCATGAGCAGTTCAAAAAGCTCGTGTAATTAGATAAGATAATGCTTATATTTTATAAAGATAATTTGTCATAATTATATCTTTGTATCACACGTTTCAAATGTCCTATCAATTTTCCAAATATATTTGTATATATACCTTCGAGCCTTGTTATTGAGAATATAAAAAAAAAAACAAAATTCAATAATTATATACAGGCTGGAGTTGAGCTCGAGTTTGGCTCATGTTAATGCTCGCGAGCTTAATATTGAGCACAATTTTTTCATAAGCTCGAGAACGGTTCAGGCTCGGGCTCGAGCTCGAGTTTTGCTTTCTAAGCACAAGCCGAACGAGGCTAAGCTCGTGCTTGGCTTGTTATCACCCCTAGATGAAACAGGTTATCACTTATAATATGCCACCAAAAGCAATGTAAACGATAAACAATTCTAAATCAATGCATCTGATAAAAGCAAAGTAACAATAAAACCAAGTAATTCACAATACTATGCACCAGATAAGACTATGAGTGACGAAAACCAATTGTATTCGCAATTTCAAACAATGCGAACTATGGAAATATCCTCCTGATAACCATAACATTAAGCAAATCCTGAACAAAGGCAGGAGTGTATATCTAGGCAATCATGGAATCAGCAATGCGAACCAAGCTTTCCAGCTTGCCTGACTTGAGTGTTTTCTTCAAATCCTCAACACCTGTGGGGTTCTTAAGACCACATGAATCAAAACATGAATAATGCTCCTTGGATTCAAATTGGCTCCTTAGGACTTTAGGCCTCTCGATGCTTTTTAAATCTACGACAAATAAGATGAAAAACATTACCAAGTGCGGCCTGCTTAATGGCTATTACCGATAAACATACTTATACCTAGATGTGTGAAGGCCATTACCTTTCAGGAAATTTTTGAAGCGATTCTGCATTTTTATCACCTAAACAATGATAAAATAGCCACACTCAAGATTAGTGGTCAAAACATGTTTAACTTTGAAGTTAAAAAAAAAAAAAGGATGTTTAAACAATCTCACCTGCATCTCATCATCAATGTCAACATCCTTCATGTAAAGGATCACAAATACAAAATGCTCAAGTAGCAATTTCTTTTCTTCTGCAGTTCAGAAATGAGAACATATCACAGGATGTACAAACTCATTAAGCTTTTTCATTCTCTATAAAAAGAGTTTTTTTTCATCAAACACTACCGAACATTTACAATATGAAACAACGGGAGGGGAAACAACAGAGCATCGATAGCATACCAAATGATTCCGCCAGCTTGATAGAAGTCATATATATGTGATAAGGAGGATGATCTTCATCGTCATCATGATCAGTGTTTAGATTTATGGATTTTCTGATTTTAGGAGGAAGACCTGTCACCAAAACAGGAAATGATTACTATAGAGCAGTGGCGAATGTAAGATTCCAATAATACATTAATACTGTTATTGTATGTTTACATAAAACAAGATTTATTACCATATCCACACTCATAAAAAGCCCACATAAGATGATTTCGGCTAATAAAACGACTTCCCACAGCTTTACGCCGAAGCTCAGCAACTTCGATCAACTCATATACATTAGCCGATATAAACAAATAATTTCCTGGCTCGTCCACTGCATTTATAATAGGTCTGAGCAATGCATGTAAAGGCGTCAACACACCGCTTACCCACTCATTGACCTGTAATGCAAGACCTCAATGTATTTTAGACTATAGTTGAACAACTTCCAAAATATTTAAAAAAAAAACACAGTACGACATACATCGCTTTTCAAATCTTGGATCAAGTACTCGATGAAATACATCAACTTCACATCCAAGTCTTTGAGTGGAGACTCAGACTCTTCCTCGGGACATGAGTCGGGATAGTGGTTGTGGAGGGCTTCAGTATCAACTAGCTCCACAGCTCTGGTTAATAATATTTCTTCATACTTGATGCCATCTCTTCTAGCAAACTTGATTAGCATACGCGTATAGTCATCAACCTTCACTCGAAACACACAACATGATATGTATGTATGAAAGCAGGATGATTTAAGTCGATGGATGAAGTATTAGTTTCCAAAAGTTATACCTTGAAAGTTGGAGGATACTTCATTTGAGTGACTATCTTTTTAATGTAATCAAACGTGGGAGTCTACATGTACACCAATATAAACTCGTAAAGATGGAACAGATGGCAGGCATCAGAAAGATCGACTAATCCCGTCACAAGCTTATGACCTCTCACAAAAAGGGAGAGGGGACAAGGTGGGACACCCCTCATGTGTTTCCCACTCACATCTCAATGGGTATTTTGTGAAAGGAAACAGTATCCGTCACAAGCTTGTGACGGATCGCCTGTCTTCAATGAGATTTTGTGCAGAAAGATAGAGGCTGAATTTACCTTTCTTAGTATAAGATGGTAGGACTACACACAAAAAAAAACGAGTAAGGTCAGGTGAACTAATTTCTTAAACAAAGGTGAGAGAATAAAGAGAGAGAGCAGTTGAGTGTTTTATGAACACAAACCATAGCAGGCTCATCAAACATAGGCGGGATAGTAAGTCCAGTTGCATAAGACTGCGCATAAAATGAAGCATACTAAGACGATACTCGTTATCTGCAATGAAATAACAACATAACTGCATAAGGTAGCAAGAAGTAAGAAATGTACGCTACTCAATTGATCAAGCCAGTACTCGGTCACATAGAAAAATTTGTCCTTGGGGATCTTGTCACGGAGAAGAGATTTGAAAACGTCATCAATACGGCATTTTTGTTTCCCCGCCCTTGCAAAATAATGTTCCCATAAGATATTCAGCTGCTTAAAGCTTGAGCGCATACGACCACACTCATACAAATAATCCTGTGAACAAGGAAAAGGCATAATTTGGGTTAAGCACTAATTCATTGTCGTATTTGAATCCCGTGCCCCTATATAACGAGTTGAAAAGAGAGAAGACCTTACCTTTGTATAAAGCAAGTAGACCAAAGTAGCGGAGGCCCTTATGGCACTGTCGAAATATTGATATTGGTTAGATTGTTTAGCCAATACGTGGAGGGATTTCCAGAGATGACTGTTTTCCAAAAGTTTCCAAACAACCTGATTCTCCACAACTTTGTTAAATTTTTTAACATTAATATTGTTGTTGTGGTGGTAGTTAATGTGCTTCAGTTCATTGTAGACGATTTGTTGCAGAAATATATCATCCTCCACATCTCTTTCTACCTATCATTTCAATTTACATAAACATGAAACAATCAACAATAGGAATTTGTTGATTTTTATACAAGGGGAATATCACAATTCAATTAATAATAATAATAAAGACCTGAAAGTATTCTGAACGAGGGTCGTCGCTGACACGGTAATAGCTCATGGGCTCCAACAACCACGGGACTCTATCCTCCATCATCGCCGGTGGGTGGTGGATGACGCCGATCCGGGGTTTCAAACTGAAAAGTTGGAGTCGAGCTTAAGTTAACCTAGGGTGAAACTCACTTTTGATTTTTTTTAGGTAAAAAATAAACTAATTTATATACTCTCTCTCATTCACTCCAAAGGTAACATGGGCCCACTTTTCTCTCACAAAGAAGGGATCCATGTTACTTTGGAGTGGATGGGAGGGAATATATATCAATCAATCAATACTATATATTAAATCCAGAAACCAAGGGACTTCAATGTAATTAAAGAAAGTTATACAAATTAATTATACTATATAGTTTTAAATCACTAACACCGTGTGATGGACCTAATTAAGGGATCGCAATGCAAATATTATATAGTTTGGGTTAAAATTAAATTTAATAGAAGCTTGGTAATTTTCCTAAATATTTGTAAGAGACTAAACCATGGTCAATTTCCTTAAAATAAATTAATTAATTAACATGGACAGTTTCCGTAAAATAAAATAATTAATTAAAATGGTCAATTTCAAGGAGACTAAAAGAAAAAAAAATGCTTGGTAATTTTCCTAAATATTTATAGAAGAATATAAGATGGTCAATTTCCTTAAAATAAAATAATTAATTAGTATAAAAATCCACACTTATGGTATTAATTATCATCATCATATAATTATATATTAAATTTAAAATCTATACAATTTTATTAAACTTTATAGTTTATTAGATGTATATAGATGTTAATTATTTAACCTACAAAAATATAATATAAGTAGGTTATAATAATTCAAGTTAGATTCCATAATATATAATATTGCATAATTCTTTCGATTTGATTTAATGCATATATGTAATATATTTATATAAATATATAATCATCTTAAAATTGCATGCCTAAGTAGTAAATGTAATTTCGTCAGTAAAGAAAATAATTGTAGTAACATTGGATATAGTAATATGATAGTAATGACTCATTTGAATAGTAAAAGTAACAATATTATCAGCGAGATTAGTGAAAGTGATAGAAACAACAACGGGAGTAGTGAAATAATCAATATTAATGCGGCAATAGTGAAAGTAACAATAATTACGGCGGGAGTAGTGAAATAATCAATATTAATGCGGCAGTAGTGACAATAACAATAATTACGACGGGAGTAGTGAAAATAACAATGATTACGGGCAAGTAGTGAAATGTTATTAGGCTAAATTATCAATTACTCCCTTTTATAGTACACTTTTTCAAAATTACTCCCTTTTATAAAAAATTTTAAAAATTACTCCCAAAAAATTGCTGAAATTTTTAAATTGCTCCCAAATCCCTATTTTTGTACATTTACGACGAAAATGCCCTTGATTCGCAAAATTGGGTCATTTTGTTTGCTTCATATCTGGAGTTTTACATAGACAAAAATTACGTTCTTTATACGGATAGAATCTTGAAGAAGTCTACTTTCCAATGGCGTTGGAATCAATAAGTTTTACCGTGTGAATTTTGCCCAACAAGCCTTCAAAGACGATACGATTTTAAGACCGAAATTCCCCATGTTTTCCGTTCGTGTCTGATATTGAGGAGCCATTTCCATGGTGTTATTTTGATTTAATGTAAACGCCCTTTCACATGGTTGTAGCCCTTTGAGTCTAGTTTCCGAATTGGTAAGGTAGACTTCTGGGTGATTTGTAGTTTGTCGGGAATCGCAATTCTCGTGGAAAGACGCAAATCTGTCTTAAAATCGTATCAGTCTTTGAAGGCTTGTTGGGCAAAATTCACACGGTAAAACTTATTGATTCCAACGCCATTGGAAAGTAGACTTCTTCAAGATTCTATTCGTATAAAGAACGTAATTTTTGTTTATGTAAAACTCCAGATATGAAGCAAACAAAATGACCCAATTCTGCGAATCAAGGGCATTTTCGTCCTAAATGTACAAAAAAAAGGGATTTGGGAGCAATTTAAAAATTTCAGCAATTTTTTGGGAGTAATTTTTAAAAATTTTTATAAAAGGGAGTAATTTTGAAAAAGTGTACTATAAAAGGGAGTAATTGATGATTTAGCCATGTTATTACTAATGTTTCATTAATAAGAGTAAAATATTAATAGCGGGAGTAGTGAATTTGTCTCAAACTTTTTTTAATCGTAATTTTAGGATATGTCATAGAAAAATATATTAATGATAAATCTATGGGTTATGCAACTTTAAGTAATTTTATTTAGTGAAAAAAAATTAATGATAAGTAGAAATAACCCGGGCGAAGCCGGGCACCAATACTATTTATATAAATATATAATCCTCTTAAAATTGCATGCATAAGTAGTAAAAGTAATTTCGTTAGTAAAGAAAAGAATTGTAGTAACATGGATATAGTTATATGATAGTAATCACTCATTTGAATAGTAAAATTAACAATATTATCAGCGAAATTAGTGAAAGTGAAAGTGGTAGAAACAACAACGGGAGTAGTGAAATAATCAATATTAATGCGGCAATAGTGAAAGTAACAATAATTACGGCAGGAGTAATGAAATTATCAATATTAATGCGGTAGTTGTGACAGTAACAATAACTACGGTGGGAGTAGTAAAAGTAATAATGATTACGGGCAAGTAGTGAAATGTTATTACTATTGTTTCATTAATAAGAGTAAAATATTAATAGTTGGAGTAGTGAATTTGTCTCAAAATTTATTTCATCGTAATTTTAGGACATGTCATAGAATAATATATTAATGATAAATTTATGGGTTATGCAACTTTAAGTAATTTTATTTAATTAAAAAAATTAACGGTAAGTAGAGATAGTCCCGGCGGCCGGGCACCAATACTAGTATATATATATATATATATATATATATATATATATATATATATATATATATATATATATATATATATATATATATATATATATATATTGAATCATGTGAGGCACCCTTCTTAGGGTGAGGCGGCTGGACACCTTCTAAACCGTCAGATCTATAAATTATAGACTCACCAGATGATGCCACGTGTCCCCTTATATAACCCCAACCACCTCAACATTTCCCCTCAATAACTCTTCATTTACTCGTCCTCTTTCTCTATCTTCAACTTGTTCTTGACTCACTCTTCAACCAGTGCGTCTTCGCCATTACCGAGCTTTTCAACCGCCATTTTCATTGAGCTTTCGACCGCCATTATCAGTGAGTTGTCTACTTCCATTATCATACGCAAATTAGGTATTCTCGAATACTAATTTAAATTTCGATTCATCTTACTTTCATTCCTTATTTTTCACCCTAATTTTCAATCGACTTATTTAATCCGTTAAAATATTGTTGTTCTTCTCAGCTTTTGATCGTTGTCCGAGCATAATCGAGCACGGAGCAACACATACAATCTATTGAAGTCGATTTCTCATCTTCTTCGTATGTTCCTCTCCGTTTCTTTATAGATTTTGATTTTGTTGCTTATTTAGTTAAATTTTTAGTTATAAACTTACTTAATTAGTTTAATCACTCGATTTCGATTGATTTCTATGCGTTCCTTTTCTGCTCGATTATGCTCGGAAAATGTTAGATTAGAGAGAATAAGGTATTTGGGCTTTTTTTAGATTAGAGAGAGAAAGTGTTTTGGACCAAATGAAAAGTTTCTTGTTGACCCCTAATTTTCATCCTTGTTTTTTCAGTCCAACATTACAAAATCAGTCCATCCATGTATAATGCAAATCAGTCCAAGGTAGTAATTTGGTGAGACCGGCCGCCTCGCCATAATAAGGTGCCTCACCGGATCCGGCCTCTATATAGATATTGAATCATGTGAGGCACCCTTCTTAGGGTGAGGCGGCTGGACACCTTCTAAACCATTTGATCTAAAAATTAGAGACACACCAGATGTTGCCACGTGTCCCCTATATAATTCTAATTAACTAACGCACACATTTTAAGTTCATTTACTCAATTCATTTACTTCGTCCACTTTCTCTCTCTACAATTCATCATCTTCAACCGAGCTTCTCCGGTGAACTCCGTTCTTCCCCAATTTCTAGGGTTTTCTCCGTCGATTCACGCCGATCATCTCCATTTTCACCTCATTTCCCAATTAGGTCAGCTAATTTCACATTTTCCTCTTTTCTTATCTGTTAATCATGTATTTATCCTGTCTAAATTCGATTTTATTCGTTGAATTTATTGAATCAATTGTTAGCTCGCTTATTGATTGATCTTGAACATTCTAGGTATTATCTTTGCTTCGCCTTATCTTTGATTATATAAGTTTGTTAATGTGATTGAAGTCGGAAGATTGACTTGTTTTGAAAGGGGATTAGATTGGTGTAAGGGTTTATGGTAATATAGATTGCAGATGTTTCGTAATTAAGGTTTGAAATATGCAATTGATTTCGCTATCTAAGCTTAATTCAATTTGCAGTTTGCCTTTACGAAGAGTCGTAATTAGTCAAAGCTAAATTTAGGGAGAAGAGGAATTTGGGTGCTCATTCGTATTTCGAGGCGAAATTTTACTCGGAGAAGTAGTTGTGTAAGGTTATATAGTAGCCATCAAATTAATAAGTTTCCTAGGGATAAATCCTAGTTTGAGGAAAGTAGTGATGGTCGCTCAGGGCCGCATCGGTTTACGGAGATATATATGTCGATGGATTAATGACAGGGTGTGGGAATGTTGTGGATTTTGCGAAGCCAGCTGCCGTGTTCTTTGGTGATAGTAGTGGCTATAAGTGCAGAAGAGCCAGTGTTAGTTTGAGGAATCGAGGTGCTTTCTTTAATTGTCTAGGTAATCCTGTTGTTGTAGGTTACCAGAATTGGAACTCTATTTTGTTTAGTGGAGGGTTCTCGAAGCATTATCATGTGTCTTGTTCGCTAGTAAAGGAGCTGCTGATGATGTCCCTTTTAATATTTCGTGAGAGATGAGCACTCGAAAATCCCGTTGAATCTTCCTCGCTTTCGGTATGTTGTTTTGCCTGCTTAAAGGAACTTTGAACTTGTAGTTTTGAGTAGTTCATAATTTAGGGGTGATAATTTTTTACTGACTTCGCTGAGTATCGATACATTTGGCTTGTTTAAGTTGATAGCCAACTATTTAAAGTGGCTTGAACAACAACAAAAAAAATTATTCAACGGGCGGCAAATTTGGCCTGTTGGAGACATTTCTAAAAACACAAAATTTGATTGAAGACGGTACGTATCCGTCATTTTAGAGTGACGGATACCATTTTCTCTCACAAATGACCCAAATAGAGGAGAGAGAGAAGCACCTGGGGAGGCCCCTACCTTGTCCTCCCTATTCGTTTTATGAGTGATATTACCGTCACTTGCTCCGACCCGTCTTCAACAAGACTAACTGTTCTAAAAATAAGCCCGACTATGTCCGTCTAAGCCCGCAAACGATAACCTCTATTTGGGATTGTGGGATGCTGCTATTGTTGCATTGCTGCTCTAGTTATTGTTCCACACCGATATTACTGACCAATATATTCATTCATTGAGAGAGATTAATATAGAGATCCAACACAAATGCGGGATTTGAGTGAATACCCACTTCTCTTTCTGCTACTTCTCTGCCTCTCCCTTTCGCATACCACACTTGCTTCTAGATGCTCTATCAATGGTATCTTTTCTTTCCAATTCTTATTCTTCAGTTTATCTGGGTTTTTTATTATTATACTTGGGACTTTGTTTTCTTTGGATGATTTCAGCATTACAGTATAACACCCTTCTGTTTTCTCTCATTTACATCTTTATTTCTGAAACTTGATCATTTTAGTCATGATAGCTTCATAATAATGGAATATATATATATACTCCCTCCGTCCCGATCATTTGTTTAACTTTTATATGTTCTTTGTGAGGGGTATTTTAATCAAAGGTAAAACAAATGATTGAGGCGGAGAGTGTATATAGTTTTATCGGTTCATCAAAATTGTGGTGAAGTTTAATGAGTTGGGGTTGTTTCTTTTTTAGAATTGGCCCATTTTCGTACCGTAAAAATTTGAAATTGTGCTTCTGTATTTTGATAATTTGTCAAACTTTAACGATCGCCACCTGAATTAAGTGCCCTAAGGGTTCTTGCCATTTCCGGGGTAAGGGCCAAGGGGTCGAGTGTGCGGCCTTATCTCTGTGTTGCTAGCACTAAGGGGTTTACTTTGGCAATTTTATTTATTTATTTACATGACCCATTGCAGATGAGTAGGTCTCGAATCAAGATTGAGATTTTTCTGACGGTTTTTGGTTTCAGTGCATGATTTGTGGGTATATTTTTTTGGAAACTAAGGTGGGATTTTGTTTGGGGTAATTGCAGGGTTTCCACTTGTAAGGAATGTAAGTGAGCTTTCACAGAGTAACTATGGTAGGCCTGGCCTTTCTCATACCACTCTGGCTGGCTCTCTAATGCATGGACTGAAAGAGGTAGGAAATGTGGTTATAGCCTGCAATTTCCATTCATGTATGATTTCGCATGTCAGGATTTTTTGGGTGTTGTTTCGCTTATTAAGCTATCACGTTCATGAGTTTCATTAAATGTTTTTTCTTGTTTTTGCTACACCTAGAAGGCTATAAGGTGATATTGAATCAATCTGACAGGCTGATTGTTTTACTTCCTGCAGTTGCTGTTTGGAAACAGACTTCTTTGTTAGATATCAGTGTGAAAGTGAATTGGCTATCTGCTACTGTGGTTCAAAAAACATTTTTTTTTTTTTCAAAATTAAATGCTATGTTCCTATGGTACTCTAACTGAGATGCAAGTGTCAAGGACAACTATTTTGCTAAAATAAAGGGTCAAAGTGATGCATCATGTTATGTCAGGATGTCTGAGTGTCGGACACATAATACAGATGAGAAGTGAAGTGTCAAAGTAGCATAGTTTAGATGGTCTTTGGATATTTGATAGCACGAGTTTTGGTAACTGAAAACATTCACACTTTTGAAGTGGTATTGAAGGCTGCTTGACCTCCTTGTAACAGAAACTGAGTATTGGATACAACACCATTTTCTTATTATGAGTTCTGTGTGTGGTTCTCAATTATCAGCACTTGTGGTAGTCCTTGTATATCTTATGTTACAAAATTAGCCACCCTAGGAATTATCAGCTACACTGGACTTTAATATTAGTTCAGAGTACAATCCTTGAATTAATATCCAGTGTGTTAAGTGTATCTATGTTGTCTTGGAGCATAACTTTGTTGTGATACCTCTGATTTAGGTAAAACTCGTACGCTGTATGATTCCTGAGCGTATTTGGAAATATTTTTCATGTTGATGACTACTAGAAATAAGTATGACAGTGCACTTAGTGTTTTTTTTATCCTGATTCAACAAAAATTTATATACTTATTGCATATACCGTGTGTAATTACATTAACCTGCCATTATCATGGCATTGGGGTGATTCATGAATCCCACAACATATGGTGAATTTTAAGGCTTCATTGTGGCTCATACAAATCACCCTCGCAGGTGGAGGTGTGGCTTCAAACCTTTGCTCCAGGATCACGCACGCCGATTCATAGGCACTCATGTGAAGAAGTTTTTATTGTACTGAAGGGTAGTGGTACACTTTATCTTGCACCAGCTTCACATGGGAAATATCCAGGAAATCCTCAGGCATTTCCAATTTTCTCAAACAGCACTTTTATTGTCCCTGTTAATGATGCCCATCAGGTAAATTTTGATCTGAACTGTTGATACCGATTTCCATTACTTTATGGACATTGGAAGTTCGATATGTTTTATGGAATTGTTGATTTGCAGTACATTATAATAGGTTAATACCTATACAGTGAGAATGGAACATAAATAAAATATGGATTTTCTATGTTGTACTCTTGTGCCTTTCCAAATTCTATCATATACCCTCCATTCTTCAAAATCATCTAATATGCCCTTGAACTCCATATAAAGCTCTGAAAAACCATAGTTATCTTTTCACGAGAAAATTCTACCATTAGAAAATCTGAATTAGGGTACTTGTGTTAATTAAGGAACTATTCACTGAGTTTAAGGGTATATTAGATGATTATGAAAAATGGAAGGAATATGGTAGAATTTGAATATAGGGCTACAGTATAGCAAAATCCAATAAAATATAGACTGCCGAGTCTGTGATGAGTGTATGTCAGGTAAGAGCAAGTTACTTATTGTGGATATGTTAGCCGAGAGACAATGTTTTCAAAAAGTAGAGATTAACAAATCTTACTAACCTATTTAGGCCCATGACGCAATATGACATCTGTTGGACAGCTTTCATTAACAAGGACAACCTACTTATTGAGTTTCCCTTACCAGCATTTCAGAATGTTCAATAGCTCTCTGGGTGAGACTTGAGACTTGAGAGGGGAGAAAATGACCAATGGGCAATGGGTCACTTTTTGGTGGTGATACTTGATAGGAATATCTAGCTATATTATGGGCGATACATTGTCTAGATTATGTTTGGTTGAGCTACTTAGCCTCGTTATGCATTAGGACTATGGCTGCCGACCGTGGTTTTCATTGGCATCCCCTGTTGATAATACAATTGGAGGCTTGGAGCTATCTGTACTTTTTTTGTCGGCTCTCATCCTTTCCAGTTGAACAATGGTATATTCAATAACTAATATGGATAGTATGAAGTAAACATTAAGATATTGGCCTAAAATAAGAGAGAAACATCTTTTAGTTTGTAGTAGAGGAGGAGAAGAAAAAGACCCAAAATCGTGGAAGAACTGCATGATCCGTATGGAAGGAAGGTGACAGAAATACATATTTGTTTGGATAAAGTTGGCATGCCATTGCCTTTATCGGCTGCTTTCTCGGGATTTTCATTGATTGAAACCAACCTTATTGTTATTTGTCCTTTCCTAGCTCTTTTGTGATTACTTCATAGCAGAAATTGTTATAAATTGGGCGCCATTATTTGCCTTCCCCTTGCCCATGATAACTTTAGTTAAAAACAGAAAAATTGTAAAGTCCAGTTTACTTAGTCCTGTGATCATTCTTGAAATCAAATTATGTAGGTTTCCTATTTTTAGCGACTCCTACACTTTAAGCACTGCACTATGTCTTCACCAAGCATTTGCGTGAAACTGCAAGAATCAATTATAAGAACCTTCCTTCAGTAAAATATTTTATGCCTGGAGTGGGTATTGTCATTGATAAAGATTACATTGATGATGTGGTAGAGGTATCGAGAAAGAGTGATAGGATTATGAGTATTAAGCTTGTAGTCGGGGATGAGGTGGTGACGGTTATAAGTGCTTACGCACCCCAAGTAGGTTTGGATGCTTCTTTTAACGAGCCTTCCGGGAAGATTTGGAAGAGGTGGTAGAACGTGTCCCTATTGGAGAGAAATTGATCATTGGTGGTGACCTCAATGGGCATGTGGGTACTAGTCGAGTTGGCTTTGAGAACATTCATGGGGGTTTTGGGTTCGGGGAGAGAAATGAAGCAGGAAGTGACATATTGGATTTTGCTTTGGCATATGACTTGGGTATAATGAACACTTGGTTCGAGAAAAGACATTCTCATTTGGTGACTTATAGAAGTGGAGGTAATGCTAGTCAAATTGACTTCATTTTGGTAAGGAATGTGTGGAGGAAAGAGTACACCGATTGCAAGGTCATACCCGGGGAAAGTGCCGCAACACAACATAGACTAGTGGTTCTTGATTTTCAAGGTAAGAGAGACTTGAGGAAGAGAAAGATAATCGGTGAGGCACGGATCAAGTGGTGGAAGCTACAAGGGGGGAAACCAACAAGCGTTTTTGGATAAGGTTGGAAGTAGCGATATTTGGTCGGATTGTGAGGAGAAAGATATTGATGCAACGTGGGATAAATTGGAGCATGTTGTAAAGGAGTTGGCGAGGAGGTATTAGGGGAATCTAAAGGAATAGACCATCAAGTAAGGACACATCTTGGTGGAACGATGTGGTGAGACAAGCGATAAAGACTAAACGTGAATGCTATAAGGTTTTGGGGAAATGCATGAGTGATGAGAACTTTGAAAAGTACAAGGAAGCTAGACGAGCCGCTAAAAAGGCCGTACGGGATGCGAGGGCAAAAGTTAACCAAGAAGTGTATGCCAGGTTGGACACGAGAGAAGGAGAGAAGGATATCTATAAACTGGCTCGCATAAGAGACCGAAAGACGAGAGATATTGGGAGAGTTAGGTGTGTGAAAGATATGGACGACAAGGTTAAGGTTCGGGATAACGAGATAAAGGCTAGATGGAGTTCTTACTTTGATAATTTATTCAATGGACATCGGGAACAAGGTTTTGGGGATGTAGAGGTAACACCAAGCATGGTTAACCGGGAATTTGTGCGTAGAATACAAAAGAGTGAAGTTAGAAAGGCGTTAAGGAAGATGGGGTCAAAGAAAGCAGGACCGGATGGTATACCCATAGAAGTTTGGAGGTGCTTCGGGGAGAGAGGGATTGAATGGGTAACCATGCTCTTCAACAAGATTTGGAGGAGCAACAAGATGCCATCGGCTTGGAGGAAAAGCACTCTTGTTCCTTTGTACAAGAACAAAGGTGATGTCCAAGAGTGTTCCAATTATCGGGGAATTAAACTTATGAGTCATACAATGAAGTTATGGGAGCGGGTAATCGAGCAAAGGCTTAGGAGATATGTAGACATCTCGGAAAACCAATTTGGATTTATGCCCGGGAGATCGACTATGGATGCGATTTTTATCATGAGACAATTGATGGAATACCATCGGGACAAGAAGAAGGATTTGCATATGGTTTTTATTGACTTGGAAAAGGCATATGATAGGGTACCAAGAGAAGTACTTTGGTGGGCTTTGGCGAGAAAGGGTGTGTCGCGAAAATATATTGACCTCATAAAGGACATGTATGAGGGGCTAGTGCAAGTGTTCGCACTAATGTTGGGAGAACGGAAGAATTTCCTATTACCATTGGGGTGCATCAAGGTTCCGCACTTAGTCCTTTTCTCTTTGCTATAGTTATGGATGAGTTGACAAGGATATTCGGGACGACATCCCTTGGTGTATGATGTTTGTGACGATATTGTGTTGATTGATGAGACAAAAGAAGGGGTGGAGAGAAAGTTGGAATTGTGGAGGCGGACTTTAGAGACTCGTGGGTTCAGCCGAGCAGAGTAAGACCGAGTATTTGAGGTGTCGGTTCACTAAGGTGGCGGGGTTGAGATCGACAGAGGCGGGGAGTATTATTTTCGATGGGAATGTTGTTGAGGGTTCGGATTTCTTCAGATATCTAGGATCTATTATTCAAAAAGATGGGGAGTTAGACGGAGATGTGGCTCACAGAATTAAAGCGGGATGGTTGAAATGGAAGAGTGCTTCAAGGTTTCTATGCGATAAAGATATGCCCCAAAGATTAAAGGGAAAATTTTATCGCACGGCAATTAGGCTCGCCCCTACTTTACGCTCCGAGTGTTGGGCCGTGAAACATTGTCACATTCAAAAAATGAGTGTGGCGGAGATGCGCATGTTGAGGTGGATGTGCGGACATACAAGGAAAGATCGGTTAAGGAATGAGGTGATTAGGGAAAAGGTTAAAGTGGCGCCAATAGAGGACAAGATGATGGAAAACCGACTAAGATGGTTTGGCCATGTGAGAAGGAGACCTATGGACGCACCTGGGCCAGGAGGTCGGAGACTTGGAGAAAACAGAAAAAGGTCCCTAGAGGTCGAGGAAGACCGAGACAGACATGGTTGAGAGTGATAGAGCATGATATGAGAGTTCGGGGCTTGAGGAGAGTATGGTGACGGAGAGGGCACAATGGAGGAAAGGATACATGTGGATTTTTAGTATTTGATGTTTTTGACAGATTTAGTGCTTTTATTTATTTATTTAATTTAAAGAAATTAATTTATTTATTTTTCTCCCCTTTATTACACACTTTTTCAACAACCACTTTCTTATAGATTTTACCTGGTTCATTCCGGATCCTTAACTCTATTTCGGTTTTTAAAAATCGTTTTAATCTTTTCTCTCGATTTAAATTTTAAGTTTTTATAAAAGAAAGACGGAATTCGATTTTAAAACCCCTAAGTTCACCTTGACTTTCCATTACATTTTCGTTCTCCCTTTTGTTTTTTATCTTCCCTTTTTATTCGCATTTTGAGGCGTGCGTGCATCCATGGACGGTGCGAAAGGATGATTCATGTCAGCCGACCCCAAATCATTTTGGGATTAAGGCTCTGATGTTGTTGTTGTTGTTGTTGTTTGTCTGATGACAACAGCTAAGAATCCTAGAACAGATAACTGGATTGTTGTTTGGTGCTCAGGTCTGGAACAGTGATGATGCTGAAGATCTGCAAATGCTGGTTATTATATCTCGTCCTCCCGTAAAAATGTACCGTCTTATTTTCTCTGCTATTCTGAATTTCTAATTATTAGTTTGATATACGTGATGCTACCGTGTAGCGACAATCGTATCCTTCGTTAAACTTCACGGAAATATTCGATCAAATTCAGAACATAATGTTTTATCGAGCTAACCGCTGATGAGAGTCAAGTTATTCGAAGAAAATATCATGTCTTCACAGTTTATTCCATGAGAGTTGGTGGCCTACGCTCTGTGTGATATATTCTCATGCATTATCTATATAAAAACAGTGTAATTGTTGGCATCTTATAGGAGTAACAGATTAGTTGAACTCAACAAGCATCAATTACGACTGGCAATGAGGTCAAAGGGACATTAACATGTTACTAAACCTCGGTTTGAAACTTGATCTAGAATCAGGTCACGATTGAAGAGATTTAACGACATGGGACCTATATGTTGTGTGTTTATACTTGATTGATACTAAGTTTATACATGCAATGAGTATTGTTTTTAAATGTATGTCCTTATATTTAAGATTTGAAGTTATTTCATCAGCTCGAGTGTGTCAGATCCAGTTATATAAGCGGAGCTTTGACGTATATGTTTTCTTTTGCGTTTTAGATTCATATATGAAGACTGGCATATGCCTCATACAGCAGCCAAATTGAAGTTTCCATACTATTGGGATGAACACTGTTTTGATTTGCCACCAAAAGACGAGCTCTAAGACATCCGCAGAATACAAGTTTAGACGACTACTGTCTACGGGATGCTCATGTACAAGTTTGTTTTAACTGATGCTTAGACATAATAGGAGACTTTAGTAGAACACTGTAGCTTGACCAGATGCAAAGATGCTCTCGAGGTTGGATGCAGTCATAGTGAACACATAATTCATGTGAAATGCAACCCATGTACAAATTCATGCTTCGCAGAGTGAACACATAATTCATATTCTGTTGAAGTTTGGCTGCTGTGATTGCAGATACCTCTTGAAATTCCTCGGTAAATATCAATAACTATCGATAGCATAAGACTTGAGAGCAGTGCTTGGACAATGTTTGCAAGTATTTTCTTGCAAATTTTTCTTTGTGATTAACATTTTGCATTTGAATAAACCCTCCTAGGTCGTCAGCTTTTCGAAGAAGAAGGCTTTATCAACCATTTTTCAGTTTTTAAGTAAATCTGTCTAATTATTTGTTTACATAAGCATTGTACTCTTCCTAATACAATTTTTACAATTTCACACGTCATTCTTTTCTCATTTTCCCACTTAAAACCAATTATCCACGCCCCTCCCTTCCCATCCACCGGCCTACTCCACCCTCGACATACACTCCCTAGTTTAGCATCCTCTGTCCCGGCCTCCCATTGCGCCGGCCAAGGTGGTGCAACCAACTTAACCCAAATGTAGCCACATGCCAAGTATGACAATAGGTAGGTCACCATTTCTGACAATGCGGTTAAAAATCACTGAAATTCTAAAGAGTGCTAACTTCATTGCTTTGGTGAATGATTATCATTGATTAATGTGCGACTGTGACAAAAAGGACCATAACCAAATATTGAGAATTATGCTGCATATTTGTGTTGCTTTGTGGAGTTATTTTTTATGGTTGGGTGATATTAATTCGGTAGTGAACATTTTAATAATTTATTCGGTTAATTGAATACTTTAGGGATAAGATTGATTAATCAAATAAAACTCGCATTAGCATCACCGTCCACTGCGCAATTAATCGGAGAATAACGCTTCATTGTAAGAGTTAATTTGTTCGGGTTTAGCAAAAAGGTATGATGGGGAAAGTTAATCAAAAAGTGTATGTAAAAGATAAAGTTCGTATGTAAAAAGGTAATTCCGTAATTAAAATGTCTCACGGAAAATATAAATAATTAAATGATTCGGACGAAAAAAAAGTACATTTTTAGGACTGTTTCATTAGTTTTTTTTTTTTTTTTTTTTTTTTTTTTTTTTTTATGAAGAGTATGTGACTATTTAATCACCGCGTCGTCATAACTACTTGATTTTAGGACAAATCTATTCAAAGTAAGCTTTAGCCCCATCTAAATGTCCACAAAAATTCATTGAAGACGGCGATATCCGTCACAAGCTTGTGACGGATACTGTTTCCTCTCACAAAATATCCATTGAGAGGTAAGTGAGAAGCACATGGGGTGCTTGCCACCTCCCTCTCCTTTTTGTGAGAGTCTTGACTGTGACGGGATTAGCAAACAAAGCAAGACGCTTTGCTAAATGTCACGTATGAGTGTTCAACATTGATCATGGAGAAGAGAGTTTATTATCTTATAACGAAGGGGTTACTTCTATCACAAAAACAATTGGTTTTAAGATGTAGCCCCCTTAAACTTTGCAGGTAGACTTTATCTCCTACTTATGAGTCTGACCCGAACCATTGTGCTTTAGTTTCACAATATCGACCTTTGATTGTTAGTTTATGTAACATGCACCTTTACGACTCTTATCATATGTCATCTTAAAACTGCATTTCTTTTAAGAAGTAGATATAAATAATTTTTCTTTTATTTTTTTCTACTTTTCCAAAAAAAAAAAAAAAAAAAAATTTACCCTTCTACTCCTCTCACATTTTACATCTTTCATGATAATTTTCAAAATAAACAATTTACAAACTCGAGTGGATCTCATTAAACACCTCAAAAAGCCTCAACTTCTTCCTTCAATCACCTAAAATCTCTGTGACAACAACCATATGCATCTAACATCAAGTACTCACGAAATCAAACAAATATCAATTATTTCATAATTATTCAACCCAAAAATTAAAACCATACAAATGCATAACATTAATTTTTATGCAACATCTTCAAAATTCCCTCATTTTCCATCATCATTATATGTTCTTCGCAATAAACGAAGAGAGTCTAAACCTAGATGGTGGACACAAATTCATAACCCACGTAGTGAATTAATCGTTAAATGGAATAATCTTTTTTTCATTACATGTTTAATTACCCTTTTTCTTGACCCTCTTTATTTTTTTGTTCCTTATTCATGTGGCGAAGCTTGTGTTAAAAGTAACATAGAATTATCAATTACAATTACCTTCTTTAGAACAATTGCAGATTGTCTTTATCTCATGCATATATTTTTGAAATTTAGAACTGCATTTATTTCACATAATTCTAAAGTTTTTGGACGTAAAGAGCTTGTAACAGATTCTAGGGCAATTGCTATACGATATTTAAAGTCTACTTTTGCTATTGATGTTGCTGCAATGCTTCCTTTACCTCAGGTAAATAATCTTTCAATTATGCCCATTTTAATTGCATGGTGATGATAAATCATTCGGTTACTATCTTGATCGATCTAAAAATAAGTCGTTGCATCTTGATTTAGGTCGTATCACCATAAATACAATTTCGTAACTACAAAATCATCACATGAGGAATTGTAATCACAACAATCCGTGTATAAAACTATGATGTCAGTTTATTTTAAGATAGACAAAAAACTCAAATTAACTCATTTGGACGACTTATGCTTTGACGACAAAAATTTGGTGATTGTTCGATATATTTTTGTTTTTCTCAAATATTACTACTTCGACAAGAATTAATTTATTTATTTTTCACGTAAAAACTCAAATTATTAATTATGTGGTTTTCATCCATGTAATGTGATGGCCATTAATCAAAACAAAATTATTAATTATAACTTGTATTAAATGCAGATAATGATATGGTTTGTTGTGCCAGCTCTCAAGACCTTTTCAACGGCGCATACAAACCATACAGTGGCACTAATGGTGCTAGTTCAATTTATCCCTCGGTTGTTTGTGATGATACCATTAAACCGTAAGATTATTAATTCTACTGGAATTGCAGCACGAAATGCTTGGTCGGGTGCAGTTTATAACATGCTCTTGTTTATATTAGCTGGTCATGTAAGTTTATCCCTTTTCGTATTCTAATAGCGAATCAATTATTTACTATATAGTATACTAGTAACAGACAATACTGTTTTTCTATGGAAAATTTAAGGGGTATAATTCGAGTCATCTTTGATTTTTTAGTCTCAAATATGGGTTTGTCCGAAATAATCAAAACATTACCATTACAACTACGTTAGAAAATACTTTGTTAATCCACAATTTAAGAAAATATAAATCAAGTTCTGAAATGGAACGATTAAGAAAATAATAACTTGCTTGAGATTATTTTGGACAAACGCAAACGAACCGGGGATTAAAAAGAATAGATGACCTGAACTTGAGATTACTCCCATTAATTTTTTTCTTTTTAAATGCTAAAAATGAATTATGAAAGCGAGATATAGTTAAAAATATTTATCGTAAATGGGTCCATATAGGATTGTAGAAAATATGTTGTCCAATATTACAATGATTCACATTCTATCCCATTAAACTCTTACACTACAAATTACTTTATACTATTATGACGATTTGTAAATTATAACTCCGCGACTGATTAAAATATTACCTTGATTTGAAAAACAGGTAATAGGAGGTATATGGTATTTGTGGGCACTTCAAAGACAACATACATGTTGGACAATAGAATGTTTAGGAGAAAGATCCAAATATCCATGTAATCTATCATTTTTTGATGAGAGAACTAAAAAAAACTTAGCACGTGAAAAATGGTTAAAAGGATCAAGTGTAAGAGCCAATTGCAATCCTCGACACAAAGGTGCTCAATTTGACTTTGGAATGTTTGCTGATGCTTTCACTGATGGTGTCGCTTCTGCTGGCTTCATGCAAACTTATTTCTACTGTCTTTGGTGGGGATTGAAGAGTTTGAGGTAAATCACCCTTTTTTGGCATTAAATATTATGTATTCTTTTATTAAAATATTATTTATATTAACTAGTCGCTTGTAATAACAAGAAATAACATGTCACGTGTTATTTCAAGAAAAGAAGAAAATTTTGAAATAATTCTGGTCACCCGTCTTGATGGGAGTAGCGTAGTCAGAAATTTTGGAAATGAGTTGTAATATAAGACTCCAAGAGTTATAGGTAAAGATCAGTCGATCTTATATCGTCAAAAAAAAATGATAGTTGTTTGAATATTATGTTTGCAGTGTATAACTAATCTCCCTTCATTCGTAATACACATTTTACTATATATAGTATACATTTTTACAAAAATGCCCCTCTTATTTCACTATCGCAGATTAACTAAGAAAACATCATAAACATCATGTGCTGTGCTCTACTCTATAATATACTACGTTGAAGAAGAAAAAAAATATAATGATACAGTGCAACTAATAACCACCCTATCCCTCCCCTACCAGTCTACCACCACCCCCTAAATAAACCCACCACCCCAACCTTCAGCACCTTCGGCCACCAACCGCTGCAAAAACTATCGCGTCACTGACCACTCATTTATCGTCGACCACAACCATCCTCTCCACCACTGAACACTACCTTACAGTCTTCCACCACCTACACCAGCGACCACATCGCTCTCTTCCACACCCACACCTTCGTGCGCTACCCTTCCATCCATCCGCCGGTTCACCAGATTCGCCGCTAACAAACACCAGCCATCACCATCTAATCCTAATAACCCTAAAAACTATACTAAAATAAACAAATTAGTACTGAATGATATAAAAAAACATCAATTTGTTTACTAATATGCAAATAAAAAATCAAATACTTTTATACATTCACTCAAATTTTCATTTTTAATTGAAGCAAGTTAATTGTTTGAAAGGCTGAACGCTTAGAAGGTGAGATAATTAAGTTTGTTATTCTCTTTTAGTCAAGGGTATCAAATGGAACGTATTGCTAATAAAGTACTATAATGAGTAAAATACGTACTGTAAAAATAAACTACATTATTTATTAACTTTTGATTAAAATACCTTCACAAAAAAATATATAAAAGGTTTATATACTAAACAAATGATTGAGACAAAAAGAGTACCTAATTGATTTCTTGATGTTGCAGCTCTTATGGACAAAGTATAGATGCTAGTACCAACATTGAAGAGACATTATTTAGTAGCTTTATCTGTGTGATGGGTCTATTCTTGTTTTCACATTTGATCGGTCAAGTGCAGGTATTATTTCTATACGTAATTGACATTTTTCACCTTTGTATTGAATAATCCTCTATATACTAAGAGAATAATAGTTCCAAAAAAATTTCGCACTAAATTGCATTTTTCTAAATAAGAAAGACTATTAAGTATTAACTGAAATGATAATTTATTTCATTAAAGTATTATTTATTTCATCAAACTATTATTTATTTTATTAAAGTTAATTTTTTCATCAAATTATATTATTTTTCATTAAACTCTAAACTATAATTTTCTAATTAAAATAAAAGAAAATTGATAAACTATAAATAGCTAAATTTTTTATTGATGATATTATTAGAGAACTATTTGACTCATACTCGGTATAAAACAAAACTATAAATTGCTATTATTACTTTCGTAACAAAAAGTTGAGAAAATTTATAAATTGAAATAATTGGCTTTGTCATATAAAAATTATTTTCATTAAAACACATTTTAGCGATTAACTCTTGATTAATTATTAGTTCAAAATTAGTTTTTCTCAAACTAGAATACAATGATGAAATATGCAAATAATTAATGAGGTACCAATTCTATATAAGCAATATATTAAAAATAAAAAACTTTACATACCAATGATACCATGCATGTGTTGCACGGGGTTTAAATTAGTATGATTCATACATATAATCAATGCACCATTCTCTCTTGATAATAATCTTTCGTCACAAAAGTCAAAACATCAAACTCTTAAAGAATTGTATGCATGTTATGTGTTTAAATCGCCATTTAGGCTTCCTCAAACCAAAAAGTATGAATACACAAATTTGACAACGTTTGAAGTTTTATTGTGCTAAATGAAACCATTGTCACCATTAATATCCGTGAGCATAGAATTATCGACTATGTTCAGGCCTCTAACCGCGAGTCTTGGTTCGGGCACTGTTTGTAGAATTATCTTCAATCCATAATGGTGAGAATTGAGGAATGGAGGATAAAAAGAAGAGATACAGAGGAGTGGATGCAACATCGACAACTTCCAGAAGAACTTCGAGAGCGTATACGACGATTTGAACAATATAAGTGGCTAGCTACGAGAGGAGTTGATGAAGAATCTATTCTACAATCTCTACCTTTAGATACTCGACGTGAAATTCAAAAGCATTTATGTTTAGGCCTTGTTCGTCGAGTAAGCACCTACACTTCTCTTTACATTCTATTATACCATACGCTACGATGTCACATTTTGAGCTTAATCTAGTAAAAATATAAATAAAATACTGAGTATGTTGTAGATTAATATGTTCTCGTCTTTTTAGAGTGATTTTGTGGCTGAGTCGAAAATCGAATAAATTGGTTATAAAAATTAACTTTCGACTATGTTGAAGTAATGGTTGAAAATTTTAGTCGATAATTGACGCGTTTCTTCTGTGACCATTTTGTTTAGTCATGAGCATTCAGTTATTATCACATAATTTTTTTAAGAATGTTTTCATATAATAAAAAATGTTTGGGGAAAAAACACATAGCAAGTAAGTTTACAGATGCGAAAATTTTCAATTTTTTTCGTTGCAAATTTAAACACATACAGTAGCACTTAATTTTACATTTTTAAATTTTGTCAATTTTTCGTTATAAATCTAAACACAAACCTAATTATTACGCATTTCCTATAGGTTCCATTCTTTGCACAAATGGATGATCAACTACTAGATGCAATATGCGAGAGACTAATATCATCATTAACAACAAAAGACACATATTTAGTAAGAGAAGGAGATCCAGTTATGGAAATGTTGTTCATAATAAGAGGACAATTAGAGAGCTCAACAACATACGGAGGACGATCTGGTTTCTATAACTCCATTATTCTTCGTCAAGGCGACTTTTGTGGCGAAGAATTATTAACATGGGCTATTTTGCCTACTTCCACATTAAATCTGCCTTCTTCTACTCGAACTGTTAAAGCGATAACTGAAGTTGAAGCTTTTGCGCTTCGAGCCGATGACCTTAAGTTTGTTGCTACTCAATTTAAGCGTCTTCAGAGTAAAAAGCTTCAACATTCTTTTAGGTACCGATATCTCATTTTTCTTTTGTTGTCGTTTATCACTTTTTGAAGTCCATATGACTTTTAGTTAGACGAAAGATAGTTTGAGAGAACTTGTCACGAAACTTCTATTGCTAAATTCATAGTAAGAAATGCTTTTATAAAGTAAACTTTTAGTATTTCACATTATATGTCGTTTTTATATTTTTGATATAAGCTCTTGGATCTTTTATAGATACTATTCACATCAATGGCGAACATGGGGTGCATGTTTTATACAAGCGGCATGGAGGCGTCATAAGAAGAAGATGTTAGCCGAAGAATTAGCAAGACAAGAAGAGTATTTCTATATGATGCAAGATGATGAGCATGGAGACGAGTATTATAGAGAAGATGATTCATTATTGAAACATAGAGAAGATGGAGTTGGTAGTAGTAGCACTTCATCCTCAGTCGATAACAGTAGTGCTCTTAGTCAACAACCACTTGGAGCTACGTTTTTAGCCTCTAAATTTGCTGCAAATACTAAGCGAGGTGTCTTTCAAAAGCTCAAGATTGATACATCTACTGATTTAAAGATGCCTAAGATGTTTAAACCCGAAGATCCTGACTTCTTGAGTGACATTTAGTAATAGTATACATTTTCGGTTTTCATATAAGCTTTAGACATTAATAGGGGTCAGTTCTCCTCCCGACAAACCGACAAAACTAAGATCTTCACTTGATATTTGAGTACGAACGTAAATAATTTGGTAACTGATGACAAATGTAGATATTAAGAAATTAAGTGCGGAGATTTGACTCATTCGAGTCATAGAGTGGTAGGTTTGTTATTAATTGTATTGTAAAAGATGATTAAGGTAAGCAATGTTGCTAATGTAAAGCGGTGGCCGGTAAGAATGTGTAACTCATTTGTTTAAAAATATCAAGTGCCCCACTTACATTGATATTGTATACTCTTATGTGACATTTGTATGTGAATGGATTGAAATTTTTCCAACCCATAATTTATCTATCCAATCAATTGTCTTATAAAATGGTAAAATAACATGTAAAATAATATTTCATTCCCTAATTTTGCACAAAGGTCTAGGCATGATTATTAAACGGTAAGTTTAATTTGGTGAAATTTAGTAGTTGTCGAAGAAAACATGTTATATGTCTGAGTTTTTTTATTTAACGATCAATTGTACTCTGTACTACAAGGGGGTTACAAATGCATGTTGTAAAAAGAGACAAGCAAATAGAAAAGTAAATGAAGTCGGTAGAAATAAGAATGAGCTGTATATTTGTTTTTTAAGATATATATATATATATATATATATATATATATATATATATATATATATATATATATATATATATATATATATATATATATATATATATATATATAGATTTAGGATCGGGTGAGAACGAATACTCGGTGCAAACGGTGAGAACGACCTTTATAACCAAACTATACGCGCGTACTTGTTCTCATAACCAAACTTTATATCTCCCTATCATATCCCTCCTCACACACAGCACCCTTCAAATCCCTCCATCACCACCGACCACCCTCCCGTCACCACCTACGACATGTCGTCATCGCCGTCGATGGTCACAAACATCTCAGGCTAAATATCGCGAGCTTCCCTGATGCCGGCACAACTACCCATTTCATGCAGCACCCAAACAAGTTCGCGGTTACCGCCACCGGCCCACCGTCACACCAGCAGTACAGCAGCATCGCTACTCGACCTCCCACAAGCAAGACGCAATCGTTCAACACACATCCCCACACTTTTTTCGAATACGACAATGCCAGCTTGATCCGATCCAATTGATACCTCCTCCTAATTACAATCATTACAGTGACGATGGAGTTGGTGATTTGGCTTGCCGACGACGATAAACTGAGGTTTACACGAGTGAAGGACAAGTCGACAACGAAAACTAATCGACACTAATTTTTAATGTATGTACACTCATCTTTGATGTATCTAGCCAATATATTAATGTATCTTGACATAGATACACACAATTAGCTATTAGGTACATCAAAATTTGTTTGAGATACATTAAATTATAAATCAGATACACTAATGTTTGATAATCTGTGACAATGGTGGATCAACTGATGGTTGGATTAAGAAACAAAATGTGACAGTGGTGCTAGATAGTTCAAAATCGGAGGAAGGAGAACGGACCTTGGATTTCAGAATCCGAATTTTTGGATTTCGTGGTGTTCAATGGTATTGCCGGAGCTGCGCCGGCGTTGGGGATGCTCGTTAGTGGTTCGTTGGCGTTGTTGGTGGTAGGCGCCGGTGACGGCAGGTGATATGAGGTGACGTGGAAGATTAGATGGGATGGCTGGGAGTTTTGTTGAAATTAGGTTGATGAGATAAAGGGTTGGCAGGGAGTTGCGTTTTTTTTTTTGCGAATGGCAGTGAGTTACGTGGTATAGGATAATTTAGCTTGTTCTCACCGTTCTCACCGAGTGATCGTTCTCACCGGATCCTACCTATATATATATATATATATATATATATATATATATATATATATATATATATATATATATATATATATATATATATATATATATATATATAGAGAGAGAGAGAGAGAGAGAGAGAGAGAGAGAGAGAGAGAGAGAAAGAGAGAGAGAGAGAGAGAGAGAGAAAGAGAAGAGATCATGTAAGTCCACCTTTTTTGGTTGAGTCCATAAGTTCTAATTTAGACCTTTAGATCTAATAGATGAGTGGTGAGGATTAAAAGAAAATAAAGGGCTGAGATTAAAAGCTCCCAAATCCCACCCAAACCCTAATCACTCTCACAAATCATTTCACCCCTCTCTCTCTCTCTCTCTCTCTCTCTCTCTCTCTTTTTCTCTCTCTCTCTCTTTTTTTTTTCTCTCTCTCTCTCTCTCTCTCTCTCTCTCTCTCTCTCTCTCTTCATTCTCTCTCAATATCTCCCTATCACCGCCGCCGCCTCACCAACCACACACCACCATGCTTTTCTCTCCTCCGTCTTTCTCCTTCTCCATCGTTCTCCCCTTCACCTACCACCCACCACAAAGCAGCCACACCAACCCCTCGCCTCCACCACGCCGCCACCGCCTCACAAACCACACGATACGCCGCTGACAGGGCAGTCGTATACCTATCAAAAATAACCAACTGGCTCTAACTAATATAGCTAGGGAAGTCGGGTCGATCTCCACAGGGAGATGGGAAAAAGTCAGCTTTGTCTAAGTTCGTCACGGTAACCAAATTGGGGGGGGGGGGTTTAATTGTATTGTTCTAAACTAATGAGAGTAAGAAAGAGAATAAGGCAGAGAAAAAAAGGATTAAGCAGATAAGGAAAGCAGCTAAGACAGACGCTTCACCATGATCATTCAGTCAAGTAATCTAGGTTTCAGGTTAGTGCAAGTATAGTCTAAGGAGCAGTGAATATCTCCTTTCGGTCTCAATTCGCCCTAAAGCATAAATAGCTTAGCTTTCACCCTCACTATAATGCCCTATTGTTCGCTACGAGTCTCACCCTTTCCAATCTTTCGGTCCAGGTCAAGGTTTACTATGATTTAAATGCCTAATTGCGTCGACTCAATTAGACAGATACAGACAAATGCAGCAATTAACAACAAAGACTACACCAGCATGAACCTAATATGGCAACTACTATCCCTTCATAATCATGGATCCCTTAGTCTTAGCAGGGGAAATTAGCTATGCATCACTATTGAATCAACAACAATAACATGTAGATAATTGAAATTAAACATGCTAACAAAACTAATAGAGATTGAAAAGGGTAAAGATGATAGCAATAAAGGAAAGAAAGAAATAAAGCAACAATTAAGATTAAGGAATTAAGAAGGAATACTAATACCGATTATAAATCCGAATTTGAGTAGCAAAAGGGTAGAAAGAGAGCAAAATCCATGAAACAGTAGGAAATGATAGAGTAAAAGTGAATGAGGAAGAGTTACGCAGTCTACTGTATTTAGTAGCATACGAAAATCCCCCTCTAAACCTAATCCATAACTAAATTACAAAAGCCCATACGAAAATAGGCGGAAAAACTTTAATACAGGCAAAACCACTTGATCGAGTGGAAATAAACCACTCGATCGAGCAGAAAAGCACCAAACCCTTCGATCGAGTGGGATTAAACCACTCGATCGAGTAACTCCTTGTGTCGCCTACTTGATTGAATACTGGGACTGCTCGATCGAGTAACCTTCAGTATAAAAAGCATTCGATCGACTAGAAAAGTAGTCGATCGAGCTATCTTGGTACGTTTAGGCACTAGACACCTTCCGAAACCAGCTCGCGCGTCTCCAAAATGATACATTTCAAGGTCCGACTTCTTTTTCTCCATAAATGCATGCAAATGGGACGAGTTTAGGCTCATTTTAGCTCCTCTTTGGTTTATTCCTGCAATTTACATAAAACGAACCAAAATAGACTATTCGGGGGTAATTGTAGCTAGATGCCACATAAATAGTACAGAAATGCGTGTAAAAATAAGGTAAAAACCTTATATAAAATACACGCATCAAATCTCCCCAAACCAAACCTTTGCTTGTCCCCAAGCAAACTATGAATGCAACTAAGAAAAAATAGTGGAACGGGACCAACGCATCAGCTACAAATCACCCACCAAAACCAGTTTAATGCAACAACTAACAAAGTGGCAAATGAGAAGTGCAAACGAGTTAAATCAATGTTTCAAATTTACTGAACCGTCGACCTTGCAAGACTCAAAAGATATCGGACTCTCACGGGTCGCTCATCACTCAAAATTAGGCAAAGGGCGAGTATAAATGTGAAAGATAGAAAGAAGTAGAGACACTCACCGAACTCGACCTATAAGAACATGCATGCAGTTAACATGAATAAAGTCTCTACAACCGTACATATGCATTCCAACCATACTAATGACCAAGACACATGCCGAGGACTTACATTTGAGTAAGTGAGGTAATGGGTAAGAAGGGGCTAAGATGAATTTGGATATGTGGGGTTAATAGCCAGGCTAGCAACAACGAATCCAAATATTGAACTGCATCCCAACTTCATACTCAATATAATAAAACAAAACGGCGCAAATTCCATGCACTCAACTCACGAAACACCATTACTTGTCAACTCCCTATAAGATATAAATTAAACATGGGAGTGAAAATCATTATACAATTTCTCAATCTCTGCACATGATTTTTCTTTCTTTTTCTTTTTCATATTTCCATTTCCATTTTTTTCATTCTTTTTTTTTCTCTTTTTTTTGTTTTTTTTTTCATCCATCATTTTTTCTTCCATTTCCTTCAATTCTCCCACCATCTTCTGAAATCAGATAAAAATAACCAAACTGCAATAAAACATTCCAAACAGCTACTCATCTCTAGCTTGGCTAGGGTAGGAAAAATTATAGATAGTAGCTAATAGGACAAAAAGGCAATTTGGCTATGTGGGGCTCATGGGTAGAATGAAATAAAAGGGAACTGCCTCTCCTAACATGTGCCACCATCCACAGACCGAATGCATACAGGTATTAAGAAGACTAGACTCATGCTTATGCAAATTGATGTTACATGTCTTATAGAGAGTACTACTCACATCCTAAATGAAACCGGTCATGAATGTCACCAGTTTATAAAGCTCTAACCTCAGAATGTAATGTAGCTTGCCGATATTTGAGTCAAGTCTATTCGTTCAGATAAGAGAGAAACAAAAACTCGTAGATTATGCACATAATCACGCCAACTAAATGTCAAGAAAATGCAAGGCTAAGGTAAGGATTCAATGTAGCGTCAAAGTTCAAACGTTCCGACTCAAATTAAACGTGAAATTTTTTGAATTTTATGTGATTTTTGAATTAAAAACGGCAATGCATGCGAAGATAATGAAACGTGCAAGCAAGCGAAAATGCAAGAAAACATGCAGACACAGATATGGATGCATACCTCCCCAAACCAAACCGTACAATGTCCTCATTGTACAAAAATAGGGTAAGAACTGCAAACTGAGGAGAAAAGGATAAGTGGAGTCGGAATACTTACAAAACGTCGTGAAGAGGGACCTCCCCAAACCGAACCGTACATGGGAGGTCAAAGGAAGTCAAGAAGTAGCTCAATAGATGTAAAGTAGCAGCTGGAAGACAAAACTACTCGATCGAGTAGCTTGGAATAGCTCGATCGAGTGAACTAGTGTCTGGAAGGGCTCGATCGAGTAAAATAATCACTCGATCGAGTAAACATGATAATGCAGATTGTCGATCGAGTATATATATATCACTCGATCGAGTGAATATTATCCCAAAAATGCTCGATCGAGTAGAAAAACTACTCGATCGAGTGGATACACCTGCAAAAGGCGCGAATAATAGGCAAGGAGAATACAAAGGGAGTATAGGACAGCGTCTAAAGTTCAGCAAAAAGCTAGAGAAAAATAAAAAGTTCAACAAAAATACAATAAAACAGTCCGGGTTGCCTCCCGGAGATCGCAGGTTTAAGAGGTCCCGCACGACCTTTCTGGCATCAATTAACTGGCGCGTCAAGCTCGTCGAAGTACAAGACTTCAACACGATTGTCTGCTTCATTTGCCTCGTGATAATGCTTCACATATTGCCCATTCACCTTGAACCTACTTCCTTCGGAATCTTCAAGCTCCACGGATCCAAATTTGGTAATAGCCGTCACCGTATAAGGACCACTCCACCTGGACTTCAGCTTGCCAGGAAACAATCGCAGTCGGGCATTAAACAGCAGCACCTTTTGCCCGACATGAAACTCCCGAGGTAGAATTTTTTTTCATGCCATCTCTTCGTCTTTTCTTTATAAATGCGTGAGCTATCATAGGCATTAAGCCTAAATTCTTCCAACTCATCTAGCTGCAAAAGACGATTCTGATCACACAACTTAGGATCAAAGTTAAGCTCACGAATTGCCCACCAAGCCTTACATTCCAACTCAACAGGTAAGTGACATGATTTCCCATAAACTAACCTATAAGGTGATGCACCAATTGGTGTCTTAAAGGCAGCTCTGTAGGCCCATAATGTGTCTTCTAATTTAAGACTCCAGTCCTTCCGTGATTTAGAAACTACCTTAGACAAGATCTCTTTCAACTCGCGATTAGAAACCTCAACCTGACCACTAGTTTGGGGATGATACCCCAAACCACGCCGGTGTTGGACACCAACTTTAGACAAAATAAAAGTTAGTTTCTTTTCTTTAAAGTGCATTCCCCCATCACTAATGACGACCCTAGGGACACCAAATCGGGGAAATATGACCTTTTTAAACATTTTTATCACGGTCTTGGCATCGCAATGAGGTGAGGCAATTGCCTCAACCCATTTCGACACATAATCTACAACCATTAAAATGTACCTGTTACCTTTACTAGACGGGAACGGTCCTTGGAAATCAATGCCCAGACATCGAAAACCTCAACCTCTAAGATACCATTTTGTGGCATCTCATGTCTCTTTGAAATGTTCCCTGATCGTTGGCAAGCATCACAAGTGAAACAAAAGACTTAGCATCGCAAAACAAAGAAGGCCAAAAAAACCAGTTGAAGTACCTTAGCCACGGTGCGCGATGGACCGTGGTGACCACCATAGGAAGAGGAGTGACAGCCTTCCAGGACTACTTTGGCCTCTCACTGCGGAATACACCATCTGTAGAGACCGTCTGCACATTCCTTAAACAAATAAGGATCGTCCCAAAAATATTGCTTAGCGTTATACAGAAAACGCTTCCTCTGCTGATGAGAAAGGTCGGCGCTGACTTGCCACTGACAACGAAGTTAGCTATATCTGCATACCAAGGCTCTTGGTTAACAATAGACGATAATACAGCAAATAAAGTATCGTCAGGGAAAGAGTCATCAATAGGTAGAGAATCTTCCCCTTCCTGTCACGTCAGTCGCGACAGATGATCAGCTACAACGTTCTCAGCTCCTTTCTTATCCTTAATCTGCAAATCAAACTCCTGAAGAAGGAGTATCCATCTCAATAGCCATGGTTTAGCCTCCTTCTTAGCAAGGATATGCCTCAAAGCTGCATGGTCAGTAAAAACAGTAACTTTTGACCCAATCAAATAAGAACGAAATTTCTCTAAGGCATAAACTACAGCTAGCAGCTCTTTTTCAGTGGTAGTGTACTTCACTTGAGCCTCATCCAGAGTTCGGCTCACATAGTAGATTGCGTTTAAAGCTTTGTCTTTCCGTTGGCCTAGCACCGCTCCTAGTGCATAGTCACTGGCATCACACATTATCTCAAACGGCAAGTATGATCGGCGCAGAGACTAAAGCCTGCTTTAACCTGTGAAAAGCAGAAAGACACTCATCAGTAAACACAAAAGGGGCATCCTTAAGTAGCATCTGTGTTAGTGGTTTAGCAATTTTCGAGAAATCCTTGATAAACCGGCGATAGAAACCGGCGTGGCCAAGGAAACTCCTCACCCCCTTAACATTAACAGGAGGTGGTAATTGCTGAATCACTTCCACCTTTGCTTTATCAACCTCTATTCCCCTATCAGAAACTAAGTGCCCTAAGACAACTCCCTCGTTGACCATGAAATGACACTTCTCCCAGTTAAGCACGAGATTAACCTCAATGCAGCGCTGCAACACTTTATCAAGGTTAGACAGAAAGTTAGAAAAATCACTTCCATAAACACTGAAATCGTCCATGAAAACTTCCATAATAGACTCGATAAACTCTTAAAATATCCCCATCATACACCTTTGGAAGGTGGCAGGGGCATTACATAAACCAAAAGGCATCATGCGATAAGCAAACACGCCTTGAGGACAAGTAAATATAGTCTTAGCTTGATCGTCTGAGTGAATAGAGATCTGAAAGAACTCTGAATACCCATCTAAATAGGAGAAAAACTTATGAGAAGCTAACATTTCTACCATTTGATCAATAAAGGGAAGGGGAAAGTGATCTTTCTTGGTGGCGGCATTAAGCTGTCTGTAATCTATACACATCCGCCAACCAGTCACTACTCGAGTGGGTATTAACTCATTTTTGTCATTCTTAACCACGGTAGTCCCCCCTTTCTTCGGGACCACCTGCACTGGACTCACCCATTTAGAATGACCAACAGAATAGATAATACCTCGTGTCGAGCGACTTCATTACCTCGACCATCACAACATCTTACATCTTCTCGGTTCATCTGCATGACCCTATCTATCTGGATTGTGATCTTCCTCCAGCTCTATCCCGTGCATACAAATATCAGGACTAATCCTCTTGATATCGTCCAATGAATAACCCAAAGCTTTCCTGTTTTTCTTAAGCACATCTAACAAGGAAGTCAGCTGATCATTATCAAGCTTAGCACTAACAATGACTGGATATTGCTCAGTATCGTCTAAGAAAACATATTTTAGATGAGAAGGGAGAGGCTTACGCTCCGATACCTTTACCTCAATGGAGCAAAGAGTGCTAATCATCTGTTCCACTTGCTCTCCCTCAGCGTCGGTGAGTCCACGCTCATCTAAATCATCTATAAGCAAATCCATCACAAATATCATCGTCATCCGGGCTATCTCGCACACTCATCCAAAAGCGTAAGAGCTTCTAGTGGGTCCTTCATGAAAGAACCCGACCATAAGTCATAAATAGACTCGTCAATAATATCAACCGAATAACAAGTATCCTCTATCATTGGCCGAGCCAAATTACTAGGCAGACTGAAAGTGATCGCGTCATCCCCTACTACAAGAGTCAAACGCCCTTGTTTAACATCAATAATGGCCCCAGCTGTACAAAGGAATGGTCTTCCTAAGATAATTGGGGTCCGGGTGTCCTCAGCTATATCTAAAACAATGAAATCTCTTTGGTATAAAGAGCTTGCCTATTTTCACAGCACGTCCTCTAAGACACCTAAGGGTCTCCTAACGAGATCTATCACCATCCGTAGGGTAATGTTAGTCACTTTAAGATGACTCATATTCAATTTCTTGCGATGAGATAGGGGCATGACACGACTCTCCTAAATCGCAAAGAGCCTTATCAATAACCACATTGCCTATAACACAGGTAATAGAGAAGCTACCCGGGTCTTTCATTTTAGGTGGAGCCTTATTTAAAAGTAAATTACTAGACTCTTCCATAAATGAAACTGTCTCAAATTCACTTAGCTCTCTCTTACGCGTCACAATATCTTTCATAAATTTAGCGTAAGTAGGTACCTGTTAACAAGTTCGGTAAAAGGGACATTACACGGAGGTTCTTCACAACGTCCACAAACTTACCGTCTTGTCGCTCGATCTTCGCGTCCTTCGAGGCGACACAGGAAGGGTACTCGGTAGCAATGAGTGGACCCGCGACTTTCTCTTTACCTTTATCGATGTGTGACGCGTCTCCACAAATGGGAAGATGACACGGTAGCGGAATTAGATAGCAAAATAGGGTCTCCACTGCTTCTGGTACTCGATCGAGCACTTTTACCACTCGATCGAGTGGTTTCATATTGGCTTTTACTCGATCAACCACTTTCTTCACTCGATCGAGTGATCTCTTTTTTAGGCTTACTCGATCGATCATTTTTATCACTCGATCGAGTGATTTCTTCAGCTATTTTACTCGATCGAGTAAGAATATTACTCGATCGACCATCTGTCATTTGGGCACTACTCGATCGATCACAATTATCACTCGATCGAGTGATGGGATGAATTATTTCACTCGATCGAGTAGATTTTTCACTCGATCGAGTATCTGAAGAACACGCAGCAAGGATTTCGTCTAGAAATTCATCCAAATCATCATCCGGGGTATTATCATCTGTCACAACCCCGTCTTCTGGTACTTTTGGCCCCTCATGAACAAGGCCACTTTGGAGATTCGTTGCATTAACCGGATCGCATGTCGGTAGAAGGTTGGCTTGGTCTTTCGCGAGTGTTAACTGCGCGACTTGTTCTCTCAACTCCACTATGACGGTTTCATTCCTATTGTATTTCTCCCCAAACTGTTGTGTTAAGTTCAACATCAAAGATTTCAGTTCGGCTATTTCCTCGTTTGCAGAAGGAGAGACCGGTTGCAGCGCTGGCGTAGAAAGAGTAGAAACATTCTTCATTTCTTCATACAATTGAGAAAAAGGAACTCCTTGCTTGTATTTCTGATAAGCAAGGTAGCACTCTATACTTGCCAGACACTCAATAGGGTCATGCCCTTCCATGCCACATCTACCACATATCTCTACATGCTCAGTAATTGAACAAACCTGTGCACTCTCACTTGTAGCTTCCGTAATCTCCACATTACCTAGACTTTTGCTAGGACTTCCTACTAGGGTTGAGCAAAACCGGTTACCCGGCCCGGTTTTGCAAACCGGTTCGGTCCCCGGTTTTAAAAACCTTAAATTTCTTAAACCTCACCCGCACCTCTTTTAATCCGGGTAACCGGTTTTTGTGAAATTTTCAAACCGGATTTGAAAACCGGTTACCCGAACCGGTTTTCGAACCCGGTTTTTGGTTGAATGCTCTTGAATGGCACAATAAACATGCTGCCAATTTGACTTTTGAAGACATTGGTTGTCAAATGTTAAAATTACTTCATAAAAAAGTCATACATATTAAAGTTCAAAGAGTCATAGACATGTAAATGATGTTCAAAACTACAATTAAAGAGTCACACATCTAAAATTACTTCATAAAGAAATAGCGTTTTGATGTTTTGGGCTTAAATCTTGGCTTGGGTGTGTTTAATTCATAGATGAAATTATATTTTTGAGAAAAACGTCAATCCGGTTTTAAAAGCGGTCTCCGGTTTGATTTTATTTAGACCCGCACCCGCACCTCATTTATGCTTAAAAATTCGGTTCGGGCCCCGCACCGGAAAAAACCCGAATTTTTCGGTCTCCATTATTCGGGTTTCGGTCCGATTTCGGTTTAAAAATGCGGTTCGGTTTTTTGTGCTCAGCCCTACTTCCTACTGCAGCTGTAGCCAACTTGTTGACTTGCTCACTACCTTGGGGATTTCCATATTCTGAAACATGAATGGCCATCTCTTCAATAAGGCGCCACCCTTGGTCATCTTCAACATTCTTCGTGAATCTCCCCTTAGCTACACTATCTAGAATAGCTCTTTGGTTTCGATATAACCCGTTGTAGAACTGGGTACAAAGGAACCAACGTTTGAGACCATGGTGAGGCACAGAACGGACGAGCTTCTTGAACCTCGCCCACGCCCAATCCAAATCTTCAGTGGGTAGTTGCTCAAAAGAAGTAATCTGAGCCCTCAAGGCATTAGTGCGCTGCGGTGGAAAATATCGCCTGTAAAAGGCCAAGGCAAGGGAACTCCAGTCGGTTACACCAGCTGCTTCCCTATCTAGATCCCTCAACCATTCCCGGGCATCATCAGCTAAAGAAAAGGGAAAAAGAGCTCCCTTCACTTTGTCCTGTGTCACCCCAGCAGCAAGAGGAATGGTAGAGCAATACTCCATAAACAACTCTATATGTCTGCATGGATCTTCTTCAGGTACCCCCCTAAAGAGATTTCTATCGACCAGCTGTATGTAAGATGGTGTGGACAGCGGGCCGCCCACGGGGGCGCTTGGTGAAGGTCGAAAAACAAGCGTTTGCATTTTGTATGAAGTCGCCACCAATTTTTATGGGAAATTGGAACCGTTCGAGTACCTCGTGTCATGTCAAGACACAAAGTAGTGACATGAACACTAAGCAATCGTTACCCTTAGCATTCTATGTCTAGAATGACTCTCGTGGATGCCAATGAACACGGGTGCTCACGGAGATCTGGAGTAAGGGGTGAGGGTATGTATTAGGAAGCTCTTTTGATCGAACACCTAATCCCGCCCGCCTCGATAGCGGCCTCTACTAATGATTAGGGAAGTTATTCGTACTCGATATATCGTCGGCTATATGCATGCAATGCAACATCCATAGATTAATCCTAACATGTGAGAATTAGACTAAGTCGGTGGACAATTAATTTAGCATACAATTGGGTCGAAGTAGGATTTAATGTTGATTTATATGTGGAAACATACAAACAATAAACGAAATACAATAAAAGAAATACAATAACGAAAATTACATTAATTACAATGGATTAGGCAATTTATGTCGAAAATACCTTTAAAACGGATAATTTGAGAAAAAGAATAAAAGAATAAATTAACGAACGAGTCAGAATGCGATAATACGAATAATGGTTAGTTAATACGTAAGCTAACTAAACTAGGTCAAGGCAGAAACGGAGTTCAGGGACAGAAATCATCCTGGAAGAGGCGCAGCAGGACTGCACCCTCTGGAAGAGGCGCAGCAGTTGCTGCATCTGTTCCAAGGGTGAGTTCTGGCTGTGAAGCCGGAACTGCAAATCGTTAATGTTAATTGGTGATTTTGATGATCAATTAAATTATTAACTCGGATGAAAGTGATTAACAGGTTAATTACATGTGAATGATGGTCATAAAAGCGATAAACATGGATAGGATGAATCAAAAACGGATTAATCATATGAAATTACGATGAAAATATTAATGAGTCCTCTATTGAAATAAGTCAATTAGGCTAAATACGACGGATATACAACGAATATGTGACGAACATGCGAATAAACAGATAAAAACTATATCAATGATGAATTCCAGAAACTCAATATGACTAAATTGAATCTCTACAATCCGGAATTGAATTCAATGACGAAAACCCGCAAATATGAATTATAAGGGATTTAAATCGGATTTATGACAATTAAAACATATTAAGTACGATGATTATAATACATGTGAATTATTATGACATTAAGACAAAGAATTAACAGACGAACAAGTAAAAGAAAGATTTTGAGCACGAATTACAGAGGACGAGCGAAGAAGAAAAGAAGCAGGAACTGCGGCAGCCTCACGAAGAGGCGCAGCAGTTGCTGCGTCCTTTCTCGACGGTTATCTACTGGAAATCCGTAAAAAGAGTTTTAACAAAGGGTTTTAGAAATCGGTTTTAATGGTACTTTCGACGTAAATCTTACAATTGATGATACGAAAAGTAAATACAATAAATAAATAAGGATTATACACCCTCAGACTTACATGTTGACGAAACGAGAAGGACTAAGATATCGATTAGTGATGCTCGACGCGAATGCAAAGAGAGTGCCCTCGTAAGAGGAAAACGATTGATTAATTAAGTTGATTGAGTGTAGTTGGTCAAATTGGTCGGTCATGAAACGGAGAGGCTGGTACCCGGAAAGATCCGAGCTTATGTGGTCGAAAGTTCAAGCACGTAGGCGGCAATAAGTAAGAACAAAGTCTAGAATGCAAAGGGAGAAGAGAAGGGCGGACACTCGCGTGAGAAATATGAGGAACGAAAGCTCCTATTTATACTAATCACGCGACGGAATTAGGGTTTCGGAGACTCTTTGGAAGTGAATCTCGGAAAGATATGAAAAAGATACGTAAGACATGCAAAGAAGGGCACTGGGAAAAGGCGCGGCGACCATGCGTCTCTTGGAAGAGGCGCGACTGACTGCGTCTATTCCCAGGAGGTTTCCTCCTGCTGAAGAAAGATTTCCGCGTTTGAGTTATGGTAGGACGGAAATAATTCGATTATCTTATGAATATTACGGGATATTATTTGCCAAAAGATAAAATTTGTGAAATATGGAATAGAAACATCCTAACATTCCGAATATTCGACTCGGGATTTAACGGTTATCGAGAAAATGGAGACGGTTTTTGACTCGGACTCCGAATGTACTCTAATTACTGCCAAAACGACCGTATCGGGACGTAGATGACAACTAAGAGGTAGACATTTAATATTTGAGCAATCACTTGACGATAATCTTACGAACTATCACAAATCGTTCCGCGTATCAAACATACGGCCCAATCATCACCGGGTGGTTTGCGGGAGGTGCAGAAATGAGGTATCTCTGAGCCCCCACTTTGACCGAGGCTTGGACAAGGCGAAAGTCAAAGTATAGCCATCAGTCAATCAAGATTACAACTCGACGACTATGGCGACGCAAGGCGGCTCAAAGGGTCCGAGCCAAGGACCTGTCGTCGGGAACATTTTAGAGTCTGTCGACTATTAGGGAGGGTCGTTTAAAGTCCATTAGACTACGTAAGGAAGCTGCTTGACCATAAGAAGAGACCATACCCGAGATACCCCAGGTGGTGAAACGAATCAAGACGCTTCGGCAAAACTCTTTGGTCTGAAGATAACTTGGTGTCTGAAGACATTAGGGGTCACAGGGATTCTGAAGAAACTTCTTTCTCGAGATGCTTACGGAGAATGGCACCTTTGCCGAACTCCGTGAAGAATAAATATCGAAAGCAGCAGGACGTCGGTAGAAACTGCTGGGGAATCCGCTTGCGTCGGTCTCAAGCGAACTCTTGCAAAACTTGAGGTTGAATCTGCTTGCGTTTGTCTCAAGCGAACTCTTGTTGGGAAATATATTGACGATTAGGAACATCTTGATCGCCATGGAAGAAATCTTGAGTGAACAATACTGCAAAATACTGCTGCGCTGGGGACAAATGTTTTGACGACTAGGAACATCTTGATCGTCATGGAAGAAATCTTGAGTGAGCAATACTGCAAAATACTGCTGCGCTGGGGATAAATGTATAATAATATGCAACAGTCCGCTGCTGGCTGATAAAATGCGGGCGGACGAAAGAAAATCGTCGAATGGGCCAAAAGAGTAAAATAGCATCGAGGAAGAGGCGCACCAAAGATGGGCCCACAAATAACGAACTTATAACGAATTTTTGAAAAATCCGTGTGGAGGGAACAGAAGGAAGAGGCGTAGCAAGAGCTGCGTCTCTTGGAAGAGGCGCAGCGCCTGCTGCGTCTTTTCCCCAATTTGGCTTTCCTGCGTAAAAACGCGAAATCAGAGGGGTTTGTGTTCATTTGTATTCGAAACACCATTCACTCATTTCTCTCTCAAATCTTCACCATTTCCGCCAAGGTTTGATTCAAAAGCTTGCTTTAAACATGACTAATCGAGGTATGTGTCTTAATCTTGCATTAATCTTCTTCATTCGTTGAATTTTGAGCCGCGAAAATTAGGGTTTTCGACCCTTTTGATCGAAAATTTGGGGCTTTTCCCCCAAATGGTTTTGCCTTGCCAAATTGATGCTAGAAATGGATATTAGGTAATGTTAGGAACATAACCATGCATTTGTTTCGAATTTTGCATCAAGTTTTGAGCCTTTGAATGAATTTTGAGACGGTTTTACAGCTGAACCGTAATTTGCTTCGAAAATAGCCTTAGGATTGCCCATTGGCGATGAGATTTGATATTTGGGATCCTTGAATGATGGGTAAACTTCCTACCATCTCGGAATTTTGGTTTGTGACAACTTTTTCAGGACACTTTTCTAGGGCATAATCACCGTTATAACGAAATGCTGCCGAATTTTCGACTTGAACCCGGAACTAGGCTTTGACTTGGACTTGACTTGACCCAATTTATCACATGAGTGATCGGGTTGGTGGGGACGTGGCCAAGGATGGCACGGAAAGGGTGTTTCCAGGGCTTTGAAGGCTTGAAAACCCCTTAACAAAGGCTTGTCGTCGTACGACGCGGCCTGAATTTACTTTAACGTTGCAGGTGATGAGGCTTCTACTTCTGGGGGGACTCCCATGGAGATAGACGCCGCTACTGTTGAGGAGGCTTTAGAGCAGGCTTTCACCGCTGCGGTGATGGCCGCTGGAGACGAGGCTCACGAGGAGGAGGCCGTCGAGGAGGAGGAGGCCCCGAGACGGGCCAACGTTGGGCGAGGAGGTCGTCAGCTGAGAGGAGCTCCTGCGTGGGCTGAGACTTGGGAGAGTGGACACCTCGTGTGGGCTGCAGAGGGTCACCTGTCCTACAGAACGGTGAAGAGCTTGGTAAATAAGAATTCACTACTCATCATTCATCCTCTTTCATTTTTTGTCCAAATTTCTTTCAAATTTCATTCAAAACTAAAGATAGCTTTGTTTCAAATCATAATAGGAGGCCGGGAACATCAGGTCGTTCTCGGGTTACACGACAGCGATGGAGCACTATGAGCAGCTGTCGGCGGAGGAGAGGGCCATGATCGAGCGTGGAGCGTTCGGTCCTCTAGTTCAGGTCTGGAGGGATATCGTGAAGAGGAAGTTGCGGGCTAACCTTAGCCTGGTCCGCGCTTTCTTGGATCGATTCTGGGATACGACTTCCATGTTTCACCTACCTTTTGGTGAGGTGGGTGTCACTACGGAGGATTACGGCATGATTTACAGTCCGCAGTGTGGGACCGAGGAGATGGTGTGGCCGGAGACTACTATGAGGGCGGACTCGGCCGAGGCGAGGAGATTGATCGGTGGAACTTGTCGCCGAAGGCTGTTGCGATCTGCGGGTTTGGTACCCAATGACTTACGTTCGAGACTACTTTGCGGGAAGACCCCGGCGCCGGTGACGATCGATGGGAGGGAGACAGCTCCTCCTCCTCATGTGCACGGCCGAGCGGAGGGCTCGTGCGTGGCTTTGGTGGTTCCCCGTCTTCGATTTACCTCGGAGACAAGGGCGAGAGGCTATCGACGAAGCTTCTTCCCTTCCTTTCGACCCGAGTTCCCTAGGGCGTTGGGACCGGTCATCTGCTGGTTTTGCGGTCCTCATCCGCTTCATGAGGGCCATGGTTCGTCCCGGAGCTGATGGAGAAGGGGACTTCTCCAGTCTTTGTCGGACACAGGCTCTTGTTGAGGTATGGACCTTCCTTTAGACCAAAGTAAATTCCTTTCTTTATCAAATCACGAAAGATCGTCATTGATTATTCTGTTTTACAGGCGTGGGTGTACTCTTACTTTCCGGGTCTTGCGCCCAAGAGGACGGAGCCGTTGGAGAGGGCCTATCCCGTGGTGAGGGATTGGGTCATGTGCCGGACGAAGAGCAAGCGTTCTTCTCACAATGTCTACCGGCGGGATGTGAACGCTCTTCAGCTGAGCAGCGTGAGTATCCCATTTGTATTCATTTACTCTTCTTATACTTTGCTTTTAATTGATCATAGGAATGATTTTTGCCTTTATATTGTCGCAGTGGGTGCCCAGACCTTGGGCGGAGTACGCAGAGAGCGCCCCCTTTTGTCGCCGAGGTCCTTCGACCTAGGAGCCCGAGCCGGCTCTTTGTTGTGGACGTCGATGGGTCCTGTGTGGTACTTGGGCGAGCGGTTGGCTCGTCGGTGCTCTCGGGACGCGTTGACGGTTCCCGTCGATCCTCCCAGACGATGTTTAGGAGCCTTCGAGGCCGAGAGGAGGCGGACTTGGGCGGTGCCGATGGCGACGACCTTCTTCTGCCTGGCGAGGACTACTCGGCGTTCCTTTACGGGAGGTTGGCGTGCGACCGCGTAGTGGTGAGTATCTTTTTACTTTTGCTTGATTTGATTTCGAGAATTGCGACGAAAGATCATCGATTAACGAGAGCTATTTGTCTTTGCGGGAGGTTGAGGCGGCGGGCATCAAACCCCAGAGTACCCCGAGACCCTTGAGTACACTGACGCGACCAGGAGGACGACGATCTCCGAGTTGCGTGACTTTGACGTAGGTGACGGATCTTTGGCCTAGACGATCGGCAAGATCGATTCGGAGGGTAAGCCTCCAACTTGTATGACTTTTGTGTAAGAACACATTTGATTGAGTTTGCTCAATTTGCTTTGAGAATTTCTTTTGCTAGTGCGGTCGCGCCGTCCCCGGTTCGTGGCACTATGGAGGGTGGCCAACCGGCTGCGAGCTACTGCCATCGAGGCACTCGTCGGTGGTCGAGGTCGTCAGGTATGAACCTTATTTGATTGATTTTTTTTTATTTTGGTTTTCGATCTTGCTTGAATTGATTGACATGAGCCAATTTGTTGCTGTTTACAGGGTGACCGCGAGCTGGAGCGAGAGTTGACCCAGTCTCGGGAGGAGACGGCTCGCTTGTTGAGGGAGCTCGAGGTTCGGGACGCGAGATCGCCGTTCGTGGCGAGAGTTGCCGAGTTGGAGGGCGCCTAGTTTTGTGTAGTTTTGTAGACTTGTACATTTTGGACATTTGATTTTGAAACATTTTTGGACTCTGTTTGGGCGCAAGCCCCAGTTACTTGGACTTTTGGACTTTGTTCGGGCGCAAGCCCCGATTGCTTGTACATTTGCTCCGTTTGGTGTATATATGGTGGCCTTGAGTGCCTTTCTTTGGGGGTTGTGTTGCTTGTACCGCAGGTTAGTTCTTGAACATGTTTGGTAGACAACGGTTTATGCCGTCGTGCTGCCGAAATTACATGGAAATTACGCAAAACATACATTTTATATACATAAGGCCTTTAATCAGCGCAAAATGAGACTCAAAAGAACATGAGGAAAAGCAAAAAATTTGCCGGAAATGACCGGACGGTAGGGAGGGTTACCCCCTAAAAAAAGAAAAAAAAAGAAATCTGTAAGTTAGAGATGTGGAAATGAAATTAAGAAAATAATGATAAAGAAAGTTAAATGAATTATAATGGAAATTATGTCCTAAGATGAGGAATTGGAATTATTATTTTTAAAAATGGAAATGAAATGTATTTCCTAAAATGAAAATGTGCACATGTGGTAAAATGGCGAATTGTCGATGTCGTCTCGGAATGCGTGCCCGCGAAAATAGGAAACTTGAAACATGGTAAACTGCTCGTATTTACCAAAATAAAATCCCGTAGGAATAGGAAATTATTCGTTATAGAATTAGGAAAGATCCAAACGCGAAATCACGAGTGAGCACTGGGAAGAGGCGCGACATGTCAGCCGCGTCCTTCGAAGAGGCGCAGCGAGTGCTGCGCCTATTGTAACACCTCGTATTTTATTAAGTTGGATAAAATTCTTTTAATTGCTATTTTGAATTTAATTACATCATTTAACGATTTATATATATATGCTTAGCTAATTAATTAATTTCATCATAATTCGATACGTTAATTTTAATAATCATTAATAAGTTTATTTAAAGTTAGTTCGAGTTTATTGAAATTAGTTCGAGTTTATTTATTTAATAATTTCCGTTTCTTTACGAGTCCTTATGAAAGTTGTTTTAAGTGAACCCGAGTTGGATTTTGGGAATAAAACCATCTAATTAGCTATTTTGAGCTTATTTCACTAAATTAGCAATTTTTATTAATATCCGTTAGTTTTGTAAAAATCGCTAATAATTCCGATTTAAGCTGATATTGTATTATTTACGTTAACTAGCTGAGTTTATTTTATTTTCACTCATTAAATTTATTTATTATTGATTCCGTTTTATTACTGAAACTTTTACTTAAATCGGTTAAATTTAACTCGAAACGGTTTTAATAACGATCGAAGTTTCTTAACGACGAAGAAACGTACGTATAATAAATAGCAAGCTAGCAGGCTGCTGTCTCATTTTCACAAACTCACGCCTGTTTTCTTCTTCTCCATTCTTTTTTTTCTTCTTTTACGATTCTGTTTCAATTTTCTTTATTTTAAATTGATTTTGTCCCTCCGTTTGTCATCCGTTATCAATGATTTTCGTTCCATAGCATTCCTCTCGTCGTTTCCGTCAATCCGTTGTAAGTAAAATTCATTTTCGTTATGTATTTTTACAAACCCATTTATATTTTCAGCTTTATTTATTATAAGACGGTTGTATGTACTAAAATAGACGGTCTGGTAGAATATTTGTTAGTCATAAATGATTAGTTCAATCGGAAAAAGGTAATAATGATAGGTTACTCAGTATTACTTGTTAAATTTGTGTATTTTGAAAGCTGATTAGTCAGTTTTATAGTTGAGACGGTGTATAATTATATATAGGGATCATTATGGATGTTAATTAGTCAGTTGTATAGTTGAGACGGTGTATACTGATATGTGGAGATGATTGAGACGGTGTATACTGACCTCTAGGGATCATTTGGGATGCTAGCTAGTAAGTGATATATTTAAGACGGTGTATGCTGACATGTATGGATTGTTTTGGGTGCTAATTGTTGTCTTTTATATTTGAGACGGTGTATACTGACATGTAGGGTTTGTTTTGGGGCAGTTTGGGATGGATAAATGGTGCCTTTCGGGACTGTTTTTAGGGCGTAAGAGTGACTGATGTTGGACGGTTTCCTGTGTATTTTTGGGACCGCTATAATGTGTTGAGTAGGCTGTTTCGTGGGGTGATGAAGGACTATTTTAGGACTGTTTTGAGGTCACTTTGTGCAGGTTTTTCAGAGTTGTTCATGGACTGTGGTGGGGTTGTTTTGGGATGTTCTGTTGCAAGGTTTTGGGACTATTTTAACGTGATTGAGTGGGCTGATTTTAGAACAGTCAAGCATGGGTTTTAGTGGTGAGATGGGTAGTTGTTTAGGTGGAGTGTTGGAGACAATGTGGCTTTGGCTGTAGCTTAGCATGGCTTTGGCCGTGGCCTAGGCGGGGCCTAGCTAAGTCACGAGTTTGAGGCCATGTGTAGTTGGTGGTTAGGCCGAGTTTGAGGTTGTCATAATAACTTTTGAGCCGAGTCCATAAATTGTTTTGACGCTAGTTTGGTTTATTTAAAATATAATTAAATTAATTTCCGTCTCATATTTTATATAAAGATAATTCGTTAATATCGTCCTTTCACATAATTATTTTAGGTGGCTCATATGTGGTTGAAGATGAAGAGTAATTTTGGGTTTTAGAAGCTTTCTCAAGTTTATTGCTTGTCTCTTTGCTAGCTTAAGGTAACTATTCCGAGTTACTCGACGAATTAATGTCACATTAGTAGTAAATGTGGTGCTTGTTGTTTGTTAAGTGTTTAGGTGATTGATAATGTTTTACTTTCATTTTTCACATGATAGAAATTGGAAATAGCATGAGAATAATATAGCGATAAAATTTGTAATTTGGGCCAAAGTAGGCCAAGACTACGAGTGGGCAGTTGACCGAACGAGTTTGGTCAAGCTAGGTTTAAACCATCGACCTCGATTTGACCGATGACCCGTCGCGGGACTCGGGTCGAGGGTTTGTCTTTGAGGTGAGATTGGTTGTTTTTGGATGTTTTATGTTGATGCCTTAATAGTTGTAATTATCATTTCACATGTTGGTTGTTGGATGAATTGGTTGCCTTATACTTCAGTCTTCTTGTCTTGTTGCCATTTTAGCTTGTTCTCATGAATTATGAGATTAACGGTTAGCTGGAGTTTGGATTATTATTGATATTGAGGATATTGTTGGATTGTCTGTTGAATAGACATATATATAGCCTTTTACATGATAGAATGTTAGCATTTATGTTGGTAAGTTGGACTTTTTGCCCTCTTATGGTTAAGTGGGTGTCTTACTTGACTTGTGTGGTGAGTCTTGTGTGGTGTGGGCTAAAGTATTCAAGCTGGGACTAGCTGGGACTAGGTTCTAGGTGAGTATTTCGGCCTTCATCATAGATAGGTCTTTATAGTCTCTGACGAGTATATGTTCACTGCTTGATAGCCTTTGTGTTCCCGACTAGTGGATTTATATCCAAGTTGGGGCATGACCTCAGGTACTTATTTTGATAGTATGGGGTCAGCTTAAGTACTAGCCAACCCTTCGGTGGTGTCCTTAGGGTACTCACTTCACTTTGTTTTAAAAAAAGTTGTGGGTCTTGGGTGCGGTGGTGTGTATCCGCATGTCTAGGTCTCAGTGATTTTAGGCTAGGGTTGTGTTGTCTCTTGGCCATGTTTTCTTAATAGTAACCGCTGAGCCAAGATACCGGTTCGATTACCTTCCCTACCTCGTGGTATAGACTCGAGTTACAAAGTGACTATTGACGGTGCTAAGAACTTATGCCTGTCTTTGATATATTGCCCTTTCTTGTATGGTGATTCTATGAATCATAGAAGGTGAGATGCAAGCCGGCTATGGTTGATAGAGTTTGGATTCCTGGATGTTATGTGATTCACATGATAGTGTAGTATGAGTCGGTCTAGTTTTCACATGCTAGGACTATGTGTTGTTATATTGTTGTTCACATGATAAGCACGATTGTCTAGCATCTATATGCTAAGGCATTGTGTGATTCGTATTCATATTCTTTTGTTTACATGTTATATTAATTATGACATTTCGTGGCTGGGAGAACTCGGAGTTACTCCCCACTGACTGTGGCTTTCGTATTTGTATAAAATGCGAATGACAGGTAGGTGATGCATATATGGGGTACATGGACGAGCTAGCGAGCAAAGTAACCTTGGGACCTAGACTGGTTTTATTTCATTGTGACCCTTAAACCCTTTTTGTGTCACATACATTTTAGGGACATATGTCTCCCTCTTTTTCTTTGGTTTGTATCACTTTATTCTCGCAGCTTTAGCATAGTTATGTAAATTAGTCTGTTAGCATTTGCAGGTGTTGGCATCCTCCTTCTGGAAATGTTTGTGAATGGTTTAGAAAAGTTTTAAAAATGACAGGTTTTAATTAGTTGAACCAATTACAAACATATCCCGTCGATTTTTCTCGTAGAATTACGTGTTTACTTTTCCTCGATAAATGAGGGTGTCACAGTTGGTATCAGAGCATATTTGCTCCCGACGCACGTTTGTGCACCCCAATATAAATAACTTGACCTTAAAATAATAAACTTGAGAGATGGGTAAGATGGGTAGATTTAGGATCTTATGTTGTAGTCTCTTTGTGTTTGCTCTTTGTTAGGTACTAACCTGTTTGTTGATTGTCATTTAATAATTGTTGCGTTCTTGGATCAATGACCGTGAGCTTATCTATAGCTAATGGAGTTATTACCCTTATTATAAAAAAATTTTGAACTAAAGGTTTTGAAAATATTTTAATGTTTTTCACTGGTTTTAACGTCAATTAGTGTTAAAGCTTGTTATTGGAGACGTCTGATAATTAGTTTTATCATTTGTTGGCGTAAAAATGTATTTTTATGTCTTTGAATTGGAATATTGATGTTCTTGAGTGATCGCCAAGAGTATCTCCGTTCCATTGAAAGGACACTTATATTTTACGAAGATCAAGATTTAGTGCCGATTGCTGAGGATTGAAGATTTGTTCAACCTTTGAAGAATGCTTTTACTTCCTTGAAGATGTTTCTCATTCTTTTTGTATCTCGCCTTATTCTTAATCTCTTGGTGCTTATCCTCCTTCTAAACTCCCTTCAGTTTTACTTTAAAAGCTACGCTTGTACTCCTAACTTGTCTTTTGTTCCTTGCTTATCCTCCCTTAACGCCATTTGATAGTATTCTTTCTTGTGAGGAATGTTGACCTGGGTTGGAAAATTCGACTTTTGAGGAGATTGTTTGTGTCTGACCCTTAACCCTGGCTTTGAGAAGTCGTGATGTTAAAAAGACTTAGGTAAGGTGATGAGACATACTTAGTGATTCTTATACCTAGTTCCTTGACTAAGTAAGTCGAGTTGTGATTGGCTTCCATAATCACTTTGGACATGAGAGTTTGATAATGGGTATGACCATATGAGAAAAGCTAATGTGGGACTATTAGTTGGCTCTTGAGAGTACTTGAGTTGAGAGAGATTTAGTATTGAGAAGAATTTGTTAACCCTATAGTTGTATAGACCTTGAGGTCGCATTGAGTACTTGAGATGATGGGATGATGTCGTAGCTGAGTGTAGCTGAGTGTAGTTCCGCTTTTGGGAATCCTTGATAAGTAAAAGGATAGAGAAACTTGTGATCCTATTGATTTTTCAGATTTTGGAATTGATATGATACTACCTTGTTTTGAAATGAGAGCCTTGTGGAATATTAGAGAAACCTTCTCTTGGAGTTTAGAGCTTGGTATTGGGATTCTTGATTGAAGGTTTATTTTTTTTAAGGAACCCATAGTTGTCACTAGTTGGATACGAATATAGCTTTGTTGGAAGCCTTGACCTTAGGCTTGTGAAAGTTATTTCTGGATGTTTGAGGATTTGGAGCGATGAGATCACACTTATAGTGGAGTACCTTGTTTCAGGGAATAGATTAGGATGAGGTAACATAAGCGATTGAGGAAAACCTTGGGAGTGATGTGGTTATGAGTTTTGTTGTTAGGAAGTTTTCGGAACCGTTTTGAGTGATGTTGTTGTTTGAGATAAGAGTGTCTGGCGTTTCTTTGTTGTTTAATTTTCCATTTCTCCTCGTTCATAAGCGTTACCGTTCATACCTCATTTTCTCGCTTCATCTTGCTCCTCCTTTAAGTTTGACATTCGTATCTTGTGAAACTCTATCTTAACATACTTTGTTTTTATGCTATCTAAGTTACTTTCCTTTTTGTACAACTTCTAAACTTTCAAGCTACCAATTTCGATTCATTCTTAAAAGTTTATGTCACTTCTGCAAATCTAACCTATTTTTGAAGACTTGAAAAAGAAAATTTGATTTAGTTCCCTATTCCTTCCTTGAATATAAACTCATTTATCGTATTTTTAATTACTAAACCCGAGATTTCGTTAAGTTTTATCCAATTTCTGTTAACTTTGATCTATTTATGACTTCTTTGTCAAAGTTTAATATTATATTTCAGGAATTTAACTCCCCTTTTAGTTTAAAGGTGAAACCTTTATTTCTATTTTGGCTTTTTGCAAAAGAAAATTTGAGTAGATTACCTTTCTCTTATTTTGATTTTAACGTTGATCGGATGTTAGAACTAGTTATTGGAAACGTTTGATAACTTGTTCTACGCTTGTCGGCGAATAGTTTTTGTTTTAAATTTGTCTCTGACTTGGAAAGTTAGCGTTCTTGTGTGCACGACAAGGGCAATTTCGTTCCATGAATGAGACTTATACATTTGAAAACTTTTCATTAATGTTTCTGAAAGTATTTTGATTTTCGATTTATACAAATGATTTGCCTTTGACCTTATCTTGGATTTAGAATGTGATGTTCTTGAATGCGCAACGAGAACACTTCCGTTCCTTTGATGAGAATCTGGTTCTGTCGGAAAATTTTATTTGAAACTTTTGAAAGAATTTTGATTCTTACGATAAATAACCTTTAAAATGTTTTGGTTACCGATTCCAATTCCAGTTTTATTTTTATAACCTTTCATTTATACTTTCAAGTTTCGAGGACGAAACTTTTTAAAAGATGGGGTGAATGTAACACCCCGTATTTTATTAAGTTGGATAAAATTCTTTTAATTGCTATTTTGAATTTAATTACATCATTTAACGATTTATATATATATGCTTAGCTAATTAATTAATTTCATCATAATTCGATACGTTAATTTTAATAATCATTAATAAGTTTATTTAAAGTTAGTTCGAGTTTATTGAAATTAGTTCGAGTTTATTTATTTAATAATTTCCGTTTCTTTACGAGTCCTTATGAAAGTTGTTTTAAGTGAACCCGAGTTGGATTTTGGGAATAAAACCGTCTAATTAGCTATTTTGAGCTTATTTCACTAAATTAGCAATTTTTATTAATATCCGTTAGTTTTGTAAAAATCGCTAATAATTCCGATTTAAGCTGATATTGTATTATTTACGTTAACTAGCTGAGTTTATTTTATTTTCACTCATTAAATTTATTTATTATTGATTCCGTTTTATTACTGAAACTTTTACTTAAATCGGTTAAATTTAACTCGAAACGGTTTTAATAACGATCGAAGTTTCTTAACGACGAAGAAACGTACCTATAATAAATAGCAAGCTAGCAGGCTGCTGTCTCATTTTCACAAACTCACGCCTGTTTTCTTCTTCTCCATTCTTTTTTTTCTTCTTTTACGATTCTGTTTCAATTTTCTTTATTTTAAATTGATTTTGTCCCTCCGTTTGTCATCCGTTATCAATGATTTTCGTTCCATAGCATTCCTCTCGTCGTTTCCGTCAATCCGTTGTAAGTAAAATTCATTTTCGTTATGTATTTTTACAAACCCATTTATATTTTCAGCTTTATTTATTATAAGACGGTTGTATGTACTAAAATAGACGGTCTGGTAGAATATTTGTTAGTCATAAATGATTAGTTCAATCGGAAAAAGGTAATAATGATAGGTTACTCAGTATTACTTGTTAAATTTGTGTATTTTGAAAGCTGATTAGTCAGTTTTATAGTTGAGACGGTGTATAATTATATATAGGGATCATTATGGATGTTAATTAGTCAGTTGTATAGTTGAGACGGTGTATACTGATATGTGGAGATGATTGAGACGGTGTATACTGACCTCTAGGGATCATTTGGGATGCTAGCTAGTAAGTGATATATTTAAGACGGTGTATGCTGACATGTATGGATTGTTTTGGGTGCTAATTGTTGTCTTTTATATTTGAGACGGTGTATACCGACATGTAGGGTTTGTTTTGGGGCAGTTTGGGATGGATAAATGGTGCCTTTCGGGACTGTTTTTAGGGCGTAAGAGTGACTGATGTTGGACGGTTTCCTGTGTATTTTTGGGACCGCTATAATGTGTTGAGTAGGTCATTTCGTGGGGTGATGAAGGACTATTTTAGGACTGTTTTGAGGTCACTTTGTGCGGGTTTTTCGAGTTGTTCATGGACTGTGGTGGGGTTGTTTTGGGATGTTCTGTTGCAAGGTTTTGGGACTATTTTAACGTGATTGAGTGGGCTGATTTTAGAACAGTCAAGCATGGGTTTTAGTGGCTGAGATGGGTAGTTGTTTAGGTGGAGTGTTGGAGACAGTGTGGCTTTGTCGTAGCTTAGCAGATGGCTTTGGCCGTGCCTAGGCGGGCCTAGCTAAGTCACGAGTTTGAGGCCATGTGTAGTTGGTGGTTAGGCCGAGTTTGAGGTTGTCATAATAACTTTTGAGCCGAGTCCATAAATTGTTTTGACGCTAGTTTGGTTTATTTAAAATATAATTAAATTAATTTCCGTCTCATATTTTATATAAAGATAATTCGTTAATATCGTCCTTTCACATAATTATTTTAGGTGGCTCATATGTGGTTGAAGATGAAGAGTAATTTTGGGTTTTAGAAGCTTTCTCAAGTTTATTGCTTGTCTCTTTGCTAGCTTAAGGTAACTATTCCGAGTTACTCGACGAATTAATGTCACATTAGTAGTAAATGTGGTGCTTGTTGTTTGTTAAGTGTTTAGGTGATTGATAATGTTTTACTTTCATTTTTCACATGATAGAAATTGGAAATAGCATGAGAATAATATAGCGATAAAATTTGTAATTTGGGCCAAAGTAGGCCAAGACTCTGAGCTGGGCCAGATTGACCGAACGAGTTTGGTCAAGCTAGGTTTAAACCAGTCAGCCTCGATTTGACCGATGACCCGTCGCGGGACTCGGGTCGAGGGTTTGTCTTTGAGGTGAGATTGGTTGTTTTTGGATGTTTTATGTTGATGCCTTAATAGTTGTAATTATCATTTCACATGTTGGTTGTTGGATGAATTGGTTGCCTTATACTTCAGTCTTCTTGTCTTGTTGCCATTTTAGCTTGTTCTCATGAATTATGAGATTAACGGTTAGCTGGAGTTTGGATTATTATTGATATTGAGGATATTGTTGGATTGTCTGTTGAATAGACATATATATAGCCTTTTACATGATAGAATGTTAGCATTTATGTTGGTAAGTTGGACTTTTTGCCCTCTTATGGTTAAGTGGGTGTCTTACTTGACTTGTGTGGTGAGTCTTGTGTGGTGTGGGCTAAAGTATTCAAGGCAGGGACTAGGTGGGACTAGGTTCTAGGTGAGTATTTCGGCCTTCATCATAGATAGGTCTTTATAGTCTCTGACGAGTATATGTTCACCGCTTGATAGCCTTTGTGTTCCTGACTAGTGGATTTATATCCAAGTTGGGGCATGACCTCGGGTACTTATTTTGATAGTATGGGGTCGGCTTAAGTACTAGCCAACCCTTCGGTGGTGTCCTTAGGGTACTCACTTCACTTTGTTTTAAAAAAGTTGTGGGTCTTGGGTGCGGTGGTGTGTATCCGCATGTCTAGGTCTCTTGATTTTAGGCTAGGGTTGTGTTGTCTCTTGGCCATGTTTTCTTAATAGTAACCGCTGAGCCAAGATACCGGTTCGATTACCTTCCCTACCTCGTGGTATAGACTCGAGTTACAAAGTGACTATTGACGGTGCTAAGAACTTATGCCTGTCTTTGATATATTGCCCTTTCTTGTATGGTGATTCTATGAATCATAGAAGGTGAGATGCAAGGCGGCTATGGTTGATAGAGTTTGGATTCCTGGATGTTATGTGATTCACATGATAGTGTAGTATGAGTCGGTCTAGTTTTCACATGCTAGGACTATGTGTTGTTATATTGTTGTTCACATGATAAGCACGATTGTCTAGCATCTATATGCTAAGGCATTGTGTGATTCGTATTCATATTCTTTTGTTTACATGTTATATTAATTATGACATTTCGTGGCTGGGAGAACTCGGAGTTACTCCCCACTGACTGTGGCTTTTGTATTTGTATAAAATGCGAATGACAGGTAGGTGATGCATATATGGGGTACATGGACGAGCTAGCGAGCAAAGTAACCTTGGGACCTAGACTGGTTTTATTTCATTGTGACCCTTAAACCCTTTTTGTGTCACATACATTTTAGGGACATATGTCTCCCTCTTTTTCTTTGGTTTGTATCACTTTATTCTCATGACTTTAGCATAGTTATGTAAATTAGTCTGTTAGCATTTGCAGGTGTTGGCATCCTCCTTCTGGAAATGTTTGTGAATGGTTTAGAAAAGTTTTAAAAATGACAGGTTTTAATTAGTTGAACCAATTACAAACATATCCTGTCAGTTTTTCTGTAGAATTACGTGTTTACTTTTCCGCAATAAATGAGGGTGTCACACCTATTCCCAAGCTTGTCCGTTCTGGCGGATTTTTGGAAACAACAATTAGTATAAATAGAAGCGTCGACGAGGCGTTAATTCACACAAATCTTCCGTCTCCTCCTCGTCTATTCATATAAAACTCTCAAAATAAATCCTCAAGAGAAAATTTGTCATCATGAATACTTTGGAGATCCGCTTGAAGGAATGGACCAACGAGTTTTCGAATATGGAGAAACACGACATGGGTGCTTATAACCTTGGGTCTTTGTTGAGTTTGAAACTCATTAAGGTAGTAAAACCGTTCTTGGATGCTTGCCTTGACTATTGGGACCCGAATTATCATGTTTTCGCGTTCCCGGGAGGTGATATTTGCCCGTTTCCTGAAGAAATTGCTGCTATTGGTGGGTGGGACCCCGAACATTTACCTGCCATTCCTTCCACTTCACAAGGGTACAAGAGCAAATTCAGAGACTTGCTTGGACTCACTAGACTTGAGGTGGATCGCTTAGTTACCCCGAAAGGCGTGAGAATGTTGGACTTTGTAGACCGATTCATTAACAGGGCCGACCCTACTGTTTCCCATGTTGCTAGGAGGAGGGCATTTGGCTTTTGTTTGTTGCATGTGTATGTCTTCCAAGGTCACGTTGATGAAGACTTGAGAGGTGATCCCCGTCTTTTGGGTCTTATTGAGCAAATGGAGTCGCGCGGAGCCCGACTTGTTTATGCTAGGGAGATTATCTTGGGTTTGGATAATATGAAATCCAACCGCGATCTGCCGTTCTTGGGGAGTCCCGTCATTCTGCAGGTAAAAGACATCATCTTTTTTTTTTTTTTTTTTTTTTTTTTTTTTTTTTTTTTTTTTTTTTTTTTTTTTTTTTTTTTTTTTTTTTTTCTAATACCTGCTCTTGGTAGGTTTGGCTTATGGAACGGCTCCGATTGATCGAGCCCCCAGTTCATGCACTTTTCTATCATTCCCGTTCGATTGCGATGAGGACGCGGTTGTACATGGTGGACTTCACCCGGGTCTGTGACTATTGGAAGAACAAGTTGAAGAATGATGATGGTCCGCTGATTAGGTGGGTCGTACCGTGGTGGCACCTCAAGTCTGTCACTGGAGTATCTTCTTTGGATCCCACTAGGTCCGTGCGCATTCCTGGATTGGAGTTTATGGTATGCATCTTTCCGGAAAGATTGATGAGGCAAGTTGGGTTGAAGCAGATGATCCCTAGGCTTGACACCGTCCCGCAGACTGCTATGGCGCTTACTACAGAGAGCCGAAGGGAGTGGGCCATTAAATGGGCCCAAAGAAACATGTGGTTCTTGAGCTTCTCCGCCAATGCTTTGTGGGTGTCGGACTCTTATCTGAGGTGGAGAAAGGCTGCAACTCCGGAAGAGCGCGAGGGACTGAGGAAACGCGAGCCTGTTGATTACAAGGTGCGCGAGGGAGAGAAAGAGAAGGAGAAGCATCGACGAGGGAGAGAAGAAGAAGCCGGATTTCGGTCATTCATCCTTCAAAGAAATCAAAGACTACTCCTGTCGCAGAGCTGGTGGTTGGCAAGAACGGAAGAGTCAGGCCTCGAGAAAGACCGTTGGTGATTAGGTCTGAAGTGGTGCAAGAGCGCCCAGCTCGAGGTCGTGACGGGAAATATGACAAGAATGACAAGGGCAAGGGGAAGATGGAGGAATAGCCTGAGTCTTTATTTATTATTTGATTATTATTATTATTGTTGTCGTAATAAAAAGGAGGGATTTTTAGAATCCTAGCCTATTCTATTTTTATTATGTAACGTACTATTATTATTAGAAAGTGAATGAAATAAAAAGGTTAAATGGTTATGAAACCGTTGAGATTTTCCACTTATTATTCTTGTCGAATTTCAAATGCAATGCAAATGTCCTTCTATTTACATTTTTTAGATATAATGGGTTGAATCCCGTGAAGGATTGCCTACGTATTCACTTAAAAAGCGAAATCAAACCCTTGCGCGTAGTTCGAGTAAATGTAAAAGAATAATTGTTCGAAGCAAGAGCTTGTAATGAACATAGAAAATAAGCCTGAGCTTTTGCTTACTGCGGAGGTGCGAATTTAGTTTGTTTGATGATATGAGGATGACAAATTTGTCAAAATGCAGGAGCACAGTGACATTTAGCTTATTTCAGCTTGGCCAGGGGCTGTTTATTTAGTGCCACAAGAGCGACACATGGGTTTACGCGAGGCGCGTTTTTGTCCTATTCTAGGCATAGTAACGTTTCAATTGGTCAAGGTTTGTGGGGTTTGAAAATTCATTCCCATCTAGGTCTGTGATTCTAACCGCACCCCCTGGGAGTATGGATTTGACTAGAAATGGTCCGGCCCAATTAGGTTTGAATTTTCCCCTTGGGTCGACAGGTAAAAGAGCTCTAACCGATTTGAGTACTAAGTCTCCTTCTTTGATGTTTCTTGGCCTATCCCTTTTGTTGAAAGCTCGTTTGATACGTGCTTGATATGTTTGGACTTTATGTAAGGCGCGTAGCCTACGTTCATCCAGGAGGATGAGTTCTTCATACCTATCCCTCTTCCAATCGGCCTCCGGGATTTGACTTTCTAGTAGAATACGCAAGGATGGTATCTCTAGCTCGACTGGTTGTACAGCTTCCATGCCGTAGGTCAAATAGAAAGGAGTAGCCCCAGTGGGCGTTCTAACAGATGTACGATACCCTCATAAAGCAAAGGGTATCTTGCTTGGCCAATCTCTGTAGTTGTCAGTCATTTTCTTGAGAATTGTGACAACATTCTTGTTTGCTGCCTCTACCGCTCCGTTAGTCTGTGGTCTATAGGGCGAAGAGTGGTGATGCTTAATCTTGTATTTGGCTAGCAATTTCTCGGTTTCAGCTTGGAAGTGTGACCCATTATCGCTAATGATCTCGTGTGGGCAACCATATCGACAGATGATGTTGTTTTGTATGAATTTGGCCACATTTTTAGCCGTAAGACCAGTGTAGGAAGCCGCTTCTACCCATTTGGTGAAATAGTCAATCGCCACTAGAATGAAACAAAGACCTCCTGTTCCTACCGGGGTTATTTTCCGATTATGTCGATTCCCCATGCGAGAGAATGGCCAAGGAGATGTCATCGTGTAGAAACAAAGAAGGAGGGACATGTTGTATATTCCCGAAGATTTGACAATTGTGGCAGTGTCTCACGTATTTGATGCAATCGGATTCCATTGTGGTCCAATAATATCCCAAACGTGTGATTTTCTTTGCCATCATGGGCCCACTCATGTGAGGACCGCATTCTCCATCGTGGACTTCTTCCATCACCTTTCGTGCCTGTGAATGATCAAGGCATCGCAGGACTACACCAAGAGGTGTTCTTTTGTATAATTCTCCTTGCATCAGAATGTATTGGGAAGCTAATAGGCGTATAGCACGTTGTCCCCTCTTGTCCATATCCGGCGGATAGGTACCATTAAGCTTGAAATTCAGGATTGCTTGAAACCAGGGTTCCTGTGCGATTTCTTCTTCATCGGTGATTTGATGGACATAAGCCGGCTCTGACCGTCGTTCGATACACAAGGGCATTTCCACCATGTGATCTGGCATATTTATCAGAGATGCAAGTTTCGTAAGAGCGTCTTCAAATTTATTTTCCTCCCGAGGTAGGTGTAGGTATGTTACATGATCAAAGAATTGAGCGACTTGGTCTATCCTAGCCTGATAGGGTGCGAGGCTTTCGCTTCGGATTTTCCAGGATCCTGTAACTTGGTTGATGATCAGTGATGAGTCCCCATGTACTCGGAGGTTTTTGATGCCTAAGCTTACTGCCGCTTGTAGTCCAATGAGACAAGCTTCGTATTCGGCAGCATTGTTTGTCACCTCGAAGTCGAGTTTGACAGCAATCGGTGTATGCTCACCTTCAGGAGAAATGAGCAACACTCCTATCCCAAACCCTCTTAAGTTTGATGCTCCGTCAAAGTATAGGTCCCAGGAGTCTACGTCTGTTTGAAGTATATCCTCGTCGGGAAATGACCAAGTATCTATGGTTTGTGCGTCGTTGATGGGATTTTCTGCGAAGAATTCGGGCGACGCGCGACCTTTTATAACTTTCGATGGCACATATTTAAGGTCGAATTCGAGAGCATCGAGTCCATCTTGCCGGGCGTCCGTTGAGGACGGGTTTCTCGAAGAGGTATTTGACTGGATCCATTTTGGAGTATATCTTGACGGAGTAGCTAAGCATGTAGTGACGTAGCTTCTTCGTTGCCCACACAAGAGCGAGGCATGTCTCTTCGAGTTGCGAGTATTTGCACTCATATTCCAAGAACTTCTTACTTAGATAGTAAATAGCTCTTTCTTCACTTCCTACAGTTTGAGCCAACATGGCACCCATGGCGGTTTCAGTTACTGTGAGATATAAACCAAGAGGTTGATCTCGTTGCGGTGGCATGAGCACTGGTGGTTTAGCCAATATCTCCTTAATCCGGTCAAACGCCTTTTGACAATCATCATCCCACATGGTATGGTCTGTTTTCTTGAGTTTCTTGAAGATAGGCTCACAAATCATTGTAAGTTTCGATATGAATCGACTTATGTACTGTACTTTTCCCAGGAATCCTCTGACTTTTTTTTCTGTTTGGGGTTGTGGCATTTCGATCAGAGCTTTGATTTTTGAAGGATCTATTTCTATACCGCGTTGGCTAACGACATATCCCAGGAGTTTCCCGGATGTTACCCCAAATGTGCATTTACGGGGTTGAGTCTCATGTTGTACTTTCGTAGCCTTGCGAAGAACTTGCGAAGGTTTGCAATATGTCCCTCTCTTTCCTTGGATTTGACGATCATGTCATCTACATATACCTTAACTTCTTTGTGCATCATGTCATGTAGGAGTGTAGTTGCGGTGCGTTGGTATGTAGCTCCGACGTTGATCAATCCGAATGGCATTACCGTATAGCAATATGTTCCCCATTGGGTGACGAATGCGGTCTTGTGCATATCTTCCATGGCCATCTTGATTTGGTTATAACCCGCATATCCGTCCATGAAGGATAGTAATGCGTGGTCTGCAGTATTGTCTACCAATATGTCAATGTGAGGTAGAGGGAAGTCATCTTTCGGACTCGCTTTGTTCAAGTCCCTTAAGTCAACACAAACACGGATTCTCCCATCCTTTTTGGGCACGGGTACTATGTTAGCTACCCAGTCAGAATACTCGGAAACTTTGATGAACCCGGCTTTGAATTGCTTGTCAACTTCTTCCTTAATCTTTAGAGCCCATTCTCGTTCTCATTCGTCGAAGCTTCATTTCACGGGTTTGAAACCTGGCTTAATCGGAATCCTATGTTCGGCAATATCCCTGTCGATCCCTGGCATGTCTTTATAGGACCAAGCGAAAACGTCTTTGAATTCATTTAGGAGGTCTATGAAATCGGCCCTTTCAGTTGAGCTCAAGGTAGTCCCTATCCTAAGTTCTTTGGGCTCTAGTTCGGTTCTTACATTGATGGGTTCGGTGTCCTCTATTACAGGTCCCCCTTCCCCTTCCTGTAGTATTTCTTTGGCTACGTAGGGAGGTATTTCGGTCAAGTCTGGGTCTTGGTCATCCTCAGTATCATCGTAAACAGAATTGCACTCAAGATAACACAAAGAGTAAGCAGAACCTGATTTATTCATATTAAGATTTGAGTAAAGTTGAAACAAAGAAGCCAACTGATCCATGGTCGGTGGCGCGGCAAAGGGACGATAATGGGGCATTTCCCGAACTACTGTGACTACTCGAGGCTAAGCTAGGAGAAATTAAGGGAGTGGGGATGACAACGGAGTAGACTCTCTAATGACTTCTCTGACTCGACTCGACTCCGACTCCGACTCCGACTCGAACTCGTCGTCTTCTGGTTCTCCTTTGAATTTTCTCCTTCTCCAGGTGGTGAGCTTGAAGAGTCTTCCTTGGTTGTTGGTCCATTTGATAGATTTTCTCCATCCTTTCTGCTGCTTTGTGTCGATTTCTGTGATCAACGCGGTGGGGTTGAAGCGATCGTCCTGAAGTATCATAGTAATGATCTCATCCTGCGCGGCCCTAATGAATCGATCTTCTCCAAACAATAAGCTAACAGCTTGTTCGTCTAAGCAAGGTGCTTGACGGGTTTTGACGGTAGGAACCGTTTCTGGAGGAATGAAGTAGCAATCGTGAAAGATCTCGATTCCGGCTAACTTCCTCTCAAGATAATGCCAAGGTTCGGGAAATCCGTGAAAGAGTTCTGAACTTCCTTCTTGAACAAAGTATCCATTTAAAGTGGGGAGATATGGCCTCATTTGGACTCCTACGTGCTTGCGGTTTTGGACTTGGGCGAGCATTTCGAGAACTTCCTCTTTTGTGGGTTTGTACCCTAAACCAAGTGGTATTCTTGTTGAGTTGCCCTCCTTGTATGGTGCGAAGGTATTTTTCCGAATTGGGTTCAAAGGCATTCCAGGGAAGTATCCCTGAGATTTGAGTATGTGGTTGACCACCAAGTTAGAGTAGGGATTATAGTATAAGGGTGCCAACTCACTTTCTATGACGTTTACACTTTGGAAGCCCCCAAGTTCGTATATGGGATCCGCAAGGACTTGATTGTTTGATTGCTTCTCGATTATTGCCTTGATGGGTGACGAAGTGATCGTCACTACTTTGCCATTTAGTGGGATCTTGATCTTTTGATGAAGGGTGGATGTTACCGCTTTGGAAGCGTGAATCCAAGGCCTTCCCAGAAGTATGTTGAATGAAGCTTCAATGTCCACTATTTGGAAGTTAACCTTTCGTTCAATCGGCCCCGTGGCTATGGTTAGGTTAGCGAGTCCTACCACTTTTCGTCGCGTACCGTCATATACGCGAACACCTTGATTTGTAGGAGTCCAATCCGACTCTTTCATGCCTAGTTTGTATTCCGTTTTGAGGGGTATGACGTTGACCGCGGAGCCATCATCCACCAAGGTCATTGGCACATTTTTCTTTAGACAGATGACAGTGATGTATAGAGCAAGGTTGTGACTAGCGCCAAAAGGTGGCAAGTCTTCATCCGAGAAAGTAATAGGATTACTTAGCTTAGGTGATTCTTGGAAGACCAAGTTGACTACATCTTCAGGAGTGGAGTTATGTGCCACATTCAATTTGGCCAAAGCTTGCGAAAGCTTGGCGATGTGGAAATGAGCTTGCCACTAGTTGCGGACCGAAAGATCGCCTTGGTCTTCTGTAATTGCTTGAGCAAATGATCAGTGGGGTCATCTTCGTTGTCATTTGGTGTGATGACGTTGGTTGGACCGTTTTGAGTAGTGCTTTGATATGGGCGACCCGAACGAGTTAGGTGATCCACATCTTGGTCTTCACCATTTTGGACTATTTCTTTGACTAAGGAGTTTTCAATGAGATATTCGTCTTCATCATCATAGGCCCAAACCCCATTGACTGCAGCTAGTTCCTTCATTCTCATGATATCACTTTCTAGTCGTATGATTTGATCGACTAGTTTATCGACCACGGTGACTACTTCTTGCATAGTGGCATTTTGAGAGAAGACCAATGGTACACGTTCTTTAGGTATTGCGTTGGGATTGCGCAAGGTCGTTACCATGTTTTCTAGTTCCCATACTTGTCTATCTACACTCCTTGCCCATGTGATGAAGTCGGAAATGGTAGGGGAGATAGTAGAGTAGAGCCTTTTTTTCTCAATTGCATGAATTTCGTTTTCGGTGGGAGAAATGAGGTGTGAGCAATCTAAGGTAGATTCGTCACTTGTAATCACCAGAACTCCAAGAGGATTCTGAGTGTTGTTGGGCTTACCTCCTGGTGGAATTGGAAGTCGACCATCTTCGATCATATCTTGAAGCACGTGTTTCAACTTGTAGCATTTTTCTGTGTCGTGCCCTTTGCCCCTATGGTATTCACAGTATGAATTTTCATCCCAAAACTTGGACTTCTTTTCGGGTTCGGGAGTAGGTCCAATGGGTTGGAGTTTACCTTGCTTCATTAACCTTTTTAGAGCGTTGGAGTACGTATCCCCAAGGTTTGTGAATTTCCTTGGTGGAGTAGTTTTCTTAGATGGCTCGAGAAGGTTAACTTCGTCGGTCTTGCTAGTAGAGCCGTACGAACGACTTGTGGACCCTTGATATCCTCGACCTACCGTTTTGGACAAGAGTCCTTTACGGATGTCATCTTCAATTCGTGTCCCTAATACGGTTAAGTCCTTGAAAGTCTTGATGTTTTGATATCTCAAATGGTTGGCATATATGGGCTTGAGATTATCCACAAACTTTTCCACAAGGGTAGCCTCATCCGGCGTTCAACTAGTTGGGTACTAGTCTTCCTCCACCTACTTAGGAAGTCGGTGAATCCTTCTTTGTCATTTTGGGTAAGAACCTCTAGAGTACGCATGTTGACTTGGATCTCGGCATTATCCGCATATTGTTTAGAGAACTCGATTGCGGCGTCTTCCCAAGTAGCGACCTTCTTGTGATCTAAAGTGTAGAACCATTGCTTCGGGATGGTGTCAAGAGATGAAGGAAAGATCCTTAAGAACATCTCGGGTTTGATGCCTTTGATAGACATGTAATCCTTGAAGGCACGGATGTGGTTCAAAGGGTTCTCATGTCCTTTGAACTTAGGGATATCCATCATGCTAAAGTTAGTTGGCAATTTGGAATTGACGGCTTCATACTTGCGATTGTTTTCCCTATAAATGTCATCCCCCTTAAGGTACATCAATTGCTCCTCTAGGTATTGGAGTCTTTTCTCAGCTGCAGTTGTCCCTATGATGGGATTCTCATCCCTAGACTCATCATCGGAGAAACGTAGTACTTCACTTTTAAGGGGAGGCAACCTTCCCTCTACATCAAAGATACGGCCTTCGATGAGTTCAAGGCGGTCATAGGTTTGGTTTTGGGTAACTTGCATTTGGGCTAGCGCGGCTAGGATTCGATCATTACTATCTTGAATTTGTTGGAGATTCGTTTCATCGCTTGATCCGGGCATCTTGGAAACTGGATAAGAGATTGGCGACGAATCAAAACACGATCGACCATTCTATCACACTTGCTAAGAGAGGAAAAGTTTTGACTCGTGAAGTGAGTGTGTGCCACTTGTGTTGAGTGAGTTTTGAAGAAAGACAAGGTCTTTGAAAATGTGTGTCCTAGTCAACTGTAGTGTAGTTGTAGGAGTGGACTCGAAGTGAGGTTTTGAAATGGGCTTGTGGCCCGAATTTTGACACGACAAACGGACAGAGTTTTGACCGGATTTTGCGCTAATTGAAGGCCTTTTTCGAATTTTTGTTTTGAAATTGGGTTTTGATTTTTGAAAATTCGTCATGATTTGTTTAGAAATGGTGATCACGTAAGGTTTACACATTTATACAAGCATTATAACGGGATGCTGAGTGCATTTAAAAGGGTTTTGTTTAAAAGGGTGGGTTGCCATACCGAACCATCAAACCCGAAGTCTGTGGAGAGGCTCGTGCCAAACAAGAGTAAGGCCGATTCCTAGTCCATTTCCTCAAGTAGTGAAGGCCCTTGATACAAACAAGAGTAAGCATCATGGTATAGATGACGTCAATCGCTATCCATCCTTAGGCCCAAATAAGAATTAGGACCGTTTAGACGGGACGATTGGTCGAATGGGTTGGGTTGGGCCTAGGAAGGCCGAATAAAACGGTCTAGGAAGACCGAGTTATGAAAACCGACAATTGTCTTGTACAAACTATTCCCTAACCTTGTTCAAGTTTCACCCTAGCTACACGTAAGTGTATTATCCCCAGCGGAGTCGCCAAACTGTGGACAGCGGGCCGCCCACGGGGGCGCTTGGTGAAGGTCGAAAAACAAGCGTTTGCATTTTGTATGGAGTCGCCACCAATTTTTATGGGAAATTGGAACCGTTCGAGTACCTCGTGTCATGTCAAGACACAAAGTAGTGACATGAACACTAAGCAATCGTTACCCTTAGCATTCTATGTCTAGAATGACTCTCGTGGATGCCAATGAACACGGGTGCTCACGGAGATCTGGAGTAAGGGGTGAGGGTACGTATTAGGAAACTCTTTTGATCGAACACCTAATCCCGCCCGCCTCGATAGCGGCCTCTACTAATGATTAGGGAAGTTATTCGTACTCGATATATCGTCGGCTATATGCATGCAATGCAACATCCATAGATTAATCCTAACATGTGAGAATTAGACTAAGTCGGTGGACAATTAATTTAGCATACAATTGGGTCGAAGTAGGATTTAATGTTGATTTATATGTGGAAACATACAAACAATAAAAGAAATACAATAAAAGAAATACAATAACGAAAATTACATTAATTACAATGGATTAGGCGATTTATGTCGAAAATACCTTTAAAACGGATAATTTGAGAAAAAGAATAAAAGAATAAATTAACGAACGAGTCAGAATGCGATAATACGAATAATGGTTAGTTAATACGTAAGCTAACTAAACTAGGTCAAGGCAGAAACGGAGTTCAGGGACAAAAATCATCTCGGAACAGTGCGCAGAGATCGCGCCCTCGGAAGAGGCGCGGCCGATTCTTTGTCGTTTTCAAAGGGTGAGTTCTGGCTGTGAAGCCGGAACTGCAAATCGTTAATGTTAATTGGTGATTTTGATGATCAATTAAATTATTTACTCGGATGAAAGTGATTAACAGGTTAATTACATGTGAATGATGGTCATAAAAGCGATAAACATGGATAGGATGAATCAGAAACGGATTAATCATATGAAATTACGATGAAAATATTAATGAGTCCTCTATTGAAATAAGTCAATTAGGCTAAATACGACGGATATACAACGAATATGTGACGAACATGCGAATAAACAGATAAAAACTATATCAATGATGAATTCCAGAAACTCAATATGACTAAATTGAATCTCTACAATCCGGAATTGAATTCAATGACGAAAACCCGCAAATATGAATTATAAGGGATTTAAATCGGATTTATGACAATTAAAATATATTAAGTACGATGATTATAATACATGTGAATTATTATGACATTAAGACAAAGAATTAACAGACGAACAAGTAAAGGAAAGATTTTGAGCACGAATTACAGAGGACGAGCGAAGAAGAAAAGAAGCAGGAACTGCGGCAGCCTCACGAAGAGGCGCAGCAGGAACTGCGCTCCTTCGAAGAGGCGCAGCAGTTGCTGCGTCCTTTCTCGACGGTTATCTACTGGAAATCCGTAAAAAGAGTTTTAACAAAGGGTTTTAGAAATCGGTTTTAATGGTACTTTCGACGTAAATCTTACAATTGATGATACGAAAAGTAAATACAATAAATAAATAAGGATTATACACCCTCAGACTTACATGTTGACGAAACGAGAAGGACTAAGATATCGATTAGTGATGCTCGACGCGAATGCAAAGAGAGTGCCCTCGTAAGAGGAAAACGATTGATTAATTAAGTTGATTGAGTGTAGTTGGTCAAATTGGTCGGTCATGCAACGGAGAGGCTGGTACCCGGAAAGATCCGAGCTTACGTGGTCGAAAGTTCAAGCACGTAGGCGCCAATAAGTAAGAACAAAGTCTAGAATGCAAAGGGAGAAGAGAAGGGCGGACACTCGCGTGAGAAATATGAGGAACGAAAGCTCCTATTTATACTAATCACGCGACGGAATTAGGGTTTCGGAGACTCTTTGGAAGTGAATCTCGGAAAGATATGAAAAATATACGTAAGACATGCAAAGAAGGGCCTGGGAAAAGGCGCAGCAGCCACTGCGTCTCTTGGAAGAGGCGCAGCACCTGCTGCGTCTATTCCCAGGAGGTTTCCTCCTGCTGAAGAAAGATTTCCGCGTTTGAGTTATGGTAGGACGGAAATAATTCGATTATCTTATGAATATTACGGGATATTATTTGCCAAAAGATAAAATTTGTGAAATATGGAATAGAAACATCCGGAACATTCCAGAATATTCTGACTCGGGATTTAACGGTTATCAGAAAATGGAGACGGTTTTTGACCCGGACTCCGAATGTACTCTAATTACTGCCAAAACGACCGTATCGGGACGTAGATGACAACTAAGAGGTAGACATTTAATATTTGAGCAATCACTTGACGATAATCTTACGAACTGTCACAAATCGTTCCGCGTATCAAACATGCGGCCCAATCATCACCGGGTGGTTTGCGGGAGGTGCAGAAATGAGGTATCTACAGATGGGTGGATTCCAAAGGTCCCCGAATCAATAATGGGTAGTAAGAAATCTTTTGGAAGGGAATCCACATTCGGCTCTGAATGGCTGGCTATATTCGGCATTCTGGTAAATAGAATTTACAAAGCAAAACAGATAACCTGCAAAACTAATAAAAAAACTTTGCAGAAATGAGATCAGTCTCAAGGAATAAATTCCTAGAGACGAGAAACAAACTTAAATAAAGCAACAAAATTACGCCACCTCCCCAAGAACTGTGGCGCCAAAATTTGACAGGGCAGTCGTATACCTATCAAAAATAACCAACTGGCTCTAACTAATATAGCTAGGGAAGTCGGGTCGATCTCCACAGGGAGATGGGAAAAAGTCAGCTTTGTCTAAGTTCGTCACGGTAACCAAAATGGGGGGTTTTTAATTGTATTGTTCTAAACTAATGAGAGTAAGAAAGAGAATAAGGCAGAGAAAAAAGGATTAAGCAGGTAAGGAAAGCAGCTAAGACAGATGGTTCACCATGATCATTCAGTCAAGTAATCTAGGTTTCAGGTTAGTGCAAGTATAGTCTAAGGAGCAGTGAATATCTCCTTTCGGTCTCTATTCGCCCTAAAGCATAAATAGCTTAGCTTTCGCCCTCACTATAATGCCCTATTGTTCGCTACGAGTCTCACCCTTTCCAACCTTTTGGTCCAGGTCAAGGTTTACTATGATTTAAATGCCTAATTGCGTCGACTCAATTAGACAGATACAGACAAATGCAGCAATTAACAATAAAGACTACACCATCATGAACCTAATATGGCAACTACTATCCCTTCATAATCATGGATCCCCTAGTCTTAGCAGGGGAAATTAGCTATGCATCACTATTGAATCAACAACAATAACATATAGATAATTGAAATTAAACATGCTAACAAAACTAATAGAGATTGAAAAGGGTAAAGATGATAGCAATAAAGGAAAGAAAGAAATAAAGCAACAATTAAGATTAAGGAATTAAGAAGGAATACTAATACTGATTATAAATCCGAATTTGAGTAGCAAAAGGGTAGAAAGAGAGCAAAATCCATGAAACAGTAGGAAATGATAGAGTAAAAGTGAATGAGGAAGAGTTACGCAGTCTACTGTATTTAGTAGCATACGAAAATCCCCCTCTAAACCTAATCCATAACTAAATTACAAAAGCCCATACGAAAATAGGCGGAAAAACTTTAATACAGGCAAAACCACTCGATCGAGTGGAAATAAACCACTCGATCGAGCAAAAAAGCACCAAACCCTTCGATCGAGTGGGATTAAACCACTCGATCGAGTAACTCCTTGTGTCGCCTACTTGATTGAATACTGGGACTGCTCGATCGAGTAACCTTCAGTATAAAAAGCATTTGATCGACTAGAAAAGTAGTCGATCGAGCTATCTTGGTACGTTTAGGCACTAGACACCTTCCGAAACCAGCTCGTGCGTCTCCAAAAGGATAGATTCCAAGCTCCGACTTCTTGTTCTCCATAAATGCATGCAAATGGGACGAGTTTAGGCTCGATTTAGCTCCTCTTTGGTTTATTCCTGCAATTTACATAAAACGAACCAAAGTAGACTATTCAGGGGTAATTGTAGCTAGATGCCACATAAATAGTAAAGAAATACGTGTAAAAATGAGGTAAAAACCTTATATAAAATACACGCATCAGCTGCTCCCTCCCCTTCTCCTTTCTATTTCTTTTTTTCAGATCTGAAAAAAAATAAATGGTGGGTGTTGTTGGTTGTTGATGGGTGAGTTGGTGCCATATTTGTGGTTGTTTTTTTCAGTTTTTGATTTTTTGGGATGGTGGTGCCGTAGTGGGTGTGTTGGTGTTGGGTTTTTTCGTTTTTTTTGTGCCATGTGTGTCGGAGGGGGAGGGGGATGGGGATGGTGGTGGTGGTGGTGGTGGTTGTGGTGTTGTAGTGTGTGGTGGGTCTGCTGCGTTTTTTTTTGTTTGTTGAGGTCTGAAATAATAAGTGGTTGGGTTGTTGTTGGTTGTTGCGGTTTGGAGGAGGTGGTTGCACTGAGGCGGTGGTGTTGTGGTCGTTGGGGTAGGAGGTAATAGGATGATGGTGGTGGTGGTTGAGAAAGAAGAGTTATTAGTATAAAGTTACACTTTTGCGGACTAAAGTTACAAATTCAAGGACTAGAGTTACACTCGTAAGACAATAAAATTACACCTCTATTGACTAAACTTAAATCTCTATTAACTAGAGTTACACTCGTAAGACAATAAAGTTACATTCTTGAAAGACAAAAGTTACACTTGAAAGGATTAAAGTTACAATAGTAATGTATATTGATTCAAATTTTTACATACACAAACCACTTTACAACTAAAGTTACGACTCCAACGACTAAAGTTACACCTGAAACGGGTAAAATTACACTAGTAAAAGTATATAAATTCAAATTTATGCATAGAAACCATTATACGACTAAAGTTACACCTAAAACGACTAAAGTTACACCTAAAACGGCTAAAGAAACAATACAGTTACATATATTTTTGTTAAAATTACATAAATTTAAATTTATAAATTCAAATTTTCATATATACAATGACCTTAAAAGCTAAAAATTCACTCATAAATCAATAAATGACTAAAGTTACACTCATAAAGAATTAAAGTTACACTCAGAAAATGATTGGCTAAGAATAGGATTTAGGGACTCAACCAAATTTGTGGACTCATCTCGAACCCGATATATATATATATATATATATATATATATATATATATATATATATATATATATATATATATATATATATATATATATATATATATATATATATATATATATATATATATATATATATATAGAGAAGGGTTCTTATAAGGTCCTCATATCATATGAGTCCCTAAGTCCTTATAAGGACCTTTGGATGGAAGGGATGGAGGGATGAGATTACATCTCATTCAAGGGTCACAATTCTCCCTCCCTAATCTCCTTCCCTAATTGTGTATAACTCTACCTAATTTTGTACAACTCTTCCACCATTCTAATCTCCCAACTCACTTCCTCATTCACTCATCCCCTCTCTTTTCTCACATTCACTTTTTCTCTCTCATTTTCTCCCACCCTCTCTAAACAAAAAAAAACCAAGTTAATAAAAAAAAAACCAAACTAAAATAATTCAAAAAAAAACCACAAAAATCACTCCACCACACCCGACCCACCACCACCCCACCACTACCCGACCCCACCACCACCCTATCACTGCCTCCACCTCCTCACACCGCCCACTTCCAGCCCCACCACCGCCAACTCCAGCCCCCCACAACGGCTCAATCAAGCAAGCCACCTCCTTCCTCAACCCGTCACCCTCCTTCCTCCTCCTTCCTCAACCCGTCACCCTCCTTCCTCCTCCTTCCTCAGCCCGTCACCCTCCTTCCTCAACCCTCCTTCTCTCATTTTTTTATTTTTTTTTTTTGTTGGATTTGTATTGTTATTTGTTGTTTTTGGTTTTCTTGTTTGTTTGTTGTTTTTGGTTTTGTCGAGCTGTTTGTTTGTTGTTTTTTTTTTTTTTTTTTTTTTTTAAATATGTCTTGTTATATGTGTTATTTGTTGTTTTTGGTTTTCATTGTTTTCATTGTTTTCCTGTGGGTTTTTTTTCATTGTTAAATTTTTTGGTTTGTTTCATTGTTATCATTGTTTCGTTTGGTTTTTTTTATTATTATTTTTTTTTTTCTGATTTGGTATTTTAATGTTATTTATTATTGTTGGTATTTTTTTTGTTAGTGTTACATATTTGGTTTTATTTGGTTGTTATTTTTTTATTTGGTTGTTATTGTTATTTGATTTTTTGGACTAAAGTTATACATCTTGTCTATTAAAGTTATACACTGCGTGCATTAGAGTTATACACACGATATTTAAATTTGGTTTTTTTTTATTGTTATTTGGTTTATTTCAGATTTCGGGTTGGGTTGGGTTGTTGGTTTTTTGGTTTTATTATTGTTATTTGGTTTTTTGTTTTTGTTATTATGAGTTTTTTTGGTTTTTGTTATTATTATTTTTTTTCATATTTTTCATATTTATTGTTTGATTTTTTTACTATTTACGACTAAAGTTATACATTTTATGACTAAAGTTATACATTTTATGACTAAAGTTATACATTTTATGACCAAAGTTATACAAAAAAAGACTAAAGTTATAGAAAAAATGGACTAAAGTTATACAAAAAATTGGACTAAAGTTATACAAAAATGAACCAGAGTTATACAAAATGAACCAAAGTTATACAAAAATGGACCAAAGTTATACAAAAATTGGACTAAAGTCATACAACAATGGACTAAAGTTATACAAAAAATTGGACTAAAGTTATACAAAAATGAACCAAAGTTATACAAAAATGAACCAAAGTTATACAAAAATGGACCAGAGTTATACAAAAATGCACCAGAGTTATACAAAAAATTGGACTAAAGTTATACAAAAAATGAACCAAAGTTATACAAAAATGGACCAGAGTTATACAAAAATGAACCAGAGTTATACAAAAAATTGGACTAAAGTTATACAAAAAATTGGACTAAAGTTATACAAAAACTTTGGTGCATTTTTGTATAACTCTGGTCGATTTTTGTATAACTTTGGTTCATTTTTTGTATAACTTTGGTGCATTTTTGTATAACTTTAGTCCATTTTTTGTATAACTTTGGTACATTTTTTGTATAACTTTGGTGCATTTTTGTATAACTCTGGTCGATTTTTGTATAACTTTGGTTCATTTTTTGTATAACTTTGGTGCATTTTTGTATAACTTTAGTCCATTTTTTGTATAACTTTGGTACATTTTTTGTATAACTTTGGTGCATTTTTGTATAACTCTGGTCGATTTTTGTATAACTTTGGTTCATTTTTGTATAACTTTGGTTCATTCTTGTATAACTTTAGTCCAATTTTTTGTATAACTTTGGTCCATATTTGTATAACTTTGGTTCATTTTTGTATAACTTTGGTTCATTTTTGTATAACTTAAGTCCATTGTTGTATCACTTTAGTCCAATTTTTGTATAATTTTAGTCTTTTTTTGTATAACTTTGGTCTATTTTTGTATAACTTTGGTTCATTTTTGTATAACTCTGGTTCATTTTTGTATAACTTTAGTCCAAGTTTTTGTGTAACTTTAGTCCAATTTTTGTATAACTTTAGTCTTTTTTTGTATAACTTTGGTCATAAAATGTATAACTTTAGTCGTAAACAGTAAAAAAATCAAACAATAAATATGAAAAAAAAAAAATAATAACAAAAACCAAAAAAACTCATAACAACAAAAACAAAAAACCAAATAACAATAATAAAACCAAAAAACCAACAACCCAACCAAACTCAAAACATGAAAATAAAGACCAAACGAGAAAAAAAAAAAAAAAAAAAAAAAAAACGAGGCAAAAAAAAAAAAAAAAAAGTTGGGGGCCGTGCGGTGGCGGCGGTGCGGTGGCGGCGGTGTGGTGGCGGCGGTGGTGGGCGGTGAGTTGGTGTCGGGTTGGATAGTGGTGGGTGGTGGTGAATGAGGAAGAGAAGAATGAATGATTTATTTGGGTTTTTTGATTTAATTGGATTTTTTGGGTTTTTTGATTTAATTGGATTTTTTGGGTTTTATTTATTTATTTGGGTTTTGGGTTTTTTATTTATTTGGATTTTTTGGGTTTTTATTTTTTGGGGTTTTAGAGAGAAGATGAGTTGTGTGATATATGAGAGAAGTGGATGAGAGGAAAAGAAGTTATAGTGAATTAGTGATTAATTAGAAGGATTAGTGAATGAGGAGAGAATGAGTGATATTAGTATATAAACACACTTTTGGAGGTTGATCTTGGCCATCCATCTCCCTCCATCCAATGGCTCACAATAGGACTTATGGACTTATTATATCTATGGACCTTAGTTGATCCTTCCTCTATATATATATATATATATATATATATATATATATATATATATATATATATATATATAGAGAGAGAGAGAGAGAGAGAGAGAGAGAGAGAGAGAAGGGTTCTCATGAGTCTCTCATATCATATGAGTCTCTAAGTCGTTATAAGGGCCTTTGGATGGAAGGGATGGAGGGATGAGATTACATCTCATTCAAGGGTTACAATTGCACCTCACTAATCTTTCTCCCTAATCATGTATAACTTCTTCTAATCTTGTATAATTTCTTCCTCATTCTAATCACCCTACCCACTTCCTCATTATTCATTCTTTCACACTTCTCTCATACCCTTATTCTCTCTCATTTTCCTCTAATTCTCTAAAAACAAAAAAAAAAAAAAAAAAAAAAAATAAGAACAACTTCATCAACAACACATCTACACCAACAACAACTTTATCGACAACCACCCTTCCACCACCACTCACCACCACGCACGCCAACCTCCCCAAACCACCGTCACCACCACACCACCATCACCAACTAACAACCACCAACACCAAAAACACTCCCCACTCCCCACTTTCCACGACCAGACCCTCCACCACTAGCCCACAACCGGTCTGCCGCCACTTCTTCTCCTCTGAACCGTCCCTCCACTCCCCGCGACCTTCATCCACCCTTCACGGCGTCACCACCGGACCCACTAGCACTCCCCTCCCCAGCCGCACAACGGAGCCACCACACTATGCCACCACCTCCACTACCGCACTTCCTCCCCAGCCGCACACATGAGCCAGCACCTCACACCGAGTCCGACAAACCCGACAACCGTACAACGAGATCTCATTGTTTTTTTTTTTTGTTTTTTCGAGATGTGAAAGTCGGTCTTTTTTTTGTTTTTTCTCTGTTTGTTTTGTTTTTCAATTAGTTTGTGTTTTTTTTTTGTTTTTTTATTGTTTTTGTTTTGTTTTTTATTGTTTTTTGTTTTGTTTGTTAGATTTTGTTTTTTTTTTTTAATTTTGCTTTGGACTAAAGTTGTACACTTTGTCTATTAATGTTACACACATTGTGCTGAAGTTACACAACATTTGCTCGGTTCGGTTTTTTTATTTGTAATTTACATTTTTTTATTTTTCAGATTTAATTTTAAAAAGATTTATATATGAAAAAAGAAAAGTTACATTATTTACGACTAAAGTTATACCCTTGGCATATTAAAGTTATACTATTTGTGTGTTGGTGTTGTTGTGAGTCGGTTTTTTTAATTTTTTGTTGGATTAACGGGTTTTTGTTATTATGGATTAAAGTTATTTTTGATTCTTTTTTGTTTTTCTTATTATTGGTTTTTTTTGGATTTTAATCTTAAAGTTCAGATGGTTTTTTTTCTTGCAATATTATTGTTGTTGATTTTTTTTTTTTTTTTTTTTTGAAATTTTCAGTGTTACTCCTTCCTCATTCTAATTGATTTTTAGTATTTTGGTTTTTTGTTTCTCTTTTTTTAAAGTTCTATATTTTGTGCTAAAATTATACAATAATTAAAATAAAGTTATGCTATTAACCTCTAAAGTTATACTATTTACGACTAAAGTTACCTCCTCGAAAAATTAAAGTTACATATACTTTACACTAAAATTACATAAATTCAACATAATAAATAAAATGGAGTCTACTTTTTTGTCTTATTGGTTAATTTTTGTTCACAATTTATAATGTGTAACTTTAGTGTTCATTATGTCCAACTTTAATGTTCATTATGCGCAACTTCAGTGACATTATGTGCAACTTCACTAGCAATATGTGTAACTTCAATCTCATTTTCTTATTGTGTTGATTTCGAATCTGGATTTATATTTGTACTTAAGTTATACAATTTTGGACTAAAGTTATACAAAAAATGACTGAAGTTATACTATTAAATCTCTTATTCTTTTCATTTCTCTTCATTTTTGGACTAAAGTTGCACAATTTTAGACTAAATAGTGTAACTTTATGGACTAGAGTTATTTGGACTGAATGTTATACAAATATTGACTAGAGTTATACAAATTTGGACTAAAGTTATACATAATGTTAGTGAAGTTACACACAATGTCATTGAAGTTGCACATAATGTTGATTTTTTTTTTGGTGGAAATGTAAGTAGTATAGAGAAATATGCGGTGAGCATAATGTTGATTGAAGTTATACAAAATGTCGGTGAAGTTGTACACATTACAGTTTTAATACTAAATCTGAAAAATTTATATAACAACACGAAATTTAACAAGAGGTTGAATTTATAAAATTGAAAATTGAGAAAATAAATAAATAGAGGTTTAAAATTTACTCTCAAGAAATATAGTTTCACTACTTTTGATGACTAAAGTCATATAATTTTGTACTAAAGTTAAACATAAAGTTGTCTTAAAATTTAATAAATTCACTCTCAAAAATAAAGTTTTACCAGTAAATTACAAAAGTTATACAAATTTGGATTAAAGTTATACAATTATAGACTAAAGTTACACTATATTGCCTTAAAATTATACAAATTAAATTTATATATTCAAAATCATATAACTCTAGTACTTTAAGAGTATAACTTTAGTCCAAAATTGTGTAACTTTAGTCAATAATAATATAACTTTAGTTTTTTTTTGTATAACTTTAGTCCAAAATTGTGTAACTTTAGTCCATAATAGTATAACTTTAGTCTTTTTTTGTGTAACTTTAGTCCAAAAATCGTGTAACTTTAGTCCAGAATTGTATAACTTTTGTCCAAATGTAAATTCAGATTTGAAACTAATACATGAGATTGAAGTTTCACAAATGCCATTAATGTCCACTGAAGTTGCACATAATGTCAGTGAAGTTGCACACAATGTCATTGAAGTTGCACATAATGTGAATTGAAGTTATACATAATGTCAGTGAAGTTATACATAATGTTGAATGAAGTTATACATGATATCGGTGAAGTTATACACATTGAAGTTTTAATACTAAATCCGAAAATTTTATATAACAACACGAAATTTTACAAGACGAGATTTTAAATAATTTATAAAATAAGAGGTTGAAGTTATAAACATTTAAATTTGAGAAAATAACTAAATATACATTGAAATTTAAATACTAAACTGATAAATTTATATAACACAGCGAATTTTAACGAGACGAGATTTGAAAAAATAAAAAACAAGACGGTTTTTGAAATGTCAAACTATGAATTATAGTAACTTTAATATATTTAAGATTAATATTAACAAATAGAAATAAAACAACTCCAAACAACAAATTTAATACAAAATCTGAAAAAAAGAAAGAAAAAAAAGACGATAAAAAAAGACACACAATCTTGAAAAAAAAAACGTTAAATTACTTGCGGTGGTGGTGGGTGGTGGTGGTGTCGGGTGGGGTGGTGGTGTATGAGGAAGAGGGGTTTTGATTTGTTTTGATTTTTGATTTTTTGGGTTTTTTATTTATTTAGATTTTTTCGGTTTTTTTATTTATTTGGATTTTTCGGTTTTTTTATTTATTTGGATTTTTTGGGTTTTTTATTTATTTGGATTTTTGGGGTTTTTTTTATTGAGGTTTTGAGAGAAGAGAAGAGTGAAATATGTGAGATGAGAGAGAAATGGGTGGGTGGAAAACAAATATATAGTAAATAGTGATTAATTAGGGTGGATTAGTAAGGTGTGTTAATTAGCCTCTCTAATGACTTTGGGTGGGTTCATCTCATCCCTCCATCTCCCTCCATCCAATGGCTCATATAGAACTTATGGACTCAATATATATACATGGACTTACATGATCTCTTCTCTCTTTCTCTCTCTCTCTCTCTCTCTCTATATATATATATATATAGTAATCACACATATAAAAACCACATCAATAGATATCGACCTTGGCCATACATAACATAGATATACTAAAACAAGCCGAGACCCTTTGGGGAACACAACTTGCGACAATAATGGTAGGTTACCGGGAGAGTGTCATGTGAGACTTATAGCGAACTTCGGGACGAAGTTCTCTTTTAGGGGGAGTGAATGTAAGAACTCAGAAAAACTCAGAAAGAAAGAGCATGATACATGGCAAAGTAGTGAGAACGAACAAGACCTGGGATAGATAGGATATAATTGTGTAACAATAAGAGTGATTATGGCAAGAGAATAGACAAGAACCGAGAAAGAGGCGAGGCTCGAGAGTAGACCAAGGAATATTTGGGAAAGAAAGTGAGTGGGGAACTTCGGGGACGAAGTTCATTTTAAGGGGGGGAAGATTGTAATACCCGGCATTTGTGGGACCCGTACTTAGATCTAGAGATGCGTGAGGGAACCGACATATACGCGGGCGAGACCAAGTAAAACCTAAACTAGACCTAGTAGACTTCTAGTGGACCGAGTAGAACCCCAAGTGGACCAAGTGAGTCCGCACTTGGTCGAGTGAGCGTATACTCGACTGAGTGAGAGCCACTCGGTTGAGTGAACCAGTCACTCGGTTGAGTGAGTTGAGCTGTACCCGAGAAATGATATTTTAGGATTTCATCTTATCCCAACACCAACCCTTTCATTCTTCTTCTCCTTCCTCACTCTAAAATACTCTCCCCTCTCTCTAAAGACTCCTTAAACCTTCCCTTTGACATTCAAGCTTGGATTAATGGTGGAACACCCCTCCTAATCCCCGATCTACTTTTGTAAGTCGACATCCTACCCTTTTTCCTCTTTGTTTTTATGTTAATTTCGGATTAGGGTTTATTAAGAGAGATTAATTAGTATTTACTTATGTAAAATGAATAGTTAGTAACTAATAATGAGGAATTTTATGTTGTAATTTAGTATAGAGTGAATTGTGATAGTTATTACATGATTTATGTAGGATGAGACGGTTTTATGAGATGGATACTTGGTGATTTCGATTAGCTTGAGGATTATGCTTAAAGGTAGGTTATCCTACTCGATTTCAATATTGTGTATGCATATTTGGGTGTCTTCTCTCACTCATGCATTTATGAGTCGGTTAGTATGAATGTGGGATTGAATTCATGAATTTGGTCATATGTTAAGTGTTGTCCTTTCATTTGTCATGTATGGTTATGTTTGTATTGTGTTGGAGGTCTTTGGTGGTGGTACTTGATTATTGAGGAGACGTAAGACGGTTGGGAAACCGTCTTGCGCTCGGGTCACCCCTTGGAGCTTTCCACTCCAAGGGGGATGTGCACATTAATGACTTGAGTCACGGAGGGACTCGTGTGGTTGAGGCACGACGTCTAGCAGGGGATCCGGTTGGCTTCCGAACCCGGTACGTCTGGGCGTGTCCCGGTACCTTTGCGTGAGATGTGGTGTCGTGGGCGTGTCCCTCGCACCGGTGGTTGTGGGTACGTCTGGGCGTGTTCCGGTACCGGTATAGTGATTGTATAGTCGAGTCACAGTCATATGATTATGTCGTGTCTACACTTATCGAGTCGTATTATATGTTGTGTATTAAAACTGACGTTTGTTGTGTCCGTTTAAATGTCACCTATTTTCGGAGTGGTTTGTGTCGATCCAATGATATTTCCGATCATATGGGGAGCAATTGTTTACAGGTTAGCTTTGGTTGCTTGCGGGAGACGGGACGATCCGCGACGACATTCGAGTAAAGCATAATTGATTAGATTAATTTAGTAGTCATGAGTTGTATTATTCATTTCATTTATTTCACTTATGCATATGTAATCCACTAAATACTTATTTATGTTAATTGTTTCTCAATTGCGACTTCTATTTCACTACCTCGGGAAACCGAGAAGGTAACATCTCCCAATTACCTTGGCCGGGTAAGAAGGGGGTGTTACAGTCATTTTTGGAAATAATTCTCTGTTGATATTACAGGTCGATTTCACATTAGATTGCACGCGCATTTCATGAGTCGAGTAGATAAGTGTCTTACTTCTTCCTATATATAGATATATTCACCTTGTGCTTAAATGAGTGAGAGTGAAAACCGTGAGGAAATCCAAAAATGCATGGTCTTGCAAGGTCAAAGATTATCAATATGCGTCATAATTGCGACATCATGTAACATCTCGGAATTCAAGCTATGTTTTCTTATTTCTCATATACATCCCATGAGGTTATGAGATTAAGCTGTCCCACATTGTGTGAATAAGAGGCTTGTATTATGTTTATAAAAGATTACACCAAACACATTAGTAACAAAGCCTTGTGCTTTTGGGCTTAAGTGAAGAGAAAATATTGGGTCCAAGTTGCACATCCTATCTTATTGGGGTTGTGTTATGACGGTGGCGGGTCGAGTTGTTATAAATGGTTTGTTATGACCGTGGTGGTTCAGGTTGTTATACATACTTTGTTATAGAGGTGAGTTGTTATGAGATTTGTGTATAAATGTTCGATCAGCTATGAGCTTATTCATCCTCCTATCTGTGTTTTCCTATACAGGTGTAGTTAGTTTGCTTGGGGACAAGCAAATAGTGTATTTATATGCTTTTTATACCCTCTTTACGATTAACATTTTATCTCGTCATTTGTGATTAATATTGTCGAACGCATTATGTTTTGTGAAGTATCGCTTCTCCGCCTTCTTCTCCCATTTTGTAGGATATAAGCCGCATTTGGAGCTTAAAGGAATGAATTGAATATGTGCAAGGAAGCAAGGAATGATTGGGAGAAAACTCGCGCAAAAGAAGAGCTATAGCAGTTCTACTCGATCGAGTGCATGAGCTCGATCGAGTGGTTCCAATTATTGTTTTGACCCGGTTTTCAGGAGTAATAAGTTACAATGTATAAATACTCTTACATCGTATTAGGTTAAACATTCTTATTCTCAATATTATTTATTTTATGCTTATTACGTAAAACATTTGGAACCCTAGTTTCCTTTTCATACTTTGCAATCGGATTTTCTATCTTTCATATATTGGTAATCAATCTTTCTTTGTTATTTATTTTTGTTATTAATTATGTCTTCCTTTATTATGTTTGTTGTTATTATCGTCGTTATGCATAGCTAATTTCTTATCTAAGGTGAAAGTAATTGATGAATATGAATTAGGGGTAATAATCTGTTAATTGCTTAGAAACACTATCGCTTGATTATTGTTTATAAATCCGATTAGTTAATTACTGGTCATGATTAATTGATAAGTATTGCGAATTAGTGTTAATGACGACCAGATTAACGCTACGAAAGGCTTATAATAGTTAGGTAGACGGCCCTTGTTATAGAGACCGCATGTTAATTAAGCACCGATTCAAAGGACAATAGTACCAACCGGACTTATGTCATTAGGTAATCAGTCTATGTTAGTAAATTGACCATAACTCCCCCAGCTAATATTCATTGTGAACCGGAATTTCTAGACTTGTTATATATATTTGATATTGTCTTAGTTACCACCAATTCAGTGAATTTGTGACCCAATAACCTTTAATCTATTCATAGGTAACTAGCAGTTATTACGTATCCTTTTGGTTTGACCCTTGACTTTACTATCTGCGTTTTTAGTGTTCGTTTGAGATTTTTTTATAGAGATATGACCTAGCCCTATTAATGTCTATACACAAGCACCCAGGCAGGGGTTTGCAAAACGATCCATTACTTTGGAGGTATTAGATTCACCATGTCCAATGTTGATCACTCCCTATTTGTGAGAACTCACGAATACACCATTACTGTTGTTCAAGTGTATGTGGATGATATGGTCATAGCGTCTCCCAGAAATTCAAAAACACAAGACTAAATCGAGTTCCATTTTTCATATAAAAGATCTAGGAGAGTTGTCTTACTCCTAGAGTCCTAGGCTTTGAAGTAACAAAAACTGATCAAGGGATATTTATTTCCCAGAAGAGATATTCGCTTGATATGATTAAAGAATTTGGTGTTGAGAAAAGGATCTCAAAGTGCCATTAGACAATCATATTAAACTAGATCTAGCCAACCAAAGGTGTGTTGTTATCTGACCCTGATTTCTACAAGAAGCTCATAAACAAGCTTATTTATTTAACTATATATCACAAGACCTGACATCTCATTTGTTGTGCAATTATTACTGAGTCAGTTTATGCAAAGTCCTACTTCAATTCATTTTTAAGCCAAGGAATTCTAATGGCCAATACTTTAGCGGCAAAATTGACTTCATAGTGTGGCTCAGACTAGGCTTCTTGCCCATACTCCAAAAGGTCCACCATGCGATTATGTGTCCTTTTGGTGTACTCTCCTATCTTGTGGAAATCAAAGAAATAAGAGGTGGTTGCCACAGTAGAGGCTGAATACAGAAATATGACTTTGACTATTTATGAGGTACCCTTACTTATATCCCTCTGCAAAGACCTAGATTTGAAAACAATATCAAAATGTGATAACCAATCTGCTATAACCATATGTGGTTATCCAATTTCACATGAGAGGACTAGGCACATCGAGATAGATCGATTGTCATTTTATTAGGGACAAGGTGGCATGATGCAGCCCAATGTGTTCCTTACAAGTTCAAATTGCTGATATTCTCACTAAACAACTTACAATTTTCAAGCATTCACACCTGGTATCCATGATGAGAGTAATGAAAGCTCCATTACTCTCATTTTGAGGGGAGTGTAAAAAGAGACAAGCAAACAGAAAAGAAAATGAAGCAGATAGAAATAGGAATGAGTTGTGTACATGTTCTTTTGTCGATATATACATTGTCATCTTACGCAGTTAATGCCTTACAAAAAAAGTGAGAGACTGCTAATGAAAGAAAGGCACCGCCATAAAGCAGTATTACAACAACCAGCGGCGGACTCAGGGGTGCGCACAACACCCCACGTACGCACCCTTGGTTGGTGAATTTTTTTTTTTTTTTAAACTGAAATGCAAACAAAGTATGTATACCATTTCCGTGTTCTATGTATCAATATTGAAGAAGTGGAACAGCGGATAAAACCCTAAGTTGTAATTAAGAGATCCTTGGTTCGATCCCCATTAATCCCCGTTTCTCATTTTTTAGTTACGTACTTTATATTTCTCATTTCTTTCCTTTTTTTCCAACGACTTTTTTTTTAAAGTTTTTTTTGTTAGATTACTAATACTAATTTTGTTAAGTTCTCTTAAATGAAAATGTTCTGGTCTATGAACATTTTTTACCTTTTGTTTTTATTTATTGTGGTCTATTTATGATTGTGTTGTGAATTTTAATTATTTGGTGATTCAAGAAACACAAATTTTAGAATAAGACGATCCTTTTATTTAAGAAAATCATTCATTTATTACTATTGATAAATGAGTGTTTGTTTATATAAATGGACTGTCTCACAATGTCAGACCGTCTTACGCGAATTGTTCAATTAATATCCTCAATTTTAGGTTTACCGAACATTAATTTGGAAAATTTCAATTACAATTTTAGAGACTTGATTTCAGATTTATTTATTTTTAGAAATTCGAAGTCTTAATTTGTATATGTATAGTATATTTTATTTTTGATTATTAAAAAAATACAAAAATTTACATTAATGATGAGGTATTGAAGCGTTTCTAGAACATGATATTGTGGGTTAATATAAACCTATAGTACCCGTATTTGTGAAAAAAAACTTTATGAAAAACTTTGGTATAATGTTTACTATGTAATGACAATGATGAACTTTAATCATTAATCATTTTTTGGTATATTAAGTTTTTTTGTATGTGCACTCCCATTCTCAAAGCTCTAGTCACAATAACTTATTGTTTTTTTTTACAACTTATTGTCCGTTTATCACAACATCTGTTTGACTGTTTCGACAGTAGACTAAGAATAGCTCAACAGATGGTTTGTTAAAAGTACGTCAACACAAACATGCATACGCCCCACGCATTATCTACAAAACATTAATAGAAATAAAATTGCTAAACCTTTTTGACATCCGTATAATTTCTTTGCATAGCTTCCTTCCTGCTGCGTATAAACTCATCAGATTTATCATTAATATTCGTAAAAACTCTTGAAAAAAGAGGCATCAGTCGTCTCGAACTCTTGTTCTTCCCTTGACGATTATTATTGTTGTTATTAGTATCAATATCTTCTACTAACTTTTCCTTTCCTTTCTCTTCCGGCTTGCTTCTTATTCGGACACTCTTTCTTTCCTTTATCGCCGGTTTTCTCTCATCTTTATCTGGTTCAATTTTATCCTCCATACTCTTTAGTACTTCTCTTTGTTCTCGCTCTTGTTCTCGTTCTCGTTCATGCTCTTGTTCTTGTTTTCGTTCTCGTTCTTGTTCATGCGCCCCATTATCATAAATGAAATTGCTCGTACCAATTGCATCATGAAATTCTATGTCATCTTCAGAAGGCTTGTTTTTATTTCGGATAATGAGGTTTATGAGAAAGTAAACTATATTTATTATGGAAGTATATAGCCATTTGAAAATATTGAGTGGGTTAAACTTGTTAACGTTTTTATCCCGCATGATTTTAACTGTGTAAAACAAGTTTATTGTATCAATGGTTGATTTTGCACTCTTGTGTTGCAGCCTCTATATAATTGACACCATGCACGTAAAGACCTATAATATAATTCTATGCTTGAGGGTTGGGTTAACGTAAAGCTCAAAATAATTGTTTTTCTTATTTATTATTCTTTGCTCTTATATAAGACCAAAGGGTCTCGACATATTTGTACAACAAAAGAATCTAGAAGAAATCTATGTCGTCCTTGTTTGCGTGAGACCATCATATTCCAAGTCTTCCCTTGTGAAAGACTGACGGGCATATCTGTTACAAATTTGCGACCGGTCAAGTATTATTACCCGTGCGGGTGGATAAGACAAAACAAATTGTTATTCCCTAGACACTCTGCTTTTGTCTTATCTAGTTTCATATGGATAGTACTTGATCCGTCGCAATCTTACAACAGATATACCAGTCACAATGGAAAATTTGTAATTCCTTTTAGGGCTGGAATTTAGCTACGGAGTATTAATTTAGTGAAGCAAGGGTGCAAGACTATTATCCAAGTAATCCAAATGCCAAATACTTTTTAACATTATGTAACGAGAATCTAGTCTACCATTAATGTCATGTATGATCAAAACTTGTATTCACTAAGGACTTGTTTAGAATGGAAGTAATAACTAAGAGAGTAATAAAGTTAAAATAAACTAAAAAATGGTAGAAAGGGATGAGAATTAAAGATAAAAATGGATAGAAATGGGGAAATATAGTATAAAAGTTATTCCATTAAAGGAGTAATTGTTACTCCCCTCCCCTCTCAAGTAATGCATTACCTACATATGGAGGTAATAATTCATCCCTCACCACCTCTTTCCACCCTCCACAACCACCACTAACTACCAATCTCCTCCCATTTCTTCTTATTTTAGCTCTCATTACTCTTTTTAATAATTACTCATTCCAAGCAAGCCTTAAAAAGTTAAAATTAGACCTAATAAAAATTAACCCAATCCGACTCCATTCACATGCAACTGAAAAGACAAACTATAATATAATTAGAATTCCAATTTGATTTTTTTTTTGGTCAATTGAAGCACGCACTTAGTCGCATTACAATATAGCGAAGAAGGATTCGAACCTGGACCTATTGTCCATAATACCTCCGTCTTAACTACTAGATTAAGACATTTTCGGTTATATGAGAATTCCAATTTGATCTGACCTAACTTGAAATTTGTTGGCTCTCCAAACTTACCCTTAACATAAACACTTGGCAGTAACTCACATAACATATACTCTCTCTGTCCCAGTCAGTTGTTGTACTTTTCCATTTTAAGGTATCTCAGTTAAATGTTGTCATTTCTATTTTAGGATTGTATTTGATGAATAATTTGGTCATTCATATATACTCAATTTCATCCACATGTCATTTAGTAATTGACCATCTCCTCTTTCCTTGGTCTTTGTGTCAAAACCAAAGGACAACAAATGACTAGGACGCATGGAGTATTTATAATTAAAATCAACAGATTTGAATCGGAGCAAACATCTCAAAAGTGACATGCATCCAAATTCACTCTCACACCCTATTTTTTTATGCTTAATTTTAACTTAATTCAATTCAGTTCAACTCAGTTTAACTAAGTTCACAAAATCTCATTGAAGACGGCGATATCCGTCACAAGCTTGTGACGGATACTATTGAGAAGATATTTCGGAGTGAATGATATTTTCCGTATATTTCTTAATTGTATTATAAGTTATTGTTATACGGTTACCATATTTCAAGAACTAGGAATAGGAAAGTCAATATTGAGAAGATATGATATTAGATGTATATAAACTCTTCTCTTGTATATTGTTTATCATCACAAAATTTATATACAAAAAACCTTCCCCAAGTCACGTTTCTTTATGGCATCAGAGAGGTCATCCTGGGAGATTAATTCACCATTTTTTTTCTTCTCTTTTTTCAAATACAAATCAATGGCAGGCGGAACTATTGTTGTTGGTGGAGATGGTAAAGGAAGTAGTGTAGGCTGTAGCAAGAAACATGATACGATTGCTCCGTCTTCGCCGTTGTTCCTTCGCCCTTGATCCTTCACCCTTGTTCCTTCACCCTTCTGACAGTCCGAGTCTATCATTGACACAAATCAAATTTGATGGTGAGAATTATGAATTATGGGCCGACGCTGTCTGGAATGGTCTCGACGCCAAAAACAAATTAGCTTTTGTCGAGGGTACCATCGTTAAGCCAGAGACGCTGCCGGGAGAAGAAGAAAGCATTGAGGCTATCGCATGGCGCCAATGCAACGCCATGGTAAAGGCATGGCTGAGGAATGTTATCGAGATAAGACTCCATCCTAGCATCACCTTTTCTGGTATGGTGCCTGAAATTGGGAAGGAGTTAAAGGAGAGATTTTCTGCGGGTAATGCACCTCGGGTTCATCAATTAAAGGCCGAACTTAATGAGTGCAAACAAGGAAAAGATCAATCGGTTGTCGACTATTACACTCGTCTCAAATCTATATGGGACGCCTTGGGAAATTATAGCAAAGTCCCGCCCTGTACGTGTGGATCAGCAGCGTTCTTGACTAAGGAACGCGAAGAAGAAAAGGTGCATCAGTTTTTAATGGGACTTGACACGGCCAAGTATGGAAATCTTCGCTCAAATTTGCTCCTGGAAGATGACGTGACATTGCTAAGCCGAGCTTATGCCCTCGTTTTGCGTGAAGAGAGACATAAGGCGGTCACAAAGAGCAAAGAAGAAGTGGTTGAAGCAGCTATGGCCGTTCAAGCCGCCACACCTGATTCGAATGCAGACCAAGAAGAGGTGAAGCCTCCACGATGCACTCACTGTAAGAAGCCATGGCACACGGAGGATAAATGCTACGTTAAACATGGGTTTCCATCGCGTGGTCGTGGCCGTGGTCGTCGAGGAGGACGTGGACAAGGGCGTGGAGGCAGAGGCAACGATTATCAAAGTGCCAATGCAGCAAATACGAACGAGACAGATACTTCACATGGTGATCTGACCGCGGAAGAAATTAGTCGAGTAAGAAGCTTCTTGGCAGCCAAAATAGGTGCTAATCAAAATCAGAAAATATCAGGTATGAATATTGATAGTTGGATGATTGATAGTGGCGCGTCGCATCATATGACGGGTCGATGCGAGCTACTTCGAGAACGGAGTACTACTGGTACATAGTCCACAGTAGGTTTACCGAATGGCTCACATATACTTGCAAATGAATATGGAAGTGTAGCAATAGGCGAAAAACTTGTGCTAAAGGATGTGTTATATGTTCCGTCCTTGACCTGCGATTTAATTTCTGTACAACAACTGATTAAGGAAAATAATTGTGTTGTGACATTTTATCCTGACTATTGTGTTATACAGGAACAGTCTACGAAGATGAAGATTGGACGGGGTGAGCTCAAGGACGGGGTTTATTACCTGAAGCATGATCGGGAAGAAATTGTGGCAAGCGCGAGCAAAAAGGGTGATACACGGCTTTGGCACAGACGACTCGGCCATCCTTCAAGCAGTATTTTACCATCTTTTTCGACTTTAGTTGGATACGATTTATTTTGGAACTCTAGTGAAGTTTGTGACTCATGTTGTCGGGCCAAACAGACTCGTTCTGTTTTCAAGTTGAATAATAAACGTAGTAATGATTTATTTTCGCTCATTCATTGTGATATTTGGGGTCCTTATCATGCCGAGAGCTTGACTAGAGCTCACTATTTTTCAACTATTGTCGATGACCGAAGTAGAGGAGTTTGGGTTTTATTAATGAGAGATAGGAGAGAAGTTAGTCAATTAATGATTAATTTCTGCAAAATGGTCAAAACTCAATTCGGGAAGCAAGTCAAAATAGTGCAAAGCGATATAATGGTACCGAATTTCTTTCCGGAACTATGAAAGAATATTATAATGACTGTGGCATATTATTTCAAACAAGTAATACAGACACCCCACAACAAAACGGGAGAGTAGAGAGAAAGCATAAACATATTTTAGAAAAGGCGAGAGCTCTTCGTTTTGAAGCAAATCTTCCGATTGAGTTTTGGGGGGATTGTGTACTAACTGCCGCTTACCTCATTAATAGAACACCCACTCGTATACTTAATGGTTTGACTCCCTATGAGGTTTTGTATGGAGCAAAGCCGAGTCTTGATAATATTCACGTCTTTGGTAGCCCATGCTATGCTCACAATAAAGATAAATCCCGAGAGAAATTCAACGAGAGAGGAAAACGGTGTATTTTTATTGGATATCCAAAAAGCAAGAAAGGCTGGACCGTGTATGACTTGAAACGAAAAAAATTCTTTTGTGTCAAGGGATGTCGTTTTTTTACGAGCATGTCTTTCCGTACAAGGTAAATAATTGTTTGGATACTATAAAGTCCCATTCTAAATCACCTGGCAATTTCGAAATCAATTTCGAACATATGGAGCATTTTTATGAAGTCTTGGAAATGGCGGAAGGTAATAAAAATGATGAAAATATTGATGTCTTTGTTGAGGAGGATCAGAATGCTCAGGTCATAGAATTGGGTGGAAGTCCAGATAATCAGAATGTTGAGAATGACGGATTGGGAGAAGAGGCAAAGGTTACAAATGAGGAAAACGAGACAGTTGAAGAACCTCTAGGCCGTGGTGCTCGTCAAAAATTCGACCCATATTGGAAGAATGATTATGTTTGTAAATCAACTCGTATCATAAACCTCGTTTCAAGTGCTCATCCGGCTCCATCTTCATCGACAAAGACAGGTACTCGTTACCCGATAGCTAACTACGTCACTACCAATTGTTTTTCTGAATCTTACAGGAATTATTTAGCACGGGTTGATGTTGTTTGAGAGCCGCGTAATTACCTTGAGGCAGCCGAGAAAGATGAATGGAAACAAGCTATGGCAAAGGAGATTAATGCACTAGAAGCTAATGGTACCTGGAAGATAGTCGAATTGCCAACAGCAAAACGACCCATTGGTTGCAAATGGGTGTATAAAGTGAAATATAAGGCGGATGGAACAATAGAACGCTACAAAGCAAGGCTCGTAGCACAAGGATATAGTCAAATAGAAGGCGTCGATTATCATGAGACATTTCCTCCGGTAGCTAAGATGACTAGTGTGCGGTGCTTATTAGCCGTGGCCATGGCGAAAGGATGGACAATAACTCAATTGGATGTTAACAACGGTTTTCTTCACGGAGACCTTAGTGAGGAAGTTTATATGCAAATCCCACCGGGTTATGGAACAAAAGGCCAAAATAAAGTGTGCCGACTACTCAAATCGCTCTATGGGCTCAAGCAAGCTTCGAGGAATTGGTTTGCAAAATTGACTAGCTCACTGGTAAGCTACGGTTTCAAACAATCCTTGGCCGATTATTCTTTGTTTACATATAATAAAGACGGGATATTTCTTGGTCTACTGGTATATGTCGACGATATGATATTGTAAGTAACAATGATGAAGCTAGTGCACGACTGAGACGATTCCTTGATCGAAGTTTTGGCATAAAGGATCTCGGAAAATTGAAATATTTTTTGGGTATAGAAGTGGCGCACGGTTCCAAGTGACTCTTTCTCATTCAGCGAAAGTATGCATTGGAGATCATCGCGGAAGCGGGATTAGAAGGAGCAAAATCGGTACGCACACCCATCCAACCCAATCACAACTTAGCAGTAGCAGACGGGTATGTCCTGCGTGATCCTATGAAATATAGGCGCCTAGTAGGTCGGTTAATTTATTTAACCATAACGCGGCCAGATTTGGTTTACTCGGTTCACATCCTATCTCAGTTTATACACGCTCCAAGGAAAGAGCACTTGGAAGCGGCATTACGAGTCATACGATATGTCAAGGGCAGCCCAGGTAAAGGAATTGTTATTGATAAAAATTGTGATTTATCTTTGCAAGGATGCTCGGATTCCGATTATGCTAGTTGTCCTTTATCGAGAAAGTCCTTGACTGGATATTGTGTAGCCTTGGGTAGTACGCCTATTTCGTGGAGAGCTATGAAGCAAACGACCATGGCAAAGTCCACAGCGGAAGCCGAGTATCGAGCTTTAGCAGGAGTAACAAGTGAACTCATATGGTTGAAGTCTTTCCTCGGGTCACTTGGGGTAGTTCATTCGCAACCAATGAAAATTCTCTGTGATACCCAAGTTGCGCTCCATATTACTAAGAATCCAGTTTTCCACGATCGAACGAAACATATTAAGATAGATTGTCATTTCGTTCGTCATCATCTTGTTGAAGGTACAATTTCTGCGTCTCATGTACGGAGTAAGGAGCAAATTGCCGACCTATTCACTAAGGCCTTGGGAGGTGAAGCCTTCGAATATCTTCAGTCCAAGTTGGGTGTTAAGCTGTCGAGTGTTCCAACTTGAGGGGGAGTATTGAGAAGATATTTCGGAGTGTATGATATTTTCCGTATATTTCTTAATTGTATTATAAGTTATTGTTATACGGTTACCATATTTCTAGGACTAGGAATAGGAAAGTCAATATTGAGAAGATATGATATTAGATGTATATAAACTCTTCTCTTGTATATTGTTTATCATCACAAAATTTATATACAAAGAACCTTCCCCAAGTCACGTTTCTTTAGATACCATTTCCTCTCACAAGATACCCATGAGAAGTGAGTGGGGAAGCACATGGGGGGTGCCCCACCTTGTCCCATCTCCCTTTTGTGAGAGGTCTTCAGCTTGTGACGGGATTAGCCTGTCACAAGCAAGACGCTTTGAACTAAGTTTCATTTAAATCAATTCAATTTAGTTTAACTTTATTAAGTTCAGTTTAGCTCAACTTAGTTATGTACTTCCCACTAAACTCTAAGTCGTTCAACTCGGTCAAGTTCCATTCAATTTAAATTAGTTTAATTCAACTCGGTCTTTCAAGTGAAAGAACAAGGTCGTACTCATAAGTCATACCTAACATAGATTAATTGTACGTGTGGCTATATACTCAGAAGTAAGATGTGTGTGGGGAGGGGTGGGCATGTACTTTTCTTGTTAAATTCGTAAAACTAGTGTAGATGTTGTGTAAATGTATACCTGTAATTTTTTAGATTGTGTATTGTATAAAGAACTTAGTAATTAAATTAATAATATTAACTGCACCTTGAATTGAAATTTATAAACTACAATTGTTAATGTACAGTATTAAGGGGTAGAAAAGAAAAAAAAAATGACATTTTTACCCAAATATGATCGACAATTTAACTGAAAAATATTTTGTTATCAAGAATTTGTTTATAAAAAATAGAATTGTTCATGGTTTCTTTCTATCCATAAAGCTGAAGTCCCATATATAATTTAGGTAACAAAGAATTAGAAGTTTTATTAACATAAAATGAGTCCAATGCCAATTGTATAAGAGCATCGGTAAAGGAGACTCTCCATATTTTCTTTTTCATTTTCTTATTCGTCCACCTCATTTTTTACTAAGTTTTCCATTTACCCTCCCCAATTTATATCTACATCTATACAACAATAGAATTCTTCAACAACATTAATTTACACCCAAAAATTTGGAAACCTCCTAAAAAGCAACTCAAAATACCTTACTTTTTCTTTGGAGACCTTCCCTACAAAGAGAGGAGCCTCGTGTATTGGGAGGTTGTGTGTAATAATGGGGTTCCCCATTTGAAGAGAGAGAGGATATATGAGGATGTTAGCTTCTCACATTTGTGGATGCTCTAAGAAAACTTTCTTTACTTGCTGAAAAAAAAATATGATTATTAGGTGGAACTTAGAAGTGGTATTGGGTTGGGATTGATAAATGTACAACTCGTCTTGTAATGAATAATAGCAGTAGACTTGGAATAAGATTAGACATAAGGATCTCAACAATTCCGAGAAAGACGAGTTAGCTAGAAACATTTCTAGTACGGAAGAAATCTGGTGGGAGAAACCTGGAATCGGTTTCCTAAAGCTAAATTTTGACGGGTCGAGAATAGAAGGCAATAAATCTACTTTAGGATATTATATAAGAAATCATAATGGTAAGGTCGTTTTGTTAGGAGCAAAAAAAATGTGGATCCAATAGTATTATTGTTGCGAAAGCTCTCGCTTTAAAAGAAAGCATTTTAGCAGCTAAATACGTAGGAATCTCAAAGTTAATCGTGGAGGGTGAGAAATTTCTAGTATTATTAAAGATGTGAACTTAGACCTTCATTTTTTCGACGAAGTGATAATTAAACATTATTTTCGTTAAGCAACAAGGTTGTAGACTTCATGGCTTCTATTAGACATTCATGTCCAACTTTTTCGAGGTGGTTTGAAAGCCGGTGGCTTGAACTTACCTCTCTCATTCGGAAGAATAAGATAGGTTGGTCTTATCCCGAAAATCAATCTAATTTTCTTACCTTATCAAAAAAAAATCCTCATCCTGTAATGAGTTTTGGGAAAATAATGGCCAGTCCGTTTTACCAAATACTTTAGTTTTACGTAATTTATTTTCGCAGTACATCTTTTACTCATTTCAATACTTTTTACACCGTATTTTCCATTTGACTACTGACACGCCAAAAATGTCGCAATAAAAGATGGCCAAATTAACAATTTATATACCACAAAGCATACTAATTAACACTAATTCTAAACTAGTAAAGTAGTAAGCAAGGGATCGAACCCAAGAGAAGGGGGGTTTTGCAATGGTGTGTTCAATAGAGCAAGTAGAACAATTGTGACAATTTCAACAACAAACAAGTATGTAAAGGGGGGGGGGAGGGAAGGGTTGGTTGGGGTTTCAATTGTAACGAAAGCAAGGTAAAAGTCAGACAAGAGCAAGCAACAAACAATCAAACAAGTGGATTTTAAGATGGAAATTTATCAATTTGAGAGAGACTTAATCCGACCCAAATTTAGGCACTTTAGTTGATAAAACCACTCAATCAATCCTTCTAATTAATATTATCACCTTATTATGGAGATGATTCTCCTAAATCTCCTAAATCTCCTAAATAATGGTTAAATGACAAGGAAATCACACTTAATCAAATAACCCAACTTATCAATCCTGCCAAGTAGAAATCACATACATTGGCCAAATTAATAAGAAGATAAAGGCACTAGAGATTCAATAAGGGTAATTAGACACAATGAAATCACAATTAATGCCTAATTACAAGTTAATCCTTTACTTGCTAATTAAGCCAAGAAGAAATCACATTCATTAACATAATAACAAGGTGTTGCAAAGATGAGATTACAAGGAAATCACGCTTAATAATCCCAACAACAATAAATTAAGGAACTTGATTAATTAAGCAACAAAGAAATCACACTTAATTACTCAATATAAACAAGGTTTCCAAAATTCAAATATTAAATACAAAGGATTAACAATGATAATAATAATTAAGGAAAGATTAAGTAGTCTTACAAACAAAGGTTACACCTTTGAGCCGGATTAAGAATAGGAGATTAGTTCTCCATAGTAGATCTAAACCCAAATCAAAAAGATGAAATAATTCCCAAATTACAACTTGATTAATTAAAAGTGTGCATAAGATGTCTTAACCTAGAGGAAAACATCATATATATAGTCTAACGTAACCTAATACTCATTGTCTTAACACAGGAAAAGCCCGTAACAAAAAACGGAACAAACCCAGAAAACTCGCACGGTGCGAGTTCTGGTGTCTGGAAACTCGCACGGTGTGAGTTTAGGCCTGGAGTGCGTTTTCCTTTCGTCCTTTGCTTGATCCCTGGGAGGCTTTCTCATGGTATTTCTTCATTGCTTGTTCTTCACTCTTCCTTGGACGCTTCTCTTGGTCTCTTGGCATCTCATTCTTCACTAGAAATCATGCTAAATGATAAAGCATTCGGAATTGGTTAAATAATGTGAAAATCGTCAAAAACCGTCACCAAATGTTACCAAATGAGCTCCAAATGATGCCAAAACTATGTGGAAATAGGAGCTCATTAAACACCTCACACTTAGCCCTTTGCTCGTCCCGAGCAAACTAAATTAAATCTAATCACCACTTAGGCTAAGAATACCGTATGGGCACTCCTAATTCTCCTCTCTTCATCTCACACTTCCTTCTTGTACTATCCCTCTTAAAATCACATGGTCACTTTTCTTCATAGCTCCAACAAGTGAGTAAGTGACCCAAAATCCTCCAATACTAGCTTCTCTTCCCTCACTCGCCCTCCTTATGCCATCCCTCTTCTAAGATGATCCTAAATCCACCAATTCAACCTTCACTTTTCACTCACAACTCATCAACATTCTCCTTATTACTCCCCCTTATCACTCCACTTGGTTCAACACAAGGTCACCATAGTCATCAAAGCATCTCCTAACCTATCAATTAGGTAACCTCAAATTCCTCCAAGATCACATCACCACTATTCTTAATTGACAACAAATCAACAAACTTCCTCAACAAGAACAACTAACTATCAATGCATAAGACAAGTCAAAACAATCCAACTCCCAACAACAAGTATGCCAAGCACTAGTATCAAAGTAAGCTTCCAAATCCCCCTCCTAGTCTTGGCACACTACTAGCCTACCCTTCCGGCCTTCTAGAGCTCCACCACTTATGTCACCAACACCAAATGGAAATAGTCATGTATGTGACATGATTTCAAGGCTTCAAAGAGTCAACAAGATTTTTTCAATTTTTTTTCCTAATTCTCTCATTTTGCCTAAACCGCCCTCTCGGGTTTTCGGTTTAGCTCTTTTCCTCACCTCTACTCTCGTGGCTCGCACTCTTTTTTTCATTTTCCCGGAGTGCCCTTTCGAGTTTTCACTCCGGCCTCGGCCACTTTCCCACTTTTGCCTAGGATGCCCTTTCGGGTTTTCATCCTAGCCGGGTTTTTTTTTCTTTTTTTTTTCTTTTTTTTTGAATTGAAATACGATGCATGAATTAAATATATTACAATATATACATGATGTTACCAACTCATGTCCATCCCACACTTAATTCTTCACTTTGTCCCCAAAGTGTGAGGTGAACACCCTAAACTCACTCAAGAGTGTGAGCTTGAGGCACCTCCATGTCCCGAAGGTCCTCCCCTTCTTCTTGATTCTCTTCTTCTTCTAAATCTAGTCATTTCGGCTCTTGCTTCATTAACTTGAGTCTCATTATATCCTTGGTATTGGGTGGGGAATTGTTGCATGTGTTGAGCATTCATGGCCGCCACCATATCAAAAGTTGCTATTTGGACATAACGCATCTCCTCCCAATCCTCTTGTTAGCGGTGGTAGCGGTTTTCGGTGATTCCCCACCGAGCATTCTCCGTGAGTTGCATTTGAGAAAGAGTAGACTCAAGGTTTGTGACACGGTTGGTGATATCCGATTGCCATGTTTGGAAAGTCGGGTAGTTGAATTGAGGTGCCATAAAAGGATGTTGTTGTTGTGCTTGTGGCATTTGGGGTGGAGTAAAATGGGGCTCATTAAAAGGAGCATTTGGCATGGGTTCATCAAAAGGTGCATCATCATGTGGCATGTCACCATAAGTTAGAGCTCCCCCCACTTGTGGTTGCTCTCCACCTTCATCATTATCGGGTTCAACTACTTGGGCTCTATCAACCCAAAGGTCCACAAACATGTCATCGGGAGGCATATAAAAGTCTTATGCACTCCCCCAACTCAAGGGTGAGTTGGGGGGATGGGGTAAGTACATGTAGTACTTGTAGTTTTGGCCACCCATGCACCAAATTACCAAGGGGGTGATTTTGCCTACAACCTCAAGCATGTGTGCTTTTCCCAAGTATTTGTAGTCCATGAGACCACTACCGTCAAGTTCGTAAGCATTAGGTGGAAATGGTACACCCGTCTTTGCCACAATCATCTCAATCATACTCCCAATGAAAATGGTCCCCTTTGGTTCTTTTTGTAACTCAAGGCAACCGCTCACAAACAACTCAACCCAATCCGGTATTCCCCTCCTCTCCGGGGTCATGGACCAAAGGCATTGTATTTGGAGATAATTCATTTTTGTGGGTTCGGTCATGACCAAAAAATTCAAGTTCACATGTCGGCTAACCATGCGCAAGACCGGGTGGGGGATGGTAGTGTTTTTGGAATTGCCATGCCTCACATCTCCCGTAATATCATTCCAAAATGCACTCATCTTTTTCTTGTCAAGGGGTTCTTTGATGGGGGCTTTGGTGATATGGAGGGCCTCTCTTACTTCATTATAAGTCAATGTGTGGGTAAGTCGGCATGCCCGGAATTTGATCCCCGGGGTCTTATCCCTTCCCAACTTCACTCTCTCCAAAGAAAAAAGAAATTCAAAGGTAACACCTCTTCGGGTGTGTGAGGATATGTTAATGTAAGATTCAAGCCCGACCTTCTCTAGGAGCATTCGGGTCATGGGAAGCATTCCTAACTCGATAAGAACATTTTGATTAAGAAATTTGGTTTGTGCTACGGTTGACACCGAAGCAAACTTTTTCCAATTTGTGAGGGCTTTGTCTCGGAGGCCCTCCTTGCCCGAGTACTCATTATCGTCAAAAGCCGAGGCTCCCTTGGGTCCTTGTGAGGAGGAAGCCTTGGAAGCTTTACCTTTTCCCATTGTACAACAATTTTTTTTCTTCAGAAAAGACACAATTTTGCAGAGGATTTTTGGTTGAGGCAAAAGAACAAACACCTAATATGCACTAAAAGGATGATGTGCTAATTAGTTGTTTGTTGAAAGTAAAACACCTCACAAGTTTAGAAATTGTTTAGGGACAAATTACAACACAAATAAACAACCAAATGTCGACTTGAACCAAGCAATTTTCGAAATCAAGTTAACTGTGAATGACAAGAATAAGAATAAGGTTTATACCTCCCTTTGATTCTTGTTTGTGTTGTTGGATGATGAATACTACCCAAGAATGCTTTCATTCGTCCTCTTAATCCAATTTGTAAACCAAAATCTTCAAATCTCGAATCAACCAAACCCTAGGTCGAATTCCTTGTACTAAACCACAATTTTTCTGCAATTACCTTGCCCAAATTGATGTTGGGTAATGAAAAGTGATGAATTTTGAAGGTTAATTGCTTGAATTTGAAGACTTGTGAAGGACTTGATGAGTGATTTTGAGTGGGTTAGGCTTAGGATGAAGAGAGGATGAATATGAAAATAATTGGGGAAGAACAATTGAAAAGCTCGAAGGAAAAATCCCGCTGAAATGTGTATTCTGGGATTTCTCGCACGGTGCGAGATTTAGGCTTGGAAAACTCGCACGGTGCGAATTTGCTGCTGGACTTGCACCCTTTGGTGCTTAATTCTTCAATCTAGCCAATTCTTTTACACATATTTCTTCCTTCCTTTCATCACACATGCCTTTGAGTTGATAACCTATTCACTAAAACACACATTAAAACATCCTAAATGCTAAAACATTAATAAAAATGCAAATGAATTAATTTTATAATGCAAGAATTAAATGATGCAATTAAATTAAACATGCAAAAATGCAAGGAAAACAATGAGATGCGGAATTTAAAAAAATGCAAGGGAAGAAATATTTACAAACTTTTGCCGTTTATTTAACGTCGATGGCTCGACAAAGTTGCATCTTCATTAATTTGAATAGATTGGGTCAACAAGGTGGAGTGTTCCCACTTCACCCACTTCAATTCCTTCATGATAGTGCTTAAGTCTTTGACCGTTCACATTCAAGACTTTCCCGAACTTTAAGCACTTGATATCACTCGCCCCATGTGGAAAAACGTGAACCACCTCATATGGTCCCATCCACCTAGACCTCAATTTCCCGGAGAAAAGTCTAATCCTATTTTGGAAAAGCAAGACTTTCTCTCCCACTTAAAAAACTCTTCTCGAAATCATGTTATCGTGCCATGCTCTTGTCCTCGCCTTATAGATGGAAGCATTCTCATAAGCATCATTCCTAATCTCTTCCAACGCTTGAAGTTGAAGCTTTCTATGAAGCCCCGCTTCACTCATTTGCAAATTGAAGGATTTAACCGCCCAATAGGCCCTATGTTCAATCTCTACGGGTAGATGACATGGTTTCCCAAAAAGTAGTCGGTACGGTGACATCCCAATAGGTGTTTTGTAGGCCGGGCGATAGGCCCACAAAGCATCATCCAACCTCAAGCTCCAATCCTTGCGATCGGGATTCACTGTCTTCTCAAGGATGACCTTGATCTCCCTATTGGAAACCTCGGCTTGGCCGTTGGTTTGAGGGTGATAGGCCGTGGATACCTTGTGAATTACCCCATACTTTTTGAGAAGGGCACCAATGGCTTTGTTGCAAAAATGAGTGCCGCGGTCACTTATCAATGCCTTGAGGAAGCCAAACCGAGAGAAAATGTTAGTCTTGAGGAACTCTCCAACTACCTTGGCATCATCGGTCTTTGTGGCTTTGGCTTCCACCCATTTAAAGACATAATCCACCGGCAAAAGTATGTAAATGTTACCATAAGACGCGGTAAATGGCCCCATAAAGTCAATACCCCACACATCAAATATTTCGCAATAGAGCATTGGGGTTTGTGGCATTTCTCCCTTCCTTGAAATATTTCCCACTCTTTGGCATCTATCACATGTCTTCACTATAGCATGGGCATCCCGGAAGAGTGTGGGCCAAAAGAAACCGCTCTCCAAGACTTTCCGAGCCGTCTTTTTGGCTTCGAAATGACCCCCACAAGCATACTCGTGGCAAAACCGGAGAATTGACATGATTTTGGTATCCGGCACACACCTCCTTACTACTTGATCGGCACAAAATTTCCACAAATAAGGATCATCCCACACATAGTACTTGGAATCACTCTTGACTTTGTCTCTTTGATGTCGAGTCAAACCCGAAGGAAATTTCTTCAAGACCAAGTAATTCACGATATGTGCATACCAAGGTTCGGTAGACATCAAGGCAAGAAGGGCTTCATCCGGGAAGGTCTCCTTGATTTAACTTTGTGGCACTAATGAGTCTTCTTGGATGATTCTACTAAGGTGATCCGCCACCGTGTTGGTGGAGCCTTTCTTATCCTTGATCTCAATATCAAATTCACTCAAAAGCAACATCCAACGCATCAATCGGGGCTTAGATTCTTTCTTAGAGGCAAGGTGCCTCAAGGCCATATGGTCGGTGAAGATGATGGTTTTAGCTCCTAGGATATAAGAGCAGAACTTCTCTAGAGCAAACACCACCGCAAGGAATTCTTTTTCGGTGGTGGTGTAATTCCGTTGAGCTTCATTCATCATGGTGGAGGCATATTAAATGACATGAGGTAGCTTCCCTACCCTTTGGCCTAAGACCGCACCAAGGGCGTAATTGCTTGCATCCGCCATTATTTCAAATGGCTCATTCCAATTGGGTGCTTGAATAATGGGAGCCGTGATCAACTTCTCTTTGAGTGTATCAAAAGCCTTCTTACATTCTTCACTCATAACAAATTCACTTTCTTTTTGAAGAAGTTTACACAAAGTAGCGGCAATCTTTGAGAAGTCCTTGATGAAACGCCGGTAGAAACCGGCATGACCTAAGAAAGATCTCACCTCACGCACATTAGTAGGATAAGGCAAGGTGCGAATGGTATCGACCTTGGCCTTATCGACCTCAATTCCCCTAGAGGAAATAACATGTCCCAACACTATTCCTTCTTCAACCATAAAATGACATTTTTCATGGCTAAGTACAAGGTTGGTTTCAATGCAACGTTGGAGGACCCAAGAAAGGTGGTTTAAACAATCCTCAAATGATTGGCCATGAACGGTAAAGTCATCCATAAATACTTCAATGAAATCCTCTACATGATCTGAAAAGATACTCATCATGCACCTTTGAAACGTTCCCGGTGCGTTACAAAGACCAAAAGGCATCTTTCTATAGGCAAACGTTCCAAAAGGACATGTGAAAGTGGTTTTTGTTTGGTCCTCGGGTGCAATTGGAATTTGAAAGTAACCCGAGTAGCCATCCAAAAAACAATAAAAAAATTTTCCCGCTAACCTCTCCAACATTTGATCCATGAAGGGAAGTGGGAAGAGATCTTTTCGTGTCACGGCATTGAGCCTACGGTAGTCGATACATACTCGCCACCCGTTTTGAACTCAAGTGGGAATCAAAACACCTTCATGATTCTCGACTACCGTTAGCCCGGACTTCTTTGGAACTACTTGGGTTGGACTAACCCATTAACTATCGGAGATAGGATAGATCATACCTATGATACCGTCGTTTAGTACCAAAATTAAATTTATAATTCCAAACTAAAACTATAGCTAGTGATAGTAAGGGTCGAACCACAGAGAGACAAGGTTGATTTTGTTTGCTGTTTTTCAGTCTATAAAAGTAACAGATAATTGGGGGTTTTGAATTTGGTTGATTAACTGGCTAATTACTAAAATGAAAATTCTTAACAAGATAAAAAGAGGATCGGGAACTTCGGTTCACCATGGCAAACAACAGGTCAATCAGGCAGCAGAGGTCTAAAAATACAGTCTCAGGGGAGGTAAGCTAGTCTTTCGATCAAAGCTCAAATAACCTCACGGTCTATCAACTCCCTAGAATTTATCAAAGTTTTCACTCAAGAGAAATTCTAAATCTGACGATAACTCAAATTACCAATCTTTCAATCTAGTAAAGAAAATTTATCAAAAGATAGCGAGACCAATACGGAAGAACTCATACTACACAACAATCCTAACTTAATACCATGGCTCACCTTGTTCCCAATCAAAGAAATTACCTACGCATAATTATAACTATTCTAACTTCGAAATTAATAATAAAGAACAAATTTGACATGACGGAATCTAACTAAAACAAAGGAGAGAAATTCAATTGCTGAAATTAATTGATGAAACAAGAATCAAAATAACAAGGGAAAATAAGAAAGAGGAAGAATTGCATAAAACGCTTACTAATTGAATTTCAGGAACAAAGCCTTCGAATCCAAGGTTTCCGTCTCAAGCTAGATCTCAAAACTAAGTTTTTTCCAGAATGAAAAGCATAACCTAAAAGTTGCTGCGTTCTACTGATAAAAAGATGCCCAAAGTTAATTACAAGTTGGGCTTTTAAAAGTCTAACACGGAGAAATAATTATCAGCTCAAAATCGGGTCGATCGACTGGTCAGCACGGTCGATCGACCGAATACGCGGAACAGTAGCATCTGATGAGCTCCAGTGGTCGATCGACCTCACAGTCTACTCGATCGACCGAGAATGCTGTGCAGTGGCTCCTTGTTGCTTCCAATCAACGCTTCACTCCTTTGCACGCATCCCAAGGTGAGTGAATACGACTCTCCTTCTTCTTGGCTTCCTTAAACTTGCTTCCGGAGGACGAATTGGCTTGATTTAGCCTACTTCCACGCATTCCTACAATAAATCATAGAAAATGCAAAGTAAACCGTTTCGGGAGAAATAGCAGCCTTAAGCTAACAATTATGCATAGAAATACGTGCCAAAACCACAGATAAAGTGTATAGAATATGCACGTATCAAATCTCCCCAAACCAAACCTTGCTTGTCCCCAAGCAAGCACTATGACCCGTATAAAAACTAAATGGAAAGGAGTACATCTCAGAGCCAACTACAAGTCAATGCCAAACCGTTTAATGCACATAGTCAACTGCTGCAAAGCTTAAATCAAGTGAACAAATTTATGCATATCATAGAATTAAGTCGGGCGTTCGACCTTTCAAGACTCATACAATCGGACTCTCCCGGATCACTCTTCTCTCAGCAAAGCAAATGGTAAGATTATATGTAAAAGAGAGGGAAGAAAAGTATAGTCTCTCACCTAGACTGCTGATGCGTGTCTTTTATATAAGGTTTTCACCTCATTTTTACACGCATTTCTGTGCTTTTTATGTAGCATCTGGCTACAAATACCCCCGAATATTCTACTTTGGTCCGTTTATTGTATTTTGCAGGAATTGACCAAAGAGGAGCTAAATCGAGCCTTAATTGTCCCAGTCATGGGAAATAAGGAGCCGGAGCTTGGACATTTAACATTCGGAAGACGCGTGAGTTGAGTTCGGGAAGCAATTCAAACCCTAACATGCCTATATAGCTCGATCGAGTGGTCTACTGCTCGATCGAATGCTCTACACACTCAAGACTGGTCGATCGACCAGTTTAAGGAGTCGATCGAGGAAGTTCTGCAAGCAGTGCTCGATCGAGAGGTTGTTCTAGCTCGATCGAGTGATTTGCGTTCGATCGAGTAATCTTTCTACTCGATCGAGGGGTTTCGTGTGCTTTTAGCTTATTTCCGCCTAATCTTTTATGGGCTTTTGTAATTAGTCCATAGATTAGGTTTAAGACGATTTTCTAGTATAAGACTGAAGGAGAGCAACTACGTTACGGCTCTCTGAAACTTACACATTAATTTTGGTTCTATTCCTTGTCACTGTTCTTGGGATTTCGCCCTTCTTTTACCTTGCTACTCGGATTTGGATCTCGCGATTGGTATCATCATTCTAATTTTATTCTTAATTCTGTCCACTGCTTTAATTCTTCCTCTCTTATTCTATTGCTTGATTCAATCTTATTTAGTTGTTATAATGTTCAATTCCAATTGTCTATTTATTATTATTGTTAATTCTATTGCAATGAGTAACTAATTTCCCTTGCTAAGACTATAGGGGATCCGTAATATGAAGGGAGAGTAATCGATTCATTAGGAAATGCTAGTATCTTGTTTTTAAGTTGGTTAAATGCTACAATTAATTGTATCTTTCTAATTGAGTCGACGCAATTAGACCTATAATTCCTAGTGACCCTTGACCTGGACCGAAAGGTTGGAAAAGGTAGACTAGTAGCGAACAATAGAGTATTGCGGTGAGGACGAAAGTTAAGTCGTTTTTTACACTTTAGGGTGAATTAAGGACCGAAAGGTGACGTTCGCTACCCCTTAGACCGTATTTGCATTGACCCGAGACCTAGATTGCTTGACCGAATGACTACGGTGAACCGGTTGTCTTAGCTATTTTTCTCTATCTCATTATCTCCCCTTTTAATTCTCTTTCCCTTATTCTCTTTAATTTAGCAAATCACATTTTATAAACCCCCGAATTGGTTACCTTGACGAACCTAGTTTTAGCAGACAATTCCCTACCTCTCTGTGGATTCGACCCGACTTCCCTAGCTATATTAGTTAGAGCCAGTTGGTATTTTTGACAGGTACGCGACAGACGTGTCAAATTTTGGCGCCGTTCTTGGGGAGGTGGCGCATATTTGTTGCTTTAATTAAGTTTGTCTCTCGTCTCAGGGAATTTATTCCTTGAGATCGATCTCATTTTTTTGCAAAGTTTGATCAGCTGCAGGTTAACTTTTGCCTCGGAAGTTTATTTGCAAGATGCCTACGATTACAGAGCATACAGAGCCATGCGGTAGATGTGGCGAGGAAGGGCACGATCTTTATGAATGCACGGCAAGTGTAGAGCGCGCCCTTGCATATAAGAAATACAAGCAGGGAGTTCCCTTCTCCCAGTTGTATGAAGAAATCAAGAGCGTTTCTACCCCTTCTACGCCAGTACCACAACCGGTCTCTCCCTCTGCAAGAGAAGAAATTGCCGAGTTGAAATCCATTATGATGAGTATGTCACAGAAATCTGAAACGGTTATATCGAAATTGAAAGAACAAGTCGCGCAGTTGACACACGCGACGGATCAAGCCAAGTTTCTTCCAATTTGCGATCCAGCCAGTGCGATGAATTTTCAAAATGACCTTATTCATTAAGAAGACGAGGTTTTGACAGCTGATGATGACTCAGATGATGATCTAGACGAGTTTTTGCAGGAAATACTTGCTGCGTGTGCAGTAACCACTCGATCGAGTTACTCTTCTACTCGATCGAGCGGTTCTAATCGTCCAGTAACTCGATCGAGTGAAAATGGTGCTCGATCGAAAGGTGCAGAATTCCAAGACGGTCGATCGAGTGACACTATTACTCGATCGAGAAACTATGCTGAATAAATCACTCGATCGAGTGAAGAACAAGGTCGATCGACTGATAAAAGTACTCGATCGAGTACTTCAAGTGGCGGAAATTCTAATTTACTATCTAATACCGCCACCGTGTCATCTTCCTCTGCTGTTGAGACGTCACGTATTGATAAGGGTGAAAAGGTTGCGGGACCACTCATCGCTACCAGGGTGCCCTTCCCAAGTCGTCTGAAGGACGTAAAGATCGAGCAACAGTACGGTAAGTTCGTGGACATCGTGAAGAACCTCCAGGTAACTGTCCCTTTTTCCGAACTTGTTACTCAGGTACCCACTTGCGCTAAGTTTATGAAGGATATCGTGACGCGTAAGAGAAATTTGAGTGAATTTGAGACGATTTCATTCATGGAAGAGTCTAGTAACTTGCTGTTAAATAAGGCCCCTCCAAAAATGAAAGACCCGGGCAGCTTTTCTATTACTTGTGTCATAGGTAATACGGTTATTGATAAGGCCCTTTACGATTTAGGTGCCAGTGTTAGTGTCATGCCCCTTCCTGTCTGCAAGAAATTGAAGATGAGTCATTTCAAGGTGACTAACATTACCCTACGATGGTGATAGATCTCATTAGGAGACCCTTAGGTGTCTTGGAGGATGTGCCTTTGAAAATAGGCAAGCTTTACATCCCGATAGATTTCATTGTTTTGGATATAGGTGAGGACACCCGGACCCAAATTATCTTAGGAAGACCATTCCTTTGTACAGTACTGGGCCGTTATTGATGTCGACAAGGGCGTCGACTCTTGCAGATAGGGGATGACGCTATCACATTTAGTTTGCCCAAGATTTTAGCCCACCCAATGATAGAGGACACTTGCTATTCGGTCGATATCATTGATGAGTCTATTTATGACTTCTGGTCGGGTTCTTTTATGAAGGACCCACTGGAAGCTCTCATGCTTTTTGATGAGTGTGTAGATAGCCCAGAGGACGATGACGCTGCGTTGGATTTGCTTGTTGATGATTTGGATGAGCATGACGGAGAGCAGGTGGAACAAATGATCAGCACTCTTTGCTCCATTGAGGTAAAGGTACCGGAACGTAAGCCTCTCCCATCTCATCTTAAATATGCTTTTCTAGACGATACAGAGCAATATCCCGTCATCGTTAGTGCCAAGCTTAGTGATGATCAGCTAACCTCTTTGTTAGCTGTACTTAAGAAAAACAGAAAAGCAATGGGCTATTCACTGGACGATATCACGGGGATTAGTCCCGATATTTGTATGCACAGATAGAGCTGGAGGAGGATCACAAGCCTTGCGAGACGGTGGTCGCCACCGGCTGAACCGTAAGATGCGAGGATGTTGTGATGGCCGAGGTAATGAAGCTGCTGGATGCAGGTATTATTTATTCTGTAGGCAATTCTAGATGGGTAAGCCCAATGACAGGTAGTCCCAAGAAAGGAGGGACAACTGTAGTTAAGAATGAGAAGAATGAATTAATACCTACTCGAGTAGTGACTGGTTGGCGGATGTGCATAGATTACGATAGTGAATGCCGCCACCAAGAAAGATCACTTTCCCCTTCCTTTTATTGATCAAATGGTAGAAAGGTTAGCTTCTCATAAATTTTTCTCGCTATTTAGATGGGTATTCGGGTTCTTTCGGATCCCTATCCACCCGACGATCGGCTAAGACTACATTTACCTGTCCTAAGGGCGTTTTTGCGTATCGCAGAATGCCTTTTGGTTTGTGCAATGCCCCTGCCACCTTCCAACGGTGTATGATGGGGATATTTTCAGAGTATATTGAGTCTATCATGGAAGTTTTTATGGATGACTTTAGTGTTTATGGAAGTGATTTTTCCGATTTGTTTGTCTAACCTTGAGAAAGTGTTGCGGCTGTATTGTATTGAGGTTAATCTTGTCTTTGATCGGGAGAAGTGCCACTTTATGGTCAACGAGGGAGTTGTCTTAGGGCACTTAGTTTCGATAGGGGAATAGAAGTTGACAAGGCAAAGGTGGAAGTGATTCAGCAATTACCACCTCCTATTAATGTTAAGGGGGTGAGGAGCTTCCTTGGTCATGCCGGTTTTTACCGCCGGTTTATCAAGGATTTCTCAAAAATTGCTAAACCACTCACACAATTGCTGCTTAAGGATGCCCCTTTTGTGTTTACTGATGCTTGTCTTTCTGCTTTCAACAGGTTAAAGCAGGCCTTAGTCTCCGCGCCGATCATACAGCCTCCCAACTGGGACTTGCCGTTTGAGATCATGTGTGACGCGAGTGACTATGCACTAGGAGCGGTGCTTGGCCAGAGGAAAGACAAAGCCTTGAACGCTATTTACTATGCGAGCCGAACTCTGGATGAGGCTCAAGTGAAGTACACTACCACGAGAAGGAGTCATTAGTTGTAGTTTATGCCTTAGAGAAGTTTCGTACTTATTTAGTTGGGTCAGAAGTCACTGTTTTTACTGACCATGCAGCTTTGAGGCATCTCCTTGCTAAGAAGGAGGCTAAACCACGGCTACTGAGATGGATACTCCTTCTTCAGGAGTTTGATTTGCAGATTAAGGATAAGAAAGGAGCCGAGAACGTTGTAGCTGATCACTTGTCGCGGCTGATGCGACAAGAAGGGGAAGATTCTCTACCCATTGATGATTCTTTTCCTGACGATACTTTATTTGCTGTTGTGTCATCTATTGTTAACCAAGAACCTTGGTATGCAGATATAGCTAACTTCGTTGTCAGTGGCGGCTGCCGATCTTTCTCATCGCCAAAAAAGAAGCGTTTTCTATATAACGCTAAGCGATATACGGGACGATCCTTACTTGTTTAAGGAATGTGCAGACGGTCTCTACAGACGGTGTATTCCGCAGTGGGAGACCAAAATAGTCCTGGAAGGCTGTCACTCCTCTTCATATGGTGGTCACCACGGTCCATCGCGCACCGTGGCTAAGGTACTTGAGTCTGGTTTTTACTTGGCCTTCTTTGTTTGCGACGCCAAGTCTTTTGTTTCACTGTGATGCTTGCCAACGATCGGGAACATTTCGAAGAGACATGAGATGCCACAAAACGGCATCCTAGAGGTTGAGGTTTTCGATGTCCGGGGCATTGATTTCCAAGGACCGTTCCCATCCAATAAAATAACAGTACATCTTAGTAGTTGTGACTATGTGTCAAAATGGGTTGAGGCAATTGCTTCACCTCATTGTGATGGTAAGACCGTGATAAAGATGTTCAAAAAGATCATATTTCCCCGTTTTGGTGTCCCTAGGGTCGTCATTAGTGATGGGGGGATGCATTTTAAGGAAAAGAAACTCACTTCCATACTGTCTAGAGTTGGTGTCCAACACCGGCGTGGTTTGGGGTATCATCCCCAAACTAGTGGTCAGGTAGAGGTCTCTAATCGTGAGCTGAAAGAGATCTTGTCTAAGGTAGTTTCTAAATCACGGAAAGACTGGAGTCTTAAGCTAGATGACACATTATGGGCTTATAGAACTGCCTTTAAGACACCAATTGGTGCATCACCTTATAGGTTAGTTTATGGGAAATCGTGTCACTTACCTGTTGAGCTGGAATGTAAGGCCTGGTGGGCAATTCGTGAGCTTAATTATGATCCTAAATTGTGTGGTCAGAATCGTCTTTTGCAGCTAGATGAATTAGAGGAGTTTAGGCTTAATGCCTATGACAGCTCGCGCATTTACAAGGAAAAGACAAAGAGATGGCATGACAAGAGAATCCTACCTCGGGAGTTTCATGTGGGGCAGAAGGTGCTGCTGTTTAATGCCCGACTGAAACTATTTCCTGGCAAGCTGAAGTCCAGATGGAGTGGTCCATATACGGTGACAGCTGTTACCAAATTTGGATTCGTAGAGCTTGAAGATTCCGAGGGTCATAGATTCAAGGTAAATGGCCAATATGTGAAGCATTACCACGAGGCGAGTGAAGCGGACAACCGTGTTGAAGTCTTATGCTTCGACGAGCTCGACGTGCCAGTTAATTGATACCAGAAAGGTCGTGCGGGACCTCTTAAACCAGCGCTCTCCGGGGCAAAATGATTTTATTTGTACTCTTGTTGAACTATTTGTTTTTCTTTAGCTTTACGTTGAACTTTAGACGTTTTTTATGAACCTCTTTTGTACTTTCCTTGCTCTTATGCGTCTTTTGCAGGGTAAAGTACTCGATCGAATGATTTTGTGTTCGATCGAGCACTTTCTGATGCAGCTGTTACTCGATCGAGTGGTATGTTCCTCGATCGACCAGACCCAAACCCGTGCTTACTCGATCGAGTGATTCTTCACTCGATCGAACTCTTCCAATACACCGGTTCACTCGATCGAGCTGTCCCAGGCGCTCGATCGAGTAGTTATGACCTCCAGCTGCTGTTTTACGTCTATGAAGCCACTGATTGACTTTCTTTGACCTCCCATGTTCATGGTCGGTTTGGGGAGGTCCCTCCTTAAGACGTTTTGTAAGTTTTACGACTCCGCCTCTCTTTTTCCTTTCAGTTTGCATTTCTTTCCCTATTTTTAGTACAATGAGGACATTGTACGGTTTGGTTTGGGGAGGTATGCATCCATATCTGTGTCTGCATGTTTCATTGCATTTCTGCCCCCATAATTATTATTTTCTCATGCATCGTTGGTTGTTTCATAAAATCCAAAAATTTTCAAAATTTCATGTTTAATTTGAGTCGGAACGTTTGAACATTGACGCTACTTTGAATCCTTACTTGAGCCCTGCATATTCTGGACATTTAGTTGGCATGATTATGTGCATAATCTACGAGTTTTTGTTTCTCTCTTATCTGAACGAATAGACTTGATTCATTATGTCGGCAAGCTACATTACATTCTGAGGCTAGAGCTTATAAACTGGTGACATTCATGACCGGTTTCATTTAGGATGTGAGTAGTACTCTCTCTAAGACATGTAACATCAATTTGCATAAGCATGAGTCTAGTCTTCTTAATACCTATATGCATTCGGTTGTGGATGGTGACACGTGTTAGGAGAGGCAGTCCCCTTTATTTCATTCTACCCATGAGCCTCACATAGCCAAATTGCCCTTCTTGTCCTATCAACTACTTTCTATAATACTTCCCATCCTAGCTGAGCTAGTAACGAGTAGTTCTTGGAATGTTTTATTGCAATATGGTTATTTTATCTGATTTCAGAAGATGGTGGAAAGATTGAAGGGAAATAAAGAAAAAGAAGAAAAAAAAAATGTTGAATTGAAAAAAAAAAAAAAAGAGAACGAAGAGTGCGAAGAAAAAAAAAATGGAAAATGAAGAAAAAAAATTCAAAATGAAAAGAGAATGAGAATTGCACAATGTTTCACACTCCCAGGCCTTATTTATATTTTATGGGGAGTTGACGATTTTTGGTGTTTTGTGAGTTTAGTGCATAATTTGGCACCGTTCATCTTGCTGTCATGAGTACGGAGTTGGGATGCAGTCTATATTTGGATCCGTTGTTGCTAGCCTGGCTTTTAACCCCACATATCCAAATTCATTTTAGCCCCTTCTTACCCATTATCTCACTAACCCAAATGTAAGCCCTCGGCACGTGTCTTGGTCATTAGTATGGTTGGAATGCATATGTACGGTTGTAGAGACTTTATTCATGTTAACTGCATGCATGCTCTTATAGGTCGAGTTAGGTGAGTGTCTGTTTCTTCCCTATCTTTCACGTTTATACTCACCTGTGCCTGTTTTTGAGTGACGAGCGACCCGTGAGAGTCCGACATCTTTGAGTCTTGCAAGGTCGACGGTTCAGTAAGCTTGAAACAGTAATTTAACTCGTTTGCACTTTTCAGTTGCCATTTTGTCATTTTGTTGCATTAAATTAGTTCTAGTGGATGATTTGTAGCTGATGCGTTGGTCCCGTTCCATTGTTCACCCTTAGTTGCATTCATATTTGCTTGGGGACAAGCAAAGGTTTGGTTTGGGGAGATTTGATGCGTGTCTTTTATATAAGGTTTTCACCTCATTTTTACACGCATTTATGTGCTTTTTATGTAGCATCTGGCTACAAATACCGCCGAATATTCTACTTTGGTCCGTTTATTGTATTTTGCAGGAATTGACCAAAGAGGAGCTAAATCGAGCCTTAATTGTCCCAGTCATGGGAAATAAGGAGCCGGAGCTTGGACATTTAACATTCGGAAGACGCGTGAGTTGAGTTCGGGAAGCAATTCAAACCCTAACATGCCTATATAGCTCGATCGAGTGATCTACTGCTCGATCGAATGCTCTACACACTCAAGACTGGTCGATCGACCAGTTTAAGGAGTCGATCGAGGAAGTTCTCGCGCGCTCGATCGAGAGGTTGTTCTAGCTCGATCGAGTGATTTGCGTTCGATCGAGTAATCTTTCTACTCGATCGAGGGGTTTCGTGTGCTTTTAGCTTATTTCCGCCTAATCTTTTATGGGCTTTTGTAATTAGTCCATAGATTAGGTTTAAGACGATTTTCTAGTATAAGACTGAAGGAGAGCAACTACGTTACGGCTCTCTGAAACTTACACATTCATTTTGGTTCTATTCCTTGTCACTGTTCTTGGGATTTCGCCCTTCTTTTACCTTGCTACTCGGATTTGGATCTCGCGATTGGTATCATCATTCTAATTTTATTCTTAATTCTGTCCACTGCTTTAATTCTTCCTCTCTTATTCTATTGCTTGATTCAATCTTATTTAGTTGTTATAATGTTCAATTCCAATTGTCTATTTATTATTATTGTTAATTCTATTGCAATGAGTAACTAATTTCCCTTGCTAAGACTATAGGGGATCCGTAATATGAAGGGAGAGTAATCGATTCATTAGGTCAATGCTAGTACTGTTTTAAGTTAGTTAAATGCTACAATTAACTGTATCTTTCTAATTGAGTCGACGCAATTAGACCTATAATTCCTAGTGACCCTTGACCTGGACCGAAAGGTTGGAAAAGGTAGACTAGTAGCGAACAATAGAGTATTGCAGTGAGGACGAAAGTTAAGCTGTTTACACTTTAGGGTGAATTAAGGACCGAAAGGTGACGTTCGCTACCCCTTAGACCGTATTTGCATTGACCCGAGACCTAGATTGCTTGACCGAATGACTACGGTGAACCGGTTGTCTTAGCTATTTTTCTCTATCTGTTATCTCCCCTTTTTAATTCTCTTTCCCTTATTCTCTTTAATTTAGCAAATCACATTTTATAAACCCCCGAATTGGTTACCTTGACGAACCTAGTTTTAGCAGACAATTCCCTACCTCTCTGTGGATTCGACCCGACTTCCCTAGCTATATTAGTTAGAGCCAGTTGGTATTTTTGACAGGTACGCGACAGACGTGTCAACTGCGACCGACAGAACATGTATGCTTGACTAGCATGAATAATGATTCTATTTACCGTACATACGCATAACCACCGTCGAGGACTATCACATGCCGAACTATTGCAACATTTGGATATGTGAGGCTAAGTTGGAAAGAAGGGGCAAAACAATTATGGAAGAGTGAAGGTAAGAGCCAAGCTAGTACCTAATGAACCCTTTGAACCCGTATCCCGTTCTTCCAACTCAACAAAAAGACCATGCCTTTATTGACTAGGCAACACAAAAATCCAAACAAACGCCTCCAAAACATGAGGTAAGCACGTGAGGCGTGTTCTTATTTCAACCAAGGCCTTATTATTTTCAAGACTTTTTTTTTTCTTTCTTTTTTTTTTTCATTTTCACTTTTTTTTTTTTTTCAAATTCTGAACTGGTGGTCGATCGACCAGTGATGGCAGTCGATCGACCACCCTGCACACTCCAGAGCATTCTGCCCAGGTAAACAACAACCCTTTTTTTTCATTTTTCTGAATTTTCCTTTCTTCCTGTTTTCAGGCTGAGATAATTCCTTCACTTCTCAAAAATACCCACTCCAACATTTCAAGAGCGAACCAAAACAGCTTAAATCAACAAATTCCTCTACTACTTCCTAGCTTGGCACAATGGTAGGCTAAGTATGGGATGTAGCTGAGGGCAACTGGCAGTTATGGCTTATAGTGGAGTTAATGGGGTAAAATGAGAAAGGGGAGGATGCAATAGTTCTCTAAACATGCAATACCGACCACAAACCAATGCGTATAGGCAATAAGCAATCAAAACTCATACACGTGCAAAACATGAAATGAAGGGAGTAACTACTCTCAATCCTAAATTAACCGGTCATGAATGTCACCAGTTATAGGCTCTACATCTCAGAAAGTATAAGTAGCTTGCCAAAAGTAATGAGTCAAGTCTAATTGCCCGGAATGGATTCCATAACAAAATTTGAGAGATCACTTTTAATTCTTGCTAAGCAACTGTGAAAAGGCAAGGAATGGCATATTTGACTAATAGTGCAAAATCATCATTAAATACTCCAATCCGACTCAACTAAATGCAAAAGTAAACGTGATATTTTTGGTTTTTATGAATTTTTTTTTCAATTTTTTCTTTGTATTTATTTATTTATTTATTTATTTTGAATGGATGAAAATAAAAACAAATGCAAACAGAAATGCACTAAACATGTGACTGAAATGCAATAAAAACAAATGCAGATGCAAAACAAAAGGCATATGCAAATACCCTCCCCAAACCAAAACGCACAATGTCCCCATTGTGCTCAAAAAAATCACCAAAGAAAAAATGGGAGAATAAAAGCATAATAAAAGAAAAGGAAGCTAAAAGAGAAGGGAAAATAACTCACAAAATACGACCTCCCCAAACCAGCCAAAAACGGGGAGGTCACCAGCATCTAATCTCCGCCCTCGTAGTCAGAGTCACTATCCTCTCCGGACCCCGAGTCACTCTCCTCCTCCTCCTCCAGCAAAGATCGGGAGTGGCCCTCCCGGGCAGGAGGCACCAGCGATAGTAGTGGGAGGGGGTCTCCTGGCAGGCTGAGGGTAACCGCCCGCAGGGGGGACAAAGTAAGAAGGGTGAGCCCAGTCACCCTGTGGAAGCATCCCCCCCGAGCTAGCTCCTCGTAGACCGGGTATAGGGCAATGACCGTGTCCAACCTGTGCTGGTTGAAACTCCTGCACAAATCACCCAAAACACGTGATATTGCCCTCTTGTCCATGACCGGAGGGACAACCAAATGAGTAGGTGGTAGAAAAGTGGATGTACCAGCAGAAGGGGTGGTAGCGGAGGTAGAGGGTGCCTGTGAAGAGGAGGCACGAGCCCTCTTCGAAGTGCTAGCAGCAGGAGTGGCCACCACCAGGGGAAGCCTGTAACTAGGCAAGGGCGGCCGAGCTGCCCCCTCAACAGTGGTAAGGGGCAGGACAGGAGGGTAGCCAGTGACAGGGATGCGGCCACAGATGAAAGAATCAATCTTCCACCGCATCTGTCTATCGATCCAATAGACACCCCTCACGTAACGGAGGTCCATGAAACGCAGGTCAGGGTCGATGGGGTCCTCCTGTCGAGGGAAAAGTAAAACAAGGCGGTTGGCGATACGTGTCACCAATCCGCCACATGCAATGGTGGTCAAGGTGCCCTCACTTACAGTCTGAAAGTGAGCGGCAGTCAAGTAGGCAATGTTATAGATACGGGATGTCCGACGCTCAACGTTCAGATAGCCCGCCAAAATTGAAAGCTCAATATTATTCACATTATTAGACTCTTTACGGCCAAAAATGGTATTACCCATTAGCCGTAGAAAATAACGAAGAGGGGGCAAGTGGACGGAAGTGCCCGTCCTCCTCGACCCGTAAGTGTCACCGATACAAGACCACATGGCCCGATGACCTGTCTGAGGTGTCCGAGGTTCTGCCCTCGAAGTAAAGACCCAGAAAACCCGCAAAGTCAGCAAGTGTCAGAGAGTAATTGACATTAAAAAGACGAAAAGAAATGCAGGGTTTGGTCGAATCAGCCTCGAAAGCTTTCGTGTCGAAAGCATAAGACGAAAAGAATTCAAGGGTCAAAACATAATATGTGAACCCAGCCATGTCCACAAGACCCATCATACCCGTCTCATTTAGCAGGGACACGACCGACTCGTAACAGCCTAGTTTCTCCAAAGTGTCTTTATGGAGAAACCGGGTAGCTGTGACCTTCGTACTTGAAACAAAGAAGGAAAATTTAGCGCGCTGAATAGGTTTAGCAAAGATAACCTGCGGATAGTCAGGTAGACTATCCGTAGTGGATTCTATCATCAGGGGCGGTCCGCGTGGCCGCTTGGCAGGCCTTTGGCTCGATTGCCCCTCCTGCATTGGCTCTTTTCCTTTTGTCAATTTTGTACCTGCAATTAACACATTAGCAACAAGAAATCATCTAGCAATGTCAATTCTGGAAACCCGAATCAAAATCGCATCTGTAAGGCAAATTAGGGTTTCGAAAAAAATTGGGGAAAACGGCCTAAAACTCATCCTAGCTGCTCATTTGCTTGAAAATTAAAGGGGAAAGGATAGATTAGGCAATTAAAGAATAAAGAAGGCAAGAAATCATCCCAAAATTCGATTTCCCCAAATCGATTTTTCATCTCACAAGCACAAAATCCAGAGAGTTTCGCACAACAACCACAATAAAATCGAGAATAGAGCATTGGAATGAGATTAGAGACTTACCTTGAAGAAACCTTGAAGATTAAAGCAAGAAAGGAAGAGATTAAGGTGGAAAACGCAGAGAAATCGCGAAAATAGGGAGAAAAATAGGGTTTGCTTAAAAGTTTGTGTTTGTGAGAATGAACAAGTGAATGAGCAAAACTCCCCTTTTTCAGTTGTAATCTGATCCCGCAGAGTGGTCGATCGACCACTTTACTCGGTCGATCGACCAAAATACCCGCACACAGTAGCTTCGACTCTCCTCGTCGCCGATCGATGAATGGACTGGTCGATCAACTGCGAACGCTGGCGTTTAGGCTTTAATTCGTCAAAAATTGTTTCCCTACTTAATCTCCGTCTTTCTCACAACATCCAGTAAACCACTTACGCACTTTGCATAAAATAAATTCCTGCAGAAATTATCAAAGGCGTACAATTTTCCCCAAACCAAGAAATTGCAAAATGCACGAAATTAAACAAAAACTCAAAAGAAAGGCGAAATAAATAAATAAAAAAAAAACAAAATAAAATTCCTAAATTACAAAATAATTACAACCTGGGTTGCCTCCCAGTTAGCGCTGGTTTAAGAGGTCCCGCACGACCTTTTTACCTCACTTTTCATTATCTGATAGCGGGTCGAAGTACAATACCTCGACTTTTCCAACATATGCATCTGATCCATGATAGTGCTTCACATATTGGCCATTAACCTTGAACCTTTCTCCAGCAGAGGTCTCCAATTCAATCGATCCGAACTTTGTGACAAAGGACCGTATAGGGGCCGGTCCACCGGATTTCACTTACCAGAAATAAACGGATACGAGCGTTAAAAAGAAGTACCTTATCGCCGATATGGAACTCGCGCTTGATGATTCTCTTGTCGTGCCGCGCTTTGATTTCTCCTTGTAGATCCTTGCATTGTCATAGGCTAGCACCTAAATTCCTCTAGCTCATTCAAATTGTGTCATGCGTTTCTCACGAGAGATGTTAGGATCCAAATTCAAATCACAAATAGCCCACCAAGACTTACGCTCTAACTCAACAGGTAAATGACATGTCTTACCATAAATCAATCGGTATGGTGACATCCCGATTGGCGTTTTAAACGCAGTTCTATAAGCCCATAAGACATCATCCAACTTAAGACTCCAATCTTTCCGTGATTTAGAAACAACTTTAGCTAAGACTTCTTTCAACTCTCTGTTAGAAACCTCAACCTGACCACTAGTTTGGGGATGATACCCACACCGAATTTAGTCAATAAAGCACTAAGTTGTTTCTCTTTAAAATGCATTCCCCCATCGCTAATGACAACCCGAGGGACACCAAAACGAGGGAAAATGATCTTTTTAAACAGTTTAATCACGGCCTTTGCATCGAATGGGGGTAGCAATAGCTTCCACCCATTTGGATACATAATCTACTGACTACGAGGATATATTTATTACTTTGATCGCTCGGAAAGGGTCCTTGATAATCAATGCCCCAGACATCGAAAATCTCAACCTCAAGAATGCCTACCTGTGGCATCTCATGTCTCTTGAAATATTCCCGATCTTTGACAAGCATCGCACTCAAGAACAAAATTGCGACAATCGCATGCAAAGTTGGCCAAAAGAAACCGATTGAGTACCTTAGCTACGGTCCTGGACGGACCGTGATGACCACCATAAGCAGAAGAGTGGCAAGCCTCTAGGATATCCTTCACCTCCCACTGAGGTACGCATCTCCGGATGAGACCGTCTGTGCATTCCTTGAAAACATAAGGATCATCCCAAAAATATTGTCTCGCATCATAGACAAACCGCTTCTTCTGCTGCCATGAAAGCTCGGGTGGTATCCTACCTGTCACAGCAAAGTTAGCAAAATCAGCAAACCACGGAGGTGGATAAGACCCTGAAGTAGTAATAGCTAATAAACTCTCATCAGGGAAAGAATCATTAATAGGCAACAAATCCCCCCTTTCTGTCAGCTGCAGACGAGATAGGTGGTCAGCTACCACATTCTCTGCTCCTTTCTTATCTCTGATCTCCAAATCAAACTCCTGCAAAAGGAGTATCCACCTCAAAAGTCTCGGCTTCGCATCTTTCTTAATAAAGAGAGTCTTCAACGCTGCATGGTCAATATAAACAATAACCTTAGAACCTAACAAATAAGACCGAAATTTGTCTAAGGCAAAAACAACAGCTAGAAACTCTTTCTCAGTGGTAAAATAGTTGACTTGAGCCTCATCCAGAGTTCGGCTCGCATAGTATATGGCATTCAAAGCTTTATTCTTTCGCTTGTCCCAGAATCGCACCGATCACATAATCGCTGCATCACACATGATCTCAAATGGGAGGTCCCAATCAAAGCGGTGAATGATTGGCGCGAAAACTAGGGCCTCCTTTAACCTCGTTAAAAGCGACATGGCACTCATCAAGAAATTCAAAGACAAATCCTTAAGGAGCAATTGTGTGAGTGGTTTAGCAATTTTTGAGAAATCCTTAATGAAACGCCGGTAGAAACCAGCGTGACCAAGGAAACTCCTCACTCCTTTAACATTCACGGGAGGAGGTAATTGCTCAATCACCTGCACCTTTGCCTTGTCAACATGTATACCTTTATCGAAATCGATGCCCTAACACAACTCCCTCATTGACCATAAACCGACACTTTTCCCGATTTAAAACGAGATTAACATCTATACAACGCTGCATGACTTTATCAAGGTTAGCTAAACAACGATCAAAGTCACTACCATAAACCGAGAAATCATCCATGAATACTTCCATAATGTTCTCTATATAATCAGAAAAAATCCCCATCATGCACCTCTGAAAGGTAGCAGGGGCGTTACACAATCCGAAAGGCATTCTACGATACGCAAAAACACCCTGTGGACAGGTAAAAGTAGTCTTACTCTAATCGTCCGGATGAATAGGGATCTGAAAGAACCCTGAATATCCGTCTAGAAAACAGAAAAATTTGTTAGAAGCAAGTCTTTCACCAATTGGTCAACAAAAGGGAGGGGGAATGGTCTTTCTTGGTGGCGGCATTTAACTGTCTATAATCAATGCACATCCGCCACCCCGTCACTACTCGAGTTGGTATTAATTCATTTTTATCATTTTTAACCACGGTAGTCCCTCCTTTCTTCGGGACTACTTGAATCAAGGCTAACCCACCTGGAGTTGCCAATCGTATAAATAATACCCGCATCAAGTAGTTTCATCACCTCAGCCATAACAACTTCCTTCATCTTCGGGTTCAACTTGCGTTGACCCTGTCTATAAGGCTTGTGACCTTCTTCCAACTCTATCCTGTGCATACAAACATCAGGGCTGATGTCCTTAATGTCATCCAGAGAGTAACCCAAAGCCTTCCTGTTTTTCTTAAGTACACACATCAAAGCAGACAACTGGTCATCGTTAAGCTTAGAGCTAACAATAGCTGGGTACTGCTCCGTATCATCTAGAAAAACATACTTAAGATTAGGAGGAAGTGGCTTACGCTCTGGCACCTTTACCTCTACAAAGATAGACAGAATCGCTTCAATGGTGTAGCAAGTGTTCACCAAATTATCGTTGGCCAGGCTCAAAAGCATCTCATCTTCTTCTTCATTGAGCTCGTAGCTCTCCATTGAGGCAACCAAAGCATCCGGCTCCTCAAAGATTCTCCACTCAGTATTACCGCACACTCATCTAAATGGGTTAGATTGGCTAAGGGATCCTTGGCTAAGGATTCCCTCCAATTACAAGTAACAACCCCACAACAATATCAATGGAATAACACGTATCCTCATCAGCGGGTTCGGTTGCCTTGTGTGAGCAAGACTGGACTCAATGGTGTCATCCCCTACCTCTAAGGTGATGGTTCCGCGTTTTACATCTATTACAGCCCACCGTATGTAAGAACGGTCGGCCTAAAATAATAGGTATCCGATCGTCCTCTCGCAATGTCCAAAACAACGAAATCGACAGGAATAAAGAACTTACCCACTCGAACGGGTACATCCTCTAGAACACCTATAGGTCTCTGAGTCGATCTATTTGCCATTTGAACGGTAATATCGGTCACCTTAAGTCTACCAATGTTTAACCTTTCGCAAACAGAATACGGCATGACACTAACACTGGCCCCTAAGTCACAAAGGGCCTTTCCAATTACGTGGTTACCTATAGTGCAAGGAATTGAAAAACTACCCAGGTCCTTTAATTTAGGTGGCACATTAACTTGTGAAAGAGCATTACATTCCTCCACAAACGCAACATTACCATCATCACGAAAATTTCTCTTACGATTCAAAATATCTTTCATAAATTTAGCGTAAGAGGGTACCTGGTAATTAAATCGAGTGAAAGGAACCGTTACCTCGAGATTCTGACCATCTCCGAAACTTACCAAACTTACGCTCCAAATTAGTAGCCTTCGGACGCTCCGGATACGGGATCGCAACACTCGGTCGTAGGATCAAGAACCTTCGACTTCCGTAGGTTTAAAACCCCCGTCAAATCATCATTGAGTGAAGAATCATGCGGACTAGTTGACGGATTTGCATCCTCGCTCGAGTTCCATCGATCGACCGGTATGAGTGGTCGATCGACCAAGTAACACAGGCGTGAATGCCTTCTGTCCCGAATTGACTTCATCAGTGTCTCGGTCGATCAATCGAGGAAGTTGGTCGATCGACCGATGTCTTTGGTGTGAATAGTTTCGACCAGAAACTATTTTATCGACGCTTGATCGATCGATCAAGATGTTGGTCGATCGACCGGCAAATCTTGGCATTCATTCACTCGTTTTTGCACCAGAATTTAAACGAGCTTCTTCATCATTTCCCGAGTCTTCCTTTGGCTTGTCGGGACTTTCATAAGAAAGGCCACTTCTGAGATTGATGGCATTGATCGTCTCAACCGGCCCGTCACATTTGCTTGAAGAATCAGCAGCTTGCTTAGCCTCCATATTCTCCAATTGTTTCACAAAATTCCGCGAGGACTCAATCCCCGCTGCTTCCATATTCGCCACTTGAACCAAAAGTAGTTGGACCATCTCTCTCAACTTCTCGATCTCATCTGAGTTTTGAACGGGTATTTCAACTTTCTCCTTGGAAGCTTCAGAAATCTCGAGTTTCTCGAGACGGGTAGAAATGGAAGTTATAAGGGTCACAACAGCAGTCATTTCTTCACTTTGCTTTCGTGACTTTCCACGTGAACTTCCAAACTCAGCTTTATGGACTGCCATCTCCTCAATAGTGTTCCAACCTTTACTTTGAGCGGTATTGTTTTGAAACCTGCCATTAGCAGCTGCATCCAAGATGACCTTGTAATCATCATATAAAGCATTGTAAAACAGGTTGCAAAGATACCATTGTTGGAAACCATGATGAGGGACAGCTCGGACCAAACTTTTGAAACGTCCCCATGCTTCACAAAAATCTTCGTCTCCTTCCTTGAAAACTCGTGATTTTACCCTTCAAGGCCTCGATCTTTGAAAGCGGGAAGTACTTCTTGTAGAAGGCTAATGCTAAAGATGTCCAATCGGTGACTCAGTTTACCCTATCGAGGTAGCGGTACCAATCTCGCGCCGAATCTTTCAAGGAGTACAAGAACATAAACCCTTTACTTCATCTTGAGTTACCCCGGCCGGTATAGGTATGGAACAATGATGAGTCCGTGAAAATTTCCATATGCTTCAAGGGGTCTTCATCTGCACCAACGATTCCGTTCCACTAAATCAATATAAGAGGAACGAAACTCGAAATTACCGGTAGTAGGGGTAGGTAACTGGCACCCCTTTGGAAGGTGGTGCTCCTTTGGCTGAAAATTATCATATATTGTAGCCATAAGTACTCAAGTCTTCCTCTCAAAAACCTGTCTTCTAACTGTGCAAAAGCAAAACTAGAAGCAAAGGTAAGCAACGGCCTCAAGGAACAAAAGTTCCTTGAGACAAGAAAAATAAACTAAAATAAAGCAAACAGAATTACACTGTCTCCCAACAACGGCGCCAAAATTTGATACCGTCGTTTAGTACCAAAATTAAATTTATAATTCCAAACTAAAACTATAGCTAGTGATAGTAAGGGTCGAACCACATAGAGACAAGGTTGATTTTGTTTGCTGTTTTTCAGTCTATAAAAGTAACAGATAATTGGGTGTTTTGAATTTGGTTGATTAACTGGCTAATTGCTAAAATGAAAATTCTTAACAAGATAAAAAGAGGATCGGGAACTTCGGTTCACCATGGCAAACAACAGGTCAATCAGGCAGCAGAGGTCTAAAAATACAGTCTCAGGGGAGGTAAGCTAGTCTTTCGATCAAAGCTCAAATAACCTCACGGTCTATCAACTCCCTAGAATTTATCAAAGTTTTCACTCAAGAGAAATTCTAAATCTGACGATAACTCAAATTACCAATCTTTCAATCTAGTAAAGAAAATTTATCAAAAGATAGCGAGACCAATACGGAAGAACTCATACTACACAACAATCCTAACTTAATACCATGGCTCACCTTGTTCCCAATCAAAGAAATTACCTACGCATAATTATAACTATTCTAACTTCGAAATTAATAATAAAGAACAAATTTGACATGACGGAATCTAACTAAAACAAAGGAGAGAAATTCAATTGCTGAAATTAATTGATGAAACAAGAATCAAAATAACAAGGGAAAATAAGAAAGAGGAAGAATTGCATAAACAGCTTACTAATTGAATTTCAGGAACAAAGCCTTCGAATCCAAGGTTTCCGTCTCAAGCTAGATCTCAAAACTAAGTTTTTTCCAGAATGAAAAGCATAACCTAAAAGTTGCTCCGTTCTACTGATAAAAAGATGCCCAAAGTTAATTACAAGTTGGGCTTTTAAAAGTCTAACACGGAGAAATAATTATCAGCTCGAAATCGGGTCGATCGACTGGTCAGCACGGTCGATCGACCGAATACGCGGAACAGTAGCATCTGATGAGCTCCAGTGGTCGATCGACCTCACAGTCTACTCGATCGACCGAGAATGCTGTGCAGTGGCTCCTTGTTGCTTCCAATCAACGCTTCACTCCTTTGTACACATCCCAAGGTGAGTGAATACGACTCTCCTTCTTCTTGGCTTCCTTAAACTTGCTTCCGGAGGACGAATTGGCTTGATTTAGCCTACTTCCACGCATACCTACAATAAATCATAGAAAATGCAAAGTAAACCGTGTCGGGAGAAATAGCAGCCTTAAGCTAACAATTATGCATAGAAATAAGTGCCAAAACCACAGATAAAGTGTATAGAATATGCACGTATCAACCTACATGAAGGAGTTTGAGTACCTCCTTTTTTACAACATCCATCATTGGAGGATTCAAACGCCTTTGTGGTTGGCGAACGGGCTTGGCTTCATCCTCCAAAAGAATCCGATGCATGCATAAAGTGGGACTAATGCCTTTGATGTCGGCCATTTTCCACTCAATTGCTTCCTTGTGTTGCTTAAGAACTCGGATGAGAGCCTCTTATTGCTCCCTAGAAAGCTTGCTTGAAATAATTACCGGTAAAGTTTCTTCATCTCCTAGAAAAGCATACTTCAAGTGGCTTGGTAGGGGCTTCATTTCAACAATAGGAGCCTTGACAACAGAGGGAATGGGTTTCTCCTTCGTTAGCTCTTCTAACAATTTGGAAGAAAGGAAGCAATATTCCTGGACAGGGGTGAACTCGCACGGGGCGAGTTCTGGGTCTGGACAACTCGCACGGTGCTTGTTCTGTGCTGTCTTCCGGATTTCTTCCTTTTCTTCCCACTCTTCCATTGGTGGATTTTCCTCTAATTCTTTGATTGTTTCCTGCAAATTACAAGACAAAGCATACCCCATATCCTCTCCAACCAATCCATTAGTTAAAGCAACATCTAATGTGTCAATTTTACACAATTCATACACGGTTTGAACAATTGGTTCGAAAATCTTAAGAAAACACAAAGAGGAGGTCTCGGTTGGGTATTTCATTGCCTCATGTATGTTATACTCAATTTTTTCCCCTTCAAATTCCATAGTAAGGCGTCCTCTAGACACATCTATCTTAGTGTTGGAAGTTCTCATGAAAGGCCTTCCCAACAAAATGGGAGCGGAGCCTTTCTCGGGTTCCATTTCAATCACATAAAAATCGGCGGGGAAAAGCATATCCCCCACCTTGACCAAGACATCCTCAACAATTACCTTAGGGTAGATATTAGACCTATCGGCCAAAGAGATGACCGTACGAGTCGGTTTCAAGGGTCCTAACTTAAGGGACTCATAAAGATAAGTGGGCAAAACATTAATAGATGCACCTAAATCAAGCATAGCATGTTGACAATCCAAATTACCAGTTTTGCAAGGAATGGTGAACATGCCCAGATCACTACATTTTCATGGCAAACGTTTTTGAAACATAGCCGACACATGTTCACTAGCCCTTACTTTTTTCATGCTTTTTGCCTTATTGGTCCTCTTAGTAGTGCACAATTCTTTCATAAACTTTGCATGCTTGGGCACACTACTAAGAAGATCAAGAAGAGGAATGTTTACCTTCACTTTACGAAAGATATCATAAAGGCTTGAAGTTTTCTTGTCAATTGATGCGTGTATTTTATATAAGGTTTTTACCTCATTTCTACACGCATTTATGTACTATTTATGTAGCATCTGGCTGCAAATACCCCCGAATATTCTACTTTGGTTCGTTTTGTGTAAATTGCAGGAATAAACCAAAGAGGAGCTAAATCGAGCCTAAATTCCTCCCAATTGCATGCATTTATGAAGAACAAGGAGCCGGAGCTTGGAATCTATCACTTTGAAGACGCGTGAGCTAGTTTCGGAAGGTGTTTAGTGCCTAAATGTACCAAGATAGCTCGATCAAGTAGATTTTCTAGTCGATCGAATGCTTTATATACTGAGGTTACTCGATCGAGCAGTCCCAGTATTCAATCAAGTAGGCAATACAAGGAGATACTCGATCAAGTGGTTTATTTCCACTCAATCGAGGGGTTTGGCGCTCAGTTACTCGATCGAGTGGTTTATTTCCACTCGATCGAGTGGTTTTGCTTGTATTAAAGTTTTTCCGCCTATTTTCGTATGTGTAGATACCTAATTTCTGCACCTCCCGCAAACCACCCGGTGATGATTGGGCCGCATGTTTGGTACGCGGAACGATTTGTGACAGTTCGTAAGTTCATCGTCAAGTGATTGCTCAAACACTAATGTCTACCTCTTAGTTGTCATTTACGCGCCGATACGGTCGTTTTGACAGTAATTAGAGTACATTTGGAGTCCGGGCCTAAAACCGTCTTCATTTCTGATAACCGTTAAATCCCGATTCAGAATGTTCTGGAATGTTCCGGATATTTCTATTCCATATTTTATAAATATTTCATAATCTTTATTCTTTGGTAAACAATTTCCCGTAATATTCATACAAAATATTAAGGAAAACCAATTTATTCCGTCATTCCATAACTTAAACACGGAAATCTTTCTTCCGCAGGAGGAAACCACTTGGGAACAGACGCAGTAGGTGCTGCGCCTCTTCCAAGAGACGCAGTGACTGCTGCGCCTCTTCCCAGGTCCTTTTCTGCATATTTCTCGTATCTTTTTCATATCTTTCCGAGATTCACTTCCAAAGTTTCTACGAACACCCTATTTCTTCACGTGATTAGTATAAATGGGAGCCTTCGCTCCTCATATTTCTCACGCGAGTGTCCGCCCTTCTCTTCTCCCTTTGCATTCTAGACCTTTGTTCTTACTTTTTGGCGTCTACGTGCTTGAAATTCGACCACATAAGCTCGGATCCTTCTGAGTACCAGCCTCGTTTGCATGACCGACCAATTTGACCAACTCCACAACTAATCAACTTAATTAATCTAATCGTTTTCCACTTACGAGGGCACTTTCGTCTACATTCAAGTCGAGCATCACTAATCGATAACTTAGTTCTTCTCGTTTCGTCAAACATGTAAGGCTGAAGGTGTAAATCTCTCTTTTATTTATTGTTCTTAGCTTTTTGTATCATCATTAATGTAAGGTTTATGTCGAAAGCACCTTGTTAAAACCGATTTCTAAAACCGTGCTTTAAAACCTTTTTACGGATTTCCAGAAGACAAACCGTCGAGAAAGGACGCAGCAACTGCTGCGCCTCTTCGAAGGAGCGCAGTTCCTGCTGCGCCTCTTCGTGAGGCTGCCGCAGTTCCTGCTTCCTTTCTTCTTCCTTCGTTCTTTGTTTGTTTTCGTTTGTTTTTGTTAATTCTTCGACACGATAGCATAATAATTTCATCTGTATAATATTGTTCATTCATTAGTATATAATTCTTCATTTAAATCCGACTTAAATCCCTTATAATCTCATATTTGCGGGTTTTCGTCATTAAACTCAATCCGGGTTGTAGGAATTCGATTTGTTCATATCGGGTTTCTGGAATTCGATCTTTGATATATTTTCATCAGTCTTTTGTCATATTCGTCATTAATTCGTTATGTTTAACCTATTTTGTTCACCCATGTCACTAATCAATCGTTCATCCATGTAATTAATCCGTCTTTAATCCGTCTCATCCATGTTTTATTGCTTTTATGACCCGTAATCACATGTAAATAACGTATTAATCACTTCCATCCGAGTAAATATATTAACCAATCCTTAAAATCATCAATTTACATTAACGATTTGCAGTTCCGGCTTCACAGCCAGAACTCACCCTTGGAACAGACGCAACAGTTGCTGCGCCTCTTCCAAAGGGCGCAGTCCTGCTGCGCCTCTTCCAGGTTGAGTTCTGTCTCTGAACTCCGTTGTTGCTTGACCTAGTTTAGTTAGTTCACGTATAATTGACTATTAACCGTGTTATCACCCACTGATCTGTTCGTTAATTCTTTCTTTTATTCTTTTTCTCAAATCATCCGTTTTAAAGGTATTTTCGACATAGATCAATGAACCCGATGTAATTATTGTATTTTTCATTATTGTAATTTTGCTTATTATATTTCCTGTATCATTTGTGTGCCTTCACATGTAATTGAACTTAAATCCTACTTCGACATTAATTGTATGCTAAATTACGTGTCAACCGACTTAGTCTAATCTTCACATGCTAGGATTAAAACTTGGATGTTGCATTGCATGCATATAATCGACGATATATCGAGTATAGATGACGTCCCTAATCATTAGTAGAGGTCGCTATCGAGCCGGGCGGGATTAGGTGTTCGATCAAAAGATCTTCCTAATACGTACCCTCGCCCCTTACTCCAGATCTCTGTGAACATCCGTGTTCATTGGCATCCACGAGAGTCATTCTAGACATAGAATGCTAAGGGTAAAGATTGCTTGGTGTTCATGTCTCTACGTTGTGTCTTGACATGACACGAGGTATTCGAACGGTTCCAATTTCCCGTAAAAATTGGTGGCGACTCCACAAAATGCAAACGCTTGTTCTCTCTCCCAAGCGCCCCCATGGGCCCATTGTCCACAGTTTGGCGACTCCGCTGGGGATAATACACTTACGTGTAGCCAAGGGTGAAACTTGAACAAGGTTAGGGAATAGTTTGTACAAGACAATTGTCGGTTTTCATAACTCGGTCTTCCTAGATCGTTTCATTCGGCCTTCCTAGGCCCAACCCAACCCATTCGACCAATCGTCCCGTCTAAACGGTCCTAATTCTTATTTGGGCCTAAGGATGGATAGCGATTGACGTCATCCATACCATGATGCTTACTCTTGTTTGTATCAAGGACCTTCACTACTTGAGGAAATGGACTAGGAATCGGCCTTACTCTTGTTTGGTACGAGCCTCTCCACAGACTTTGGGTTTGATTGTTCGGTATGGCAGCCCACCCTTTAAACCAAAACCTTTTTAAATGCACTCAGCATCCCGTTATAATGCTTGTATAAATGTTTGTACCTTACATGATCACCATTTCTAAACGAAACCATGACGATTTTTGTAAAAATCAAAACCCTTTTTTTAAACAGAAATATCGAAAAGGCCATTGATTAGCGCAAAACCCAGTCAAAATTCTGTCCGTTTATCGAGTCAAATTTCGGGCCCAAGCCCATCTCAAAACCTCACTTCGAGTCCACTCCTACAACTACACTATAGTTGACTAGGATACACATTTTCAAAACTTTGTCTTTTCTTCAAAGCTCACTCGACACAAGTGGCACACACCCACTTCAAGAGTCAAATCATTTCTTCTCTTAACAAGTGTGCTAGAATGGTCGATCTTGTTTTGATTTGTCGTCGATCTCTTATACAGTTTTCAAGATGCCTGAAACAAGTGACGCTAACTTCAATCAACTTCAAGATGGTAATGATCGAATCCTAGCCGCATTAGCTCAAATCCAAGTTACTCAAGACCAAGTGTATGATCGCCTTGACACCATCGAGGGCCGGATCTACGCCGTAGAGGGGAAGTTGCCTCCTCAAGAAAGTGAAATAGTAGGTGACTTCGCGAGTGAATCCAAGGACGAAACTCCTCCCATGGGAATAACTGTAGCCGAGAAAAGACTCCAATACTTAGAGGAGCAATTGATGTACCTTAAAGGGGATGACATTTATAGGGAGAATAACCGCAAGTATGAGGCCGTCAATTCCAAATTGCCAACCAACTTCAATATGACGGATATCCCTAAATTCAAGGGGCACGAAAACCCTTTGAACCACATCCGTGCCTTCAAGGATTACATGTCTATCAAAGGCATCAAACCCGAGATGTTCTTAAGGATCTTTCCTTCATCTCTTGACACCATCCCAGAGCAATGGTTCTACTATTTAGAACACAAGAAGATCGCCACTTGGGAAGACGCCGCAATCGAGTTTTCTAAGCAATATGCGGATAATGCCGAGATCCAAGTTAACATGCGCACTCTAGAGGTTCTTACCCAAAATGACAAAGAAGGATTCACCGACTTCCTAAGTAGGTGGAGGAAGACTAGTACCCAATCATTTGAGATACCAAAACATCAAAACTTTCAAGGACTTAACCGTACTAGGAACAAGGATCGAAGATGACATCCGTAAAGGGCTCTTGTCCAAAACGGTAGGTCGAGGATATCAAGGCTCAACTAGTCGTTCTTACGGCTCCACTAGCAAGACTGATGAAGTTAGCCTTCTTGAGCCATCCAAGAAAAGTACCCCACCAAGGAAATTCACAAATCTTGGGGACACTTACTCCAACGCTCTTAAGAGGTTAATGAAACAAGGCAAACTCCAACCCATAGGACCTACTCCCGAACCTGAAAACAAATCCAAGTTCTGGGACGAGAACTCGTACTGTGAATACCATAGGGGCAAGGGGCATGACACAGAAAAATGCTACAAATTGAAAAATGTGCTTCAAGATATGATTGAAGATGGTCGACTACCAATACCGCCGGGAGGTAAACCCAACAACACTCAGAACCCTCTTGGGATTCTAGTGATCACAAGTGAAGAATCTACCTTAGATTGTTCACACCTCATTTCTCCAATTGAAGATGAGATCCACGCGATCGAGAATGAAGGGTTTTACTCTACCATCTCCCCTACCATTTCCGACTTCATCACTTGGGCAAGGAGTGTTGATAGGCAAGTTTGGGAATTGGAAAATGTGGTGACAACTTTACATGACCCAAACGCGACACCTAAGGAGCATGTGCCACTAATCTTCTCTCAAAATGCTACTATAGTCACCGTGGTTTGTAAACTAGTCGACCAAATCACACGACTAGAAGACGAGATCATGAGAATGAGGGAACTAGCTACAATCAACGGAGTATGGGCCGATGATGATGAGGACGAGTATCTCATTGAAAACTCCCTAGTCAAAGACATAGTCCAAAATGGTGAAGACCAAGATGTGGACCACCTAACTCGTTCGGGTCGTCCATATCAAAATACTACTCAAAATGGTTCAACCAACGTTGTCACACCAAATGATAACGAAGATGATCCACTGATCACTTGCTCAAGCAATTACAGAAGACAAAGGCTGATCTTTCAGTCTGGCAACTAGTGGCAAGCTCTTTACCACATCGCCAAGCTTTACTGCAAGCCTTAGCCAAGCTAAGTGTAGCACATAACTCCACACCCGAAGATCTAGTCAACTTGGTCTTCCAAGAATCACCAAAGCTATGTAATCCTATTACTTTCTCAGACGAAGATTTGCCACCTTTTGGCGCTAGTCACAACTTGGCTCTTTACATCACTGTCATTTGTCTAAAGAAGAATGTGCCAATGACCTTGGTAGATGATGGCTCCGCGGTCAACGTCATACCCCTCAAAACGGCATACAAACTAGGCATGAAAGAGTCGGATTGGACCCCTACCAATCAAGGTGTTCGTGCATATGATGGTACACGACGAAAGGTAGTAGGACTCGCTAACCTAACCATAGCCACATGGCCGATTGAGCGAAAGGTTAACTTCCAAATAGTGGACATTGAAGCTTCCTTCAACATACTTCTAGGAAGGCCTTGGATTCACGCTTCCAAAGCGGTGACCTCCACCCTTCATCAAAAGATCAAGATCCCACTAAATGGCAAAGTGGTGACGATCACTTCGTCACCCATCAAGGCAATAATCGAAAAGAAGTCGAACAATCAAGTCCTTGCGGATCCAGTATATGAGCTTGGGGGCTTCCAAAGCATAAGCGTCATAGAAAGTGAATTGGCACCCTTATACTACGATCCCTACTCCAACTTGGTGGTCAACCACATACTCAAATCCTAGGGATACTTCCCTGGAATGCCTTTAAATCCTATCCGAAGAAACACCTTCGCACCATACAAGGAAGGCAACTCAAAAAGGATACCACTTGGACTAGGGTACAAACCCACCAAAGAGGAAGTTCTCGAGATGCTTGCTCAAGTTCAAAACCGTAAGTACGTGGGAGTCCAAATGCGACCCTATCTCCCTACCTTAAACGGATACTTCGTTAAGGAAGGAAGTCTATAACTCTTTCACGGATTTCCCGAACCTTGGCATTATCTCGAGAGAAAGCTAGCCGGAATCGAGATCTTTCACGATTGCTACTTTATTCCTCCAGAAACGGTTTCTACCGTCAAAACCCGTCAAGCACCTTGCTTAGACGAACAAGCTGTTAGTCTATTGTTTGGAGAAGATCGATTTGTTAGAGCCGCGCTGGATGAGATTATTACTATGATACTTCAAGACGATCACTTCAACCCTACCGCGTTAATCACAGAAACAAACGCGAATCAGCAGAAAGGATGGAGAAAATCAATCAAGTGGACCAACAATCAAGGAAGACTCTTCAAGCTCACCACTGGAGAAGGAGAGATGTTCAAAGGAGAACCAGAAGACGATGAATTCGAGTCGGAGTCGGAGTCAGAGTCAGAGTCTAGAGAAGTCACTAAGGAGTCTCCTCCTATCGTCATCCCCATTCCCTTTGTTTCTCCTAGCTTAGCCTCAAGTAGTAACAGTAGTTCAGGAAATGTCCCAACAACTGTCCCTTTACCGCCACTGACCACAGATCAGATGGCTTCTTTGTTTCAACTTTTCTCAAACTTTAATATGAATAAATCAGGTTCTGCTTACTCTTTGTGTTATCTTGAGTGCAATTCTGTTTACGATGATACTGAGGATGACCAAGACCCAGACTCAATTGAAATACCTCCCTACGTAGCCAAAGAAATACTACAGGAAGGGGAAGGGGGACCAGTAATAGAGAATACCGAACCCATCAATGTAGGAACCGAACTAGAACCCCAAGAACTTAGGATAGGGACTACCTTGAGCTCTACCGAAAGGGCCGACTTCATAGACCTCCTACATGAGTTCAAAGACGTTTTCGCGTGGTCCTACAAAGACATGTCAGGGATTGACAGGGATATCGCCGAACATAGAATTCCGATTAAGCCAGGTTTCAAGCCTGTAAAACAGAAGCTTCGTCGAATGAGAACAGAATGGGCTCTCAAGATTAAGGAAGAAGTCGATAAGCAATTCAAAGCCGGGTTCATCAAAGTTTCCGGGTATTCTGACTGGGTAGCCAACATAGTACCTGTACCCAAAAAGGATGGGAGAACCCGTGTTTGTGTTGATTTTAGAGACTTAAACAAAGCGAGTCCTAAAGATGACTTCCCTCTACCACATATTGACATATTGGTGGACAATACTACAGACCACGCATTACTATCCTTCATGGATGGGTAAGCGGGTTATAACCAAATCAAGATGGCCATAGAAGACATGCATAAGACCGCTTTTGTCACTTAATGGGGAACCTATTGCTATAGGTAATGTCGTTTGGGTTAATCAACGCCGGAGCTACATATCAACGCACCGCAACTACACTCTTACATGACATGATGCACAAAGAAGTTGAGGTATACGTAGACGACATGATTGTCAAGTCCAAGGATAGAGAGGGGCATATTGCGAACCTTCGTAAATCTTTCGCAAGGCTACGAAAGTACAACATGAGGCTCAATCCTCAGAAGTGCGCATTCGGAGTAACATTTGAAAAACTCCTGGGATACGTCGTTAGCCAAAGAGGTATAGAGACAGACCCTTCCAAGATCAAAGCCTTGATCGAAATGCCGCAACCTCAAACAGAAAAAGAAGTCAGAGGATTCCTGGGAAAAGTACAATATATAAGTCGATTCATATCGAAACTCACCATGATTTGTGAGCCTATCTTCAAGAAGCTCAAGAAAACGGATCACACCATGTGGGATGATGATTGTCAGAAGGCATTTGATCGAATCAAAGAGATATTGTCTAAACCACCCGTGCTCATGCCACCTCAACGAGATCAACCTCTTTATTTATATCTCACAGTAACCGAAACAGCCATGGGCGCCATGCTAGCTCAAACCGTAGGAAAAGAAGAAAGGGCTATCTACTACCTTAGTAAGAAGTTCTTGGAGTACGAGTGCAAATACTCACAACTCGAAAAGACATGCCTCACTCTTGTGTGGGCAACGAAGAAGCTACGCCATTACATGCTTAGCTACTCCGTCAAAATATACTCCAAAATGGATCCAGTCAAATACCTCTTCGAAAAACCCGTCCTCAACAGACGTCTAGCAAGATGGACTTTGATGCTCTCAGAGTTCGATCTCAAGTACGTGCCCCTGAAAGTTATAAAAGGGCGCGCCGTTGCCGAATTCTTTGCAGAAAATCCCATCAATGATGCACAAACAATAGACACTTGGTCATTTCCAGACGAGGATATACTCCAAACTGATGTAGACTCCTGGGACCTTTACTTTGATGGAGCATCAAACTTAAGAGGATTCGGAATAGGAGTGTTGCTCATTTCTCCCGAAGGTGAGCATACACCAATCTCTCAAAACTCGACTTCGAGGTGACAAATAACGCTTGAGATCGAAGCTTGTCTCATTGGACTACAAGCGGCAGTGAGCTTAGGCATTAAAAACCTCCGAGTACATGGGGATTCATCCCTGATCATCAATCAAGTTACGGGATCTTGGAAAATCGGAAGCGAAAGCCTAGCACCTTATCAAGCCAGAATAGACCAAGTTGCCCAATTCTTTGATCACGTGACATATCTACACCTACCTCGGGAAGAAAATCAATTTGCAGATGCTCTTGCAAAACTTGCATCTTTGATTAATATCCCAGATGACATGGTAGAAATGCCTTTATGTATCGAACGACGGTCAGAGCCAGCTTATGTCCACCAAATCGCCGATGAAGAGGAAATCGCACAGGAACCCTGGTTCCAAGCAATCCTAAATTTCAAGCTCAACGGCACCTATCCACCGGATATGGACAAGAGGGGACAACGTGCTATACGCCTAATAGCTTCCCAATACGTTCTCATGCAAGGAGAATTATACAAAAGAACACCTCTTGGTGTAATCCTACGTTGCATTGATCATTCACAGGCACGAAAAGTGATGGAAGAAGTCCACGATGGAGAATGCGGTCCTCACATGAGTGGGCCCATGATGGCAAATAAAATCACACGTTTGGGGTATTATTAGACCACAATGGAATCCGATTGCATCAAATACGTAAGACATTGCCACAATTGCCAAATCTTCGGGAATGTACAACATGTCCCTCCTTCATTGCTCTACACGATGACATCTCCTTGGCCATTTTCTGCCTGGGGAATTGACATAATCGGGAAGATAACCCCGGACGGGACAGGAGGTCATTGTTTCATCCTAGTGGTAATTGACTATTTCACCAAATGGGTAGAAGCGGCTTCCTACACTAGTCTTACGGCTAAAAACGTGGCAAAGTTCATACAAAACAACATCATCTGTCGATACGGTTGCCCACATGAGATCATTAGTGATAATGGATCACATTTCCAAGCTGAGACTGAGCAATTGCTAGCCAAGTACAAAATTAGGCATCACCACTCTTCGTCCTATAGACCACAGACTAATGGCGCGGTAGAGGCGACAAACAAGAACGTTGTCACAATTCTCAAGAAAATGATTGACAACTATCGAGATTGGCCAAGAAGGATACCCTTTGCTTTGTGGGGATATCGCACATCTGTTAGGATGCCCACTGGGGCCACCCCTTTCTATTTGACTTACGGCATAGAAGTTGTACAACCAGTCGAGTTAGAAATACCGTCCTTGCGTATCTTACTTGAAAGTCAAATCCCGGAAGCCGACTGGAAGAGGGATATATATGAAGAACTCATCCTCCTGGATGAACGTAGGCTACGCGCCTTGCACAATGTCCAAACATATCAAGCACGTATCAAACGAGCCTTCAACAAAAGGGTTAGGCCCAGGAACATCAAAGAAGGAGACTTAGTACTCAAGTCGGTTAGAGCTCTTTTACCTGTTGATCCATGGGGAAAATTCAAACCTAATTGGGCCGGGCCATTCCTAGTCAAGTCCATACTCCCAGGGGGTGCGGTTAGGATCACAAATCTAGATGGGAATGAGTTTTCCAACCCGACAAACCTCGACCAACTAAAGCGGTATTATACCTAGAATAGGAACAAAAACGCGCCTCGCGTAACCCTACGTGTTTCTCTTGTGGCACTAAATAAACGGCCCCTGGCCAAGCTGAAATAAGCTAATGTCACTCTGCTTTTGGATTTTGACGAATTTGTCATCCTCATATCATCAAATAAACTAAACTGCACCTTCAGAGTAAGCAAAAGCTCATGCTTATTTTTCTAAGTTCATTACAAGCTCTTGCTTAGAACAATTATTCTTTTACATTTACTCGAACTACGCGCAAGGGTTTGATTTCATTTTTTAATGAATACGTAGGCAATCCTTCACAGGATACAACCCATTATTTTAAAAATGTAAATAGAAGGACATTTAGGTTGCATTTGGAATTCGACAAGAATAATAAATAGAAAATCACAACGGTTTCATAACCATTTAACCTTTTTTATTTCATTCATTTTTCTAATAATAATACGCTACATAATAAAAATGGGAATAGGCTAGGATTCTAAAAACCCCACCTTTTTTATTACAATAATAATAATAATAATAATAATAATAATAATAATAATAATAATAATAATAATAATAATAATAATAATAATAATAATAATAATAATAATAATAATAATAATAATAATAATAATAATAATAATAAAGACTTGGGCTATTCCTCCATTTTCCCTTTGCCCTTGTCATTCTTGTCATACTTCTTGACACGACCTCGAGCCGGACGCTCTTAGGACACTTCGGACCTAATCACCAGCGGTCTTTCTCGAGGCCTAGACTTCCCATTCTTGTCAATCACTTTATCCACGACAGGAGAGGTCTTCGGTTTCTTCGAAGGATGAACAACTCGAAATCCGGCCTCTTCCTCTCCCTCAGTCAAATGCTTCTCTTTCTCTTTTTCCACCTCGCGCACCTTGTAGTCAACGGGCTCGCGCTTCCTCAATCTCTCGCGCTCTTCCGGAGTAGTAGCTTTCCTCTATCGCAGATAGGAATCCGAAAGCCATAAGGCATTAGCAGAAGAGTTCAAGAACCACATGTTTCTTTGGGCCCATTTAATGGCCCACTCCCTTCGACTCTCAGTAGTAAGCGCCACGGCGATCGTGGGGACGATATCAAGCTTCGGGATCGTCTATTTTAGTCCAACCTGTCTCATCAGCCTTTCCGGGAAGATGCGCACCATGAATTCCAAGCCAGGAATGCGCGCAGATCGAGTAGGATCCAAAGAAGACACTCTAGTGACAGATTTGAGGTGCCACCATGGTACAATCCACCTAATCAAGGGGCCATCATCACTCTTCAGTTTGTTCTCCCAATAATTGCAGACTCGAGTGAAGTCCACCATGTACAGCCTAGTCCTCATTGCAATCGAACGAGCATGATAAGAAGGAACATGAACTGGGGGCTCGATCAATCGAAGGCGCTCCATAAGCCAAACCTACCAAAAGCAGGCATTAAACGAAAAAAAAAAGAAAAAAAAAAAAAAAAAAAAAAAAAAAAAAAGAAAAACGAACAAAAAAAAAACGAAAATAAAACGAAAAGAAAATGTTATTTTACCTGCAAAATAACGGGACTTCCCAAGTACGGTAGGTCACGATTGGCTTTCCTATTATCCAAGCCCAACAGGATCTCTCCTAAGCATAAACAAGTTGGGCTCCTGCGCAGCTCCATTTGCTCAACAAGGCCCAGAAGATGGGGACCACCTCTCAAGTCTTCATCAACATGCCCTTGGAGGACATACACATGCAACAAGCAAAATCCAAATGCCCTTCGCCTAGCAACATAAGAAACGGTGGGGTCGGCCCTATTAATGAAACGGTCAATGAAGTCCAACATTCGCACTCCCTTTGAGGTCACTAAACGGTCCACCTCAATTCTAGTCAATCCAAGCAAGTCTCTAAATTTGCTCTTATACCCTTGTGAAGTAGAAGGAATAGCGGGCAAGTGTTCCAGGTCCCACCCACCGATCGCAGCAATTTCTTCAGGAAATAGACAAATGTCGCCTCCGGGGAAAGCAAAAACATGGTAATTCGGGTCCCAATAATCAAGACAAGCATCCAAGAACGGTTTGACAACCTTTATGAGCTTTAAACTCACCAATGATCCAAAATTATAGGCGCCGATGTCGTGTTTCTCCATGTTGGAAAACTCATTAGTCCACTCTTTTAGGCGAATCTCCAAAGTATTCATGATGAGTGATTATATTAAGAATTTTATGTAATAAGACGAAGAAGCGACGGAATAATTGTGTGAATAAAAGCTCTATCGACGTCTCTATTAATACTAAATTTTGTTTCCTAAAGTCTGCCAGAGCAGACACACCTGGGAACAGGCGCAGCACCTGCTCCGCCTCTTCAAAGGGACGCAGCTCCTGCTGCGCCTCTTCCTCAGCTAGGTTTCTGTGATTTTCCGCGTTGGATCTTTCCTAAATTCCTTGACGGATGATTTCCTATTCCTACGGGTTATTATTTTGGTAAATACGTGTAAATTGCCATATTTCGTGTTTCCTAATTCCGCGGGCACGCGTTTCGAGATGATATCAACATTTTCGTCATTTTACCACACTTGAATGTAATTCATTTTAGGAAATAATTTTCATTTATAAATTAACTCATTTCAAAATTCATATATTTATTTCACTTATATATATTTCTTTTTCTCATTTCATTTCTAACTTATAGGTTTCTATTTTTTTCTTTTTTTAGGGGTAATCCTCCCTACCATCCGGTCATTTCCGGCAAATTTTCGCATTTTCGCATTTTCTCTTGCATTTTTTGCATTCCTTTGAGTCATACGTTTTGCGCTAATTTAGGCCGTGTGTATATATAAATGTATGATCTACGTGATTTCTATGTAAATTTCGGCAGCATGACGGCGTAAACCGTCATCTACCAAACCTGTTCAAAGCTAATCTGCAGATACAAGCAACACAACCCAGCAGCAAAGGCACTCAGGCCGTCATATATACAACAAAAAGGGAAATGTACAACAAACTGGGGGCTCGAGCCCCAAGCAAAGTCCAAAATGAAAATCCAAAATGTACAAATGTGCAAAATACAAAACGACACACTAAAACAAAACTACTGCCGGTCGCCCTCTAGCTCCGCAACTCTTGCCGCGAGAGCAGCAACCTCGGCGTCTCGAACCTCGAGCTCCCTCAACAAGCGAGCCGTCTTCTCCCGAGACTGAGCCAACTCTCGCTCCAGCTCGCGGTCCCCCTGTAAACAACAAAATTGGCTCATGTCAATCATTTCAAGCAATTACAAGAGAAGTCGGAAAATCAAAATTCAAAAAATGAAATAGACACAAGGTTCATACCTGACGACCTCGACCACCGACAAGTGCCTCGACGGCAGTAGCTCGGAGCCGGTTGGCCAGCCTCCATAACGCCACGAACCGAGACGGCGCTACCTGCATTTTCAAAAAGAAAATTCTCAATATTTGAATAAGTTCAATCAAATGTGTTCTTACACAAAAATTATGCAAATTAGAGGCTCACCCTCCGAATCAGATGCTGCCAATCGTCTAGGCCAGCATCCGTCACAGCCACGTCAAAGTCACGCAGCTCGGAGATCGTCGTCCTCCCGGTCGCGTCAGTGTACTCGAGGGTCTCGGGGTACTCTGGGGGCTCGATGCCCGCCGCCTCAACCTCCTGCAAAGTCAAATGTTTCTCATTAGTCGATGATCTTTCATCTTATTCTCAAAATCAAATAAAGGAGAGTAAAGATGCTTACCACAACCGGCCAGTACGCCAACCTCCCATAGAGGAACGTCGAGTAGTCCTCGCCAGGAAGAAGGAGGGCGTCGCCACCAACGCCAGCCAAGTCAGCCTCTCTCTCAGCCTCAAAAGGCTCCCTGAACATCGTCCTAGGAGGATCGATGGGAACCGTCAATACATCCCGGGAGCACTGACGAGCCAAGCGCTCGCCCAAGTACCACACAGGACCCATCGACGTCCTCAAAAGCAGCCGGCTCGAGCTCCTAGGACGAAGGACCTCAGCCACAAAAGGAGGCGCTCCAGCGTACTCTGCCCAAGGCCTGGGCACCCACTGAGGCAAGACAAACAAGGAATCATTCTTATGATCGATTAAAGGCAATATAGAAGCAAATGAATATAAGTGAGATGCTCACGTTGTCCAGCTGAAGAGCGTTCACGTCCCGCCGGTAAACGCCGTGAGAGGAACGCTTGCTCCTCGTCCTGCACATCACCCAATCCCTCATGATGGGATAGGCTCTCTCCAGCGGCTCCGTCCTCTTGGGCGAGAGGCTCGGAAAGTAGGAGTACACCCACGCCTGTGAAGCAAGGTAGTCAATAACGATCTTTCGTAAGTTGATAAAGAAAAGAATTGATTTTTAGTCTAAATGAAGGTTCATACCTCCAGCAGCAGTCCAGGTCCGATAGCACCAGGAGAAGTCCCCTTCTCCATCAACTCCGGACGAACCATGGCCCTCATGAAGCGAATGAGGACCGCAAAACCAGTAGTGACACAGTCCCAACGCCCTAGGGAGCTCAGGTCAGAAAGGAAGGGAAGAAGCTTCTTCGACAGCCTCTCTCCCTTGTCTCCGAGGTAGATCGAAGACAGAAACCACCAAAGCCACAAACGGGCCCTCTCTCACCAGACAGGAGGAGGAACCGTCTCTCTCCCGTCAATCGTCACCGCCCACGAGTCTTCCCGCAAAGTAGTCTCGGACATAGGAACTGGGCACCAAACCAGACCGTCATGAACACCTTCGGCGACAAGTTCCAGCCGATCAACCTCCTAGCCTCGGCCGAGTCCACCCTCATGGCAGTCTCCGACCACTCCACAGCCTTAGTCCCACACGGCAGACCAGAAATCATGTCGTAGTCCTCCAGAGTGACTCCCACCTCACCAAAAGGCATGTGAAAAGTGGAAGTCGTGTCCCAGAATCGGTCCAAGAAAGCGCGGACCAAGCTAAGGTTAGCCCGCAACTTCCTCTTCGCGATATCCCTTCAGGCCTGCACCAAGGCACCAAACGCTCCACGCTCGATCATGGCGCGCTCCTCCGCCGACAGCCGCTCGTAGCACTCCATCACTGTCGTGTAACCCAAGAATGACCTGATGTTCCCGGCCTCCTATTGATTTGAAACAAAAGCTATTTTTTAGTTTTGAGTGAAAGTTGGAAAAGATATGAGTGAATCGAATGAAAGAAGATGAGTGATGAGTAATGAATTCAAGATTACCAAGCTCTTCACCGTCCTATAGGACAGGTGACCCTCCACAGCCCAAAGCAAGTGCCTGCTGTCCCAGGTCTCAGCCCACGTGGGTGCTCCCCTCAGCTGACAACCTCCTCGTCCAACGTTGGCTCTCCTCGGGGCCTCTTCCTCCTCAACAGCCTCCTCCTCGTGGACCTCGTCCCCAGCAGCCATCACCGCAGCGGTGAAAGCCTCCTCCAAAGCCTCCTCGATGGTACGAGAAGGGTCCACAACAGCGTCTATCTCCATGGGAGCCCTCCCAGAAGTAGAAGCCTCATCACCTGCAATATTAAAGCAAATTTAGGCCGCGTCTGTGACGACGAGCCTTAGTTAAGGGATTTTCGAGCCTTCGGAAGCCCCGAGATCGCTCTTTTTCTCGCCATCTTTGGCTATATTCTCATGAACCCGCTCACTCATGTGGTAGTTAGGGTCAAGTCAAGCCTAAGTTGAAACCTAGTCATGGGTTCGTGTCGAAATTTCGGCAGCATTTCGTTATAACGGCGATTATGCCCTAGAAAAGTGTCCTGAAAAAGCCATCACAAACCAAAATTCCGAGATGATAGGAAGTTTACCCATCATCCAAGGATCCCAAATATCAAATTTCATCGCAAATGGGCAATCCTAAGGCTATTTTCGAAGCAATTTACGGTTTAGTTGTGAAACCGTCTCAATTTCACTCAAATGCTCAAAACTCAACGAAAATTCGAAACAAATACATGGTTATGATCCTTATACTACCAATTATCCATTTCTAATACCAATTTTGCAAGGCAAATGCATTTGGGGGAAAAGCCCCAAATTTTCGAATTAATTGGGTTGAAAACCTTAATTTTTTCGATCCAAATTCACCCAAATATAGAAGATTAATGCAAGAATAATATACATACCTCGATTAGTCATGATTAATGCAAGATCTTGAATCAAATTTTGGCGGAAATGGTTAAGATTTGAGAGAGAAATTGAGGGATTGTGTTTCGAACAAATGAACTTAAGCCCTCTGTTTATCGCGTTTTTTACGCAGAAGAGACACCCTTGGGAACAGACGCAGCAGGTGCTGCGCCTATTCCAAGAGACGCAGCTCTTGCTGCGCCTCTTCCTGGTGTTCCCTCCATACGAGTTTTCAAAAATTCGTTATTAGTTCGTTGTTTGTGGGCCCATCTTTGGTGCGCCTCTTCCTCGATGCCACTTTATCTTTTTTGGTCCGTTTGACGATTATCTTTCGTTCAGACCCGTATTTCTAAGCAAACTGTAGACTGTTATACAATATTTATCGCTTCCAAGACTTTGCTTGTCAAAACGAGCGGGTATTTCTTCACAGGTGTTTCGAAACGCCGTCATTATATTCCCCAGCGAGAGTAAGCGGATAGACTATCCCTCTCGAGACATGGATATAAGTTCCTGGTTATGTTCCCCAACGAGAGTTCACGACCAACAGTCACTTCCTCTCGAGACATGGAGATCAACATCGACCCCGAATTCTTCCGAAGTTTGTTTGAAGCTGAACACGAACAAATTTCTCCCAGCAGTTCCGGACTGTGTCCTGCTGTCTCTTCCTCAAAATCATTGTTTCCCTTCATATCATTCAGATACCCCTTTTTCAGGATAAGCCTTCATACCTTCAGACACCAATTTATCTTCAGACCAAAGAGTTTCGTCGAAGCGTCTTCAGTCCCGTTTCGTCCAGAAGTATCAGGTATGGTCTCTTCTTATGGCTGGCGAGCTTCCTTACGTAGTCTAATGGACTTTAAATAACCCTCCCCGATAGTCGACAGACTCTAAAATGTTCCCGACGACAGGTCCTTGGCACAGACCCCTTGAGCCGCCTCGCGTCGCCATAGTCGTCAGGTTGTAATCTTCGATTAACCTGATGGCTATACTTTGACTTTCGCCTTGTCCAAGCCTCAGTAAAAGTGGGGGCTCTGTAGATACCTCATTTCTGCACTTCCCGCAAACCACCCAGTGATAATTGGGCCGCATGTTTGGTACGCGGAACGATTTGTGACAGTTCATAAGTTCATCGTCAAGTGATTACTCAAACACTAATTTCTACCTCTTAGTTGTCATTTACGCGCCGATACGGTCGTTTTGACATTAATTAGAGTACATTTGGAGTCCGGGCCTAAAACCGTCTTCATTTTCTGGTAACAGTTAAATCCCGAGTCAGAATGTTCTGGAATGTTCCGGATATTTCTATTCCATATTTTATAAATATTTCATAATCTTTATTCTTTGGTAAACAATTTCCCGTAATATTCATACAAAATATTAAGGAAAACCAATTTATTCCGTCATTCCATAACTTAAACACGGAAATCTTTCTTCCGTAGGAGGAAACCACTTGGGAACAGACGCAGCAGGTGTTGCGCCTCTTCCAAGAGACGCAGTGGCTGCTGCGCCTCTTCCCAGGTCCTTTTCTGCATATTTCTCGTATCTTTTTCATATCTCTCCGAGATTCACTTCCAAAGTTTCTCCGAAAACCCTATTTCTTCACGTGATTAGTATAAATAGGGGCCTTCGCTCCTCATATTTCTCACGCGAGTGTCCGCCCTTCTCTTCTCCCTTTGCATTCTAGACCTTTGTTCTTACTTTTTGGCGTCTACGTGCTTGAACATTCGACCACGTAAGCTCGGATCCTTCTGAGTCCCAGCCTCGTTTGCATGACCGACCAATTTGACCAACTCCACAACTAATCAACTTAATTAATCTAATCGTTTTCCTCTTACGAGGGCACTTTCGTCTACATTCGAGTCGAGCATCACTAATCGATAACTTAGTTCTTCTCGTTTCGTCAAACATGTAAGTCTGAGGGTGTAAATCTCTCTTTTATTTATTGTTCTTAGCTTTTTGTATCATCATTAATGTAAGGTTTATGTCGAAAGCACCTTGTTAAAACTGATTTCTAAAACCGTGCTTTAAAACCTTTTTACGGATTTCCAGAAGACAAACCGTCGAGAAAGGACGCAACAACTACTGCGCCTCTTCGAAGGAGCGCAGTTCCTGCTTCCTTTCTTCTTCCTTCGTTCTTTGTTTGTTTTCGTTTGTTTTTGTTAATTCTTCGACACGATGGCATAATAATTTCATCTGTATAATATTGTTCATTCATTAGTATATAATTCATCATTTAAATCCGACTTAAATCCCATATAATCTCATATTTGCGGGTTTTCGTCATTAAACTCAATCCGGGCTGTAGGAATTCGATTTGTTCATATCGGGTTTCTGGAATTCAATCTTTGATATATTTTCATCAGTCTTTTGTCATATTCGTCATTAATTCGTTATGTTTAACCTATTTTGTTCACCCATGTCACTAATCAATCGTTCATCCATGTAATTAATCCGTCTTTAATCCGTCTCATCCATGTTTTATTGCTTTTATGACCCGTAATCACATGTAAATAACGTATTAATCACTTCCACACGAGTAAATATATTAATCAATCCTTAAAATCATCAATTTACATTAACGATTTGCAGTTCCGGCTTCACAGCCAGAACTCACCCTTGAACAGACGCAGCAGCTGCTGCGCCTCTTCCATAGGGCGCAATCCTGCTGCGCCTGGTCCAGGTTGAGTTCTGTCTCTGAACTCCGTTGTTGCTTGACCTAGTTTAGTTAGTTCACGTATAATTGACTATTAACCGTGTTATCACCCACTGATCTGTTCGTTAATTCTTTCTTTTATTCTTTTTCTCAAATCATCCGTTTTAAAGGTATTTTCGACATAGATCAATGAACCCGATGTAATTATTGTATTTTTCATTATTGTAATTTTGTTTATCATATTTCTTGTATCATTTGTGTGCCTTCACATGTAATTGAACTTAAATCCTACTTCGACATTAATTGTATGCTAAATTACGTGTCAACCGACTTAGTCTAATCTTCACATGCTAGGATTAAAAATTGGATGTTGCATTGCATGCATAAAATCGACGATATATCGAGTATAGATGACGTCCCTAATCATTAGTAGAGGCCGCTATCGAGGCGGGCGGGATTAGGTGTTCGATCAAAAGAGCTTTCTAATACGTACCCTCACCCCTTACTCCAGATCTCTGTGAACATCCGTGTTCATTGGCATCCACGAGAGTCATTCTAGACATAGAATGCTAAGGGTAACGATTGCTTAGTGTTCATGTCTCTACTTTGTGTCTTGACATGACACGAGGTATTCGAACGGTTCCAATTTCCCATAAAAATTGGTGGCGACTCCACAAAATGCAAACGCTTGTTCTCTCTCCCAAGCGCCCCCGTGGGCCCATTGTCCACAGTATGGGCTTTTGTAATTTAGTTATGGATTAGGTTAGAGGAGGATTTTCGTATGCTACTAATACAGTAGACTGCGTAACTCCTCTCATTTACTTTTACTCTATCCTTTCCCACTGTTTCTTGGATTTTTCTCTCCTTCTACTCTTTTGCTACTCGAATTCGGATTTGTGATAGGTACTATTATTTTCTTCTTAATTCCTTAATCTTAATTGTTGTTTTATTTCTTCCCTTCCTTTATTGCTTTCATCTTTACCCTTTCCTATCTTTATTAGCTTTGTTAGTATGTCTAGTTTCAATTATCTATATGTTATTGTTGTTGATTCGATGATGATGCATAGCTAATTCCCTCCTGCTAAGACTAAAGGGGATCCATGATTATGAAGGGATAGTAATCGATTTGTTAGGTTAATGCTGGTGTAGTCCTCATTGTTAAATGCTGCATTATTCTGTATCTGTCTAATTGAGTCGACGCAATTAGGCATTTAAACCATAGTAGACCTTGACCTGGACCGAAAGGTTGGAAAGGGTGAGACTAGTAGCGAACAATAGGGCACTATAGTGAGGGCGGGAGCTAAGCTATTTGTGCTTTAGGACGAATTGAGACCGAAAGGAGATATTCACTGCTCCTTAGACCGTACTTGCATTGACCTGAGACCTAGATTACTTGACCGAATGATTATGGTGAACCGTCTGTCTTAGCTATTTCCTTTATTTGATTAATCCCTACTCTCTTGCTCTTTCTTCTATCCTTATCATTAGTTCAGAATAATACAATTAAAACCCCCCAATTTGGTTACCGTAACGGACTTAGACAAAGCTGACATTTTCCCATCTCCCTGTGGAGATCGACCCGACTTCCCTAGCTATATTAGTTAGAGACAGTTGGTTATTTTTGATAGGTATACGACTACCCTGTCAAATTTTGGCGCCGTTGCCGGGGAGGTGGCGCAATTTTGTTGCTTTATTTAAGTTTGTTTCTCGTCTCAAGGAATTTATTCCTTGAGACTGATCTCATCTCTGCAAAGTTTTTGATTAGTTTTGCAGGTCTTCTGTTTTTCTTTGTAAATTCTATTTGCCAGCATGCCGAATATAGCCAGCCATTCAGAGCCGAATGTGGATTCCCTTCCAAAAGGTTTCTTATTACCCATTACTTGATTCGGAACCTTTGGAATCCACCCATCTTACATACAACTGGTCGAGAGAAATCTCTTTAGAGGGGTACCTGAAGAAGATCCATGCAGGCATACAGAGCTGTTTACGGAGTATTACTCTACTATTCCTCTTGCTGCTGGGGTGACACAGGACAAAGTGAAGGGAGCTCTTTTTCCCTTTTCTTTAGCTGATGATGCCCGGGAATGGTTGAGGGATCTAGATAGGGAGGCAGCCGGTGTAACCGACTGGAGTTCCCTTGCCTTGGCCTTTTACAGGCGATATTTCCCACCGCAAACGCACTAATGCCTTGAGAACTCAGATTACTTCTTTTGAGCAACTACCTACTGAAGATTTGGATGGGGCGTAGGCGAGGTTCAAGAAGCTCGTCCGTTCTGTGCCTCACCATGGTCTCAAACGTTGGTTCCTTTGTACCCAGTTCTACAACGGGTTATATCGAAACCAAAGAGCTATTCTAGATAGTGTAGCTAAGGGGAGATTCATGAAGAATGTTGAAGATGACCAAGGGTGGCACCTTATTGAAGAGATGGCCATTCATGTTTTAGAATATGGAAATCCCCAAGGTAGTGAGCAAGTCAACGAGTTGGGTACAGCTGTGGTAGAAAGTCCTAGCAAAAGTCTAGGTAAAATGGAGATTACGAAAACTGCGAGTGAAATCGCACAGGTTTGTTCAATTACTGAGCATGTGGAGCTATGTGGTAGATGTGGCATAGAAGGGCATGACCCTATTGAGTGTCTGGCGAGTATAGAGCGCGTCCTTGCTTATCAGAAATACAAGCAAGGAGTTCCTTTTCCTCAATTGTATGAAGAAATGAAGAATGTTTCTACTCTTTCTACGCCAGCACCGCAACCGGTCTCTCCTTCTGCAAACGAGGAAATTGCTGAACTGAAATCTTTGATGTTGAACTTAACACAACAGTTTGGGGAGAAATGCAATAGGAATGAAAACGTCATAGTGGAGTTGAGAGAACAAGTCGCGCAGTTAACACTCGCGAAAGACCAAGCCAACCCTCTACCGACATGCGATCCGTTTAATGCAACGAATCTCCAAAGTGGCCTTGTTCATGAGAGGCCAAAAGTACCAGATGACGGGGTTATGACAACTTATAATACCCCGGATGATGATTTGGATGAATTTCTAGACGAAATCTTTGCTGCGTGTTCCTCAGATACTCGATCGAGTAAAAACTTTACTCGATCGAGTGAAATAATTCATCCCATCACTCGATCGAGTGATAATGATGATCGATCGAGTAGTGCCCAAATCCAAGATGGTCGATCGAGTAATATTCTTACTCGATCGAGTAAAATAGCTGAAGAAATCACTCGATCGAGTGATAAAAATGCTCGATCGAGTAAGCCCGAAAAAGAGATCACTCGATCGAGTGAAGAAAGTGGTCGATCGAGTAAAAGCCAAAATGAAACCATTCGATCGAATGGTAAAAGTGCTCGATCGAGCACCAGAAGCAGCGGAGACCCTATTTTACTATCTAATTCCGCTATCGTGTCATCTTCCCCTGCTGTGGAGACGTCACGCACTGATAAAGGTAAAGAGAAAGTCGCGGGTCCACTCATTGCTACCAGAGTATCTTTCCCAGGTCGTCTGAAGGATGCGAAGATCGAGCGACAGTACGGTAGGTTTGTGGACGTTGTGAAGAACCTTCGGGTAAATGTCCCTTTTACCGAACTTGTTACCCAGGTACCTACTTACGCTAAGTTTATGAAAGATATTGTGACGCGTAAGAGAGAGCTAAGTGAATTTGACACGGTTTCATTTATGGAAGAGTCTAGTAATTTACTTTTAAATAAGGCTCCCCCTAAAATGAAAGACCCGGGTAGCTTCTCTATTACCTGTATTATAGGCAATGTGGTTATTGATAAGGCTCTTTGTGATTTAGGAGCCAGCGTCAGTGTCATGCCCCTATCTGTCTGCAAGAAATTGAGTATAAGTCATCTTAAAGTGACTAACATTACCCTACAGATGGCTGATAGATCTGTTAGGAGACCCTTAGGTGTCTTAGAGGACGTGCCTGTGAAAATAGGCAAGCTCTTTATACCACTGGATTTCATTGTTTTAGATATAGCTGAGGACACCCGGACCCCAATTATCTTAGGAAGACCATTCCTTTGTACAGCTGAGGCCGTTATTGATGTCAAACAAGGGCGTTTGACTCTTGCGATGGGGATGGCGCGATCACTTTCGGGCCGCCTAGTACTTTGGCTCGGCCAATGATAGAGGATACTTGTTATTCGGTTGATATTATTGACGAGTCTATTTACGACTTCTGGTCGGGTTCTTTCATGAAGGACCCACTAGAAGCTCTTATGCTTTTGGATGAGTGTGCAGATAGCCCAGATGATGATGACTCTGTGTTGGATTTGCTTATAGATGATTTAGATGAGCGTGAACTCACCGACGCTGAGGAAGAGCAAGTGGAACATATGATCAGTACTCTCTGCTCCATTGCGGTAAAGGTACCGGAGCGTAAGCCTCTCCCTTCTCATCTAAAATATGTTTTCTTAGACGATACTGAGCAATATCCAGTCATTGTTAGCGCTAAGCTTGATAATGATCAGCTGACTTCCTTGTTAGTTGTGCTTAAGAAAAACAGGAAAGCATTGGGTTATCCATTGAACGATATCAAGGGGATTAGTCCCGATATTTGTATGCACAGGATAGAGCTGGAGGAAGATCACAAACCTTGCAGACAGGGTCAGCGCCGACTGAACCAGAAGATGCAAGATGTTGTGATGGCTGAGGTAATGAAGCTGCTCGATGCAGGTATTATCTATTCTGTTGGTCATTCTAAATGGGTGAGTCTAGTGCATGTGGTCCCGAAGAAAGGAGGGACTACTGTGGTTAAGAATGATAAGAATAAGTTAATACCCACTCGAGTAGTGACTGGTTGGCGGATGTGTATAGATTACAGACAGCTTAATGCCGCCACCAAGAAAGATCATTTTCCCCTTCCTTTTATTGATCAAATGGTAGAAAGGTTAGCTTCTCATAAATTTTTTTGCTATTTAGATGGGTATTCAGGGTTCTTTCAGATCCCTATTCACCTAGACGATCAAACTAAGACTACATTTACTTGTGCTCAAGGCGTGTTTGCTTATCGCAGGATGCCTTTTGGTTTATGTAATGCCCCTGCCACCTTCCAAAGGTGCATGATGGGGATATTTTCAGAGTTTATTGAGTCTATTATGGAAGTTTTCATGGACGATTTCAGTGTTTATGGAAGTGATTTTTCTAACTGTCTGTCTAACCTTGATAAAGTGATGCAGCGCTGCATCGAGGTTAATCTCGTGCTTAACTGGGAAAAGTGTCATTTTATGGTCAACGAGGGAGTTGTCTTAGGGCACTTAGTTTCTGATAGGGGAATAGAGGTTGATAAAGCAAAGGTGGAAGTAATTCAGCAATTACCACCCCCTGTTAATGTTAAGGGGGTGAGGAGTTTCCTTGGCCACGCCGGCTTTTATCGCCGTTTTATCAAGGATTTCTCAAAAATTGCTAAACCACTTACACAACTTCTACTTAAGGATGCCCCTTTTGTGTTTACTGATGAGTGTCTTTCTGCTTTTCACAGGTTAAAGCAGGCTTTAGTCTCTACGCTGATCATACAGCCTCCCGACTGGGACTTGCCGTTTGAGATAATGTGTGATGCCAGTGACTATGCACTAGGAGCGGTGCTAGGCCAACGGAAAGACAAAGCTTTAAACGCAATCTACTATGCGAACCGAACTCTGGATGAGGCTCAAGTGAAGTACAATACCACTGAAAAAGAGCTGCTAGCTGTAGTTTATGCCTTAGAAAAGTTTCGTTCTTATTTGATTGGGTCAGAAGTTACTGTTTTTACTGACCATGCAGCTTTGAGGCACCTCCTTGCTAAGAAGAAGGCTAAACCACGGCTATTGAGATGGATACTCCTTCTTCAGGAGTTTGATTTGCAGATTAAGGACAAGAAAGGAGCTGAGAACGTTGTAGCTGATCATCTGTCGCGACTGACGCGACAGGAAGAGGAAGATTCTCTACCTATCGATGACTCTTTCCCTAACGATACTTTATTTGCTGTTTTATCGTCTATTGTTAACCAAGAGCCTTGGTATGCAGATATAGCTAACTTCGTTGTCAGTGGCAAGCTGCCGCCTGACCTTTCTCATCAGCAGAGGAAGCGTTTTCTGTATAACGCTAAGTAGTATTTTTGGGACGATCCTTATTTATTTAAGGAATGTGCAGACGGTCTCTACAGACGGTGTATTCCGCAGTGGGAAGCCAAAGTAGTCCTGGAAGGCTGTCACTCCTCTTCCTATGGTGGTCACCACGGTCCATCGCGCACCGTGGCTAAAGTACTTCAGTCTGGTTTTTACTGACCTTCTTTGTTTGCTGATGCTAAGTCTTTTGTTTCAGCTTGTGATGCTTGCCAACGATCAGGGAATATTTCAAAGAGACATGAGATGCCACAAAATGGTATCTTAGAGGTTGAGGTTTTCGATGTCTGGGGCATTGATTTCCAAGGACCGTTCCAGTCTAGTAAAGGTAACAGGTACATTTTAGTGGCTGTAGATTATGTGTCGAAATGGGTTGAGGCAATTTCTTCACCTCATTGTGATGCCAAGACCGTGATAAAAATGTTTAAAATGCCAAGACTCCACAAAATGCAAACGCTTGTTCTCTCTCCCAAGCGCCCCCGTGGGCCCATTGTCCACAGTATGTGTATTTGTAATTTAGTTATGGATTAGGTTAGAGGAGGATTTTCGTATGCTACTAATACAGTAGACTGCGTAACTCCTCTTTACTCTATTATCCTTTCCCACTGTTTCTTGGATTTTTCTCTCCTTCTACTCTTTTGCTACTCGGATTCGGATTTGTGATCGGTACTATTATTTTCTTCTTAATTCCTTAATCTTAATTGTTGTTTTATTTCTTCCCTTCCTTTATTGCTTTCATCTTTACCCTTTCCTATCTTTATTAGCTTTGTTAGTATGTCTAGTTTCAATTATCTATATGTTATTGTTGTTGATTCGATGATGATGTATAGCTAATTCCCTCCTGCTAAGACTAAAGGGGATCCATGATTATGAAGGGATAGTAATCGATTTGTTAGGTTAATGCTGGTGTAGTCCTCATTGTTAAATGCTGCATTATTCTGTATCTGTCTAATTGAGTCGACGCAATTAGGTATTTAAACCATAGTAGACCTTGACCTGGACCGAAAGTTTGGAAGGGGTGAGACTAGTAGCGAACAATAGGGCACTATAGTGAGGGCGAGAGCTAAGCTATTTGTGCTTTAGGGCGAATTGAGACCGAAAGGAGATATTCACTACTCCTTAGACCGTACTTGCATTGACCTGAGACCTAGATTACTTGACCGAATGATTATGGTGAACCGTCTGTCTTAGCTATTTTCTTTATTTGATTAATCCCTACTCTCTTGCTCTTTCTTCTATCCTTATCATTAGTTTAGAATAATACAATTAAAACCCCCCAATTTGGTTACCGTAACGGACTTAGACAAAGCTGACATTTTCCCATCTCCCTGTGGAGATCGACCCGACTTCCCTAGCTATATTAGTTAGAGCCAGTTGGTTATTTTTGATAGGTATACGACTGCCCTGTCATCAATTATCTTTGTATCATTCAAAGCACTTGGAAATGGAGCTTGTGGCTCATATTCCGGAAGAGGTGCATTGATCCTCACTTGTTCGGGTGTAGATGCTTCCCCATGTTCCACTACCACTTCAATTTCATCTTCAATCACAACCTCTACTTCATGAACAATAGAAGGTGGTCTTGATTTCTTAGGAGCCTTGGGTGCTTCTACCAATTCCCTACCATTTCTCAAGGAGACCGCTTTTGCTTGTTCTTTGGTGGGTGAAGGAATTGTGTGACAAGGGAGGCTCCCTCCTTGAGTGGTTTGTGAAGTGAGTGGGTTGAGAATTTGACCAACTTGGGTCTTGAGGTTACCAATCCTAGAGTCGGTGAGACGGTTTTGTTGAAGAACGGCGGTTTGGAATTCCTTGGTATTGTTTAGCAAGGCTTGGCTCTCTTTTTGCAAGATTTGGTTTTCTTTTTGTATTGCCACTTGATTCATGGCAAGTGCCTTCATCATCTCTTCCAAGGAATTTTGTGATTGATTTTGATTTTGATTTGGCTTTTGAAATAAAGAGTTTGAGGATCCCTTTTTATTTTGATTTTGATTTCCACCCCAGCCCATGTTTGGATGAGATTTCCACCCTTCATTGTAAGTGTTGGAGTAAGGGTCAAACTTTCGAAATCCAAGAGCTTTCACCGCTTCAATTGCTTCTTCCGTTTGCAAAGATGGACACCCATCGGTGGGATGGGTTGGATCATTACAAATACCACAAAATCTCACATGAGATGTACTACCTGTAGATACCCAGTATCTGCTGAGACTCCAACAAACACCCGATGATTATCTGACTATAACATGCTTTGGAATCGCGGCGTTTGATCGACAGTTTGTGTACAACTTTACGTCAGAAAACTTAAAATGATTTCGAAAATAAAACATTTTAAAACATTTCAAAAATACCTGGAGTGTTTAATGCACGACGACGGGGTCGCAATGACACTAACTGGAGTCAAAACCGACACCGGACCAAAAACCGACTCAAAAATTCAAATCCCGACTCCAACAACGAGTCAAACCGAATCAACCACCAAAAACAAAACATTCAAAACCTTCTATGCTAAGATTTCCCGAATTCATGAATGGTCAAGTACCAAACATGTGACTACAAATCTTAGGATAGAACAAATCATGATTGCTCTTGTGTGAAAGTGACAGGACAACTCGAAGAACCGCGACATGGCTCGCGCCTCTTTGAGCAGCCCAGGTGGCCACGTCGCTCAAAACTCACACAACCACTCATTTTCCTATAAATACCCCTCAAATGCCCCCATTTGAGAACTTACGCGAGTGTCCGTCCCCTCTTTTCTCCCTTAAAATTCTCGACTCGACTTCTTAAGTCACAATCCGACGCGTATTTACGACCCACAGATCGTAAATACAAGCCTTACACATTGTTTGGTACCGTCATCGTGCATTGAATCACTTGACCGACCACTTCGACCACTACACCATCACTAATCTTAAAACACACTTTTTTTACTTACCAAAACGGTTTTAAACCGAGTTTTTTCCGACCAAACGAGTTGTTACACTTACGTCGGTCACTCGCCATAACCAAACATGTAAGTATGAGGGTGTAAAAATCCTTCTTTTATCATGTTTTCATTTATTTCATGACTATAACATGCTAAAATGTGCATAGCATGAACCAAAACATGGGATAAACGAGCCAAAACTGATTTTTAGCCTGATACAGAAGCCCTTGGCACGCCGGCTTGCCCGCGCCTAAATGGGGTGTCCAGGTCAGAACTCAATCGCGTTTCTTCTCGTATTTCCCCTTTAATTCATTTTCATATTTGTAATCGGTTTTTACTATTTAAAATATTTTCGAACCTTTTTATTTTATTTTATTTGTTTTAACCATAAAACATTTTTCACCCTTGGTTCCTCATACCATGACGGTTAAATCCGTGGTTCGGTGATAATATTTGGTTAATAACATTTAAAAGTTATTTTAAAGCCTTTTATTTCATTTCTTTACATTTTCAAAATAAATATATTAGTCACCAACATAAAATCATCCTTGGTTCTACATACCATGCCGGATTTTAACCCGGGTACGATGATGAGTCTGAACTAATTATATTCAAATAAACTTAAAACAATTAGTTCATAATTATTTTATTATCAAAATAATGATGATTATTCGAGTCTAGTTTTTCAAATCAACAAATGCGGTCTAAACGACCCTTTCAAACCAAATCGGGTTCAAATACCCATTTTTCAACACGTTTTACAACGTTTTCTAAATGGTCAGAATACGGCATATGACCGTAGGTTGACCCGCGCCTGGAACAGGCCATTCATTTCTCATTTTCAAAACCAGGGAGGGTCCCCTTGTACCGCTGGCTGGCTCGCGCCTCATGCAGCCGCCTAGTACAGGGCCTGTTCCCTTTTCCAGCATTAGTCTAGGACGATCCCGACTCCGACTAGCTCGGATATAGGACGGATCAGATGACTACTTACCTATCCAAAATCATGTTTAAAAAATGCTTTACCACGGCAAATGGATCACGTTATGCACCATAAACACTAATACGGTAAATGGATGTTTAATTTCCGTCTTGCATGCAAATCAACCATAAATCCAACTCGACATCTTATACTTGATACTTGGATTAAATCAATCGACTTAGAAAGCTCTCACATGTTAGGTTTAAATTATTGGATGCGCATTCATGCATTTAAACCGTTTTATCAACTTTTGCATTCAACCAACCAAGATCGATCGAGAGGCCGCTACATGCGGCGGGATTGGGTGTCTGATTAAAGGGTTTCCCAATACGTACCTTCACCTCTTACTCAGAAACTTTGGATAGTGGACGACCTTATCCAGGGCGTACGACAGACATTCTAGAGATAGGATGCTAAAGAGGGACGGTTCCTTATCTTTAGTACCTATGTCAAACCCTGCTTTGTGCTTCGTTGGACCGAGGTATAAAGTGGATTTCGAACGGGTTCCAAGCATCCCACAAATGCTTGGTGGCGACTCTGAACATCTCTAATCGTTTCGAGACCTTTACCGAGACGAAACCGACCGATCTAAAGCGATCCGGTCGAAAGCATTTTTACGCCACCGAGCGTGGCTTTCTAGACCGCTGCATGTCCACAGATTGGCTTGACGTGCAGGTGGCCCGTGACCGCAGATCGGTAGGTATTCCAAATCCACAGACCGAGATGTGGCCCATGTCCACAGATTGGCGACTCCACTGGGGAGAACTAGGACAATTACGTCTTTGTGATCCCTAGATGGTGAGACTCGAATGAGGTCTTGGATGGAATGCATTAATTGATATTACGGTCACGGTCGGGTTCCTTGTCCGGGCCCACAACCTAACCCTTTTCGACCAATTGGCTCGTCTCGTCGGCGTGAGTTTTCTCATCCCCGCGTTTCGAATCCCGATTGAGTCAAGCATACCATTGACGTTACACATTTCTGTTTCGTCAAAGAGCTTTCATCACTTTCGAGCACGAGGCTAGGGCACCCTTCTTATACATTTTGTTTGGATTGGTATCCCTCTCGCAAATCGGGATTTGATTGCTTGGTGTGTAACCCACCCTCTTAAGCCAAAACTCGTGTCAGCATAATGCATAATATAATGAACTATGAGTGCTTATGTGCTACTTGATCATAAGTCCTTCCGTGTCATTTTCAAACTTTCAAAATCACCTTTTTGCGCCGTTATAATGGCCGTTTCAAACCTCGGTCTTTCGCCGACCGTTGCACGCCTTTCTAGGCCGTCGTAATGACGATTTTCAACCCGGATTTTATAACCATTTCAAACTCGGTTTTTATAACCATTTCAAACACGCCTTTCTAGGCCTTCGTAATGACGATTTTCAAACCCGGTTTTTATAACCATTTAAACACGCTTTTCTAGGCCGTCGCAATGACGACTTTCAAACTCGGCTTTTTATAACCATTTCAAATCACCTTTTCACGCCGTTATAATCGCCGCGTCTAGACACGGATTTTAACCCGTTTCAGGTCGACAATGGCTCTTTCAAAACCCGAGAAAAGCACACACCCTTTTCTTGAGACACTTTCGAGATCCCGAGGACCATACACCGTCCCTGAGACCTCTTCAAACATTTCAAACTCGATTTTCAAAACATACAATTTTGAATTTCAAAAACCGTCTTGGGAAACAATACACCGTTTTCCGAGCCAATTCAAACTCAAACCGTCTTTTGCAATTAAACTTAAGACAACCCTTTCAACAGATCGACTTGCGGAGATCTCTATCTTCGGAAGACGTCCAAAAAGCAACGAATGAATCTTTTTGAAAATTTCTATTTTCGAAAACTTCAGTCCACCATTCCAATTCCGCCTCGTGTCTATCGAGTGGAAGCAAACGTACTTATGGGTCTTTACTTATGAGTCGTCTCACCACGAGACTCGTCCAATGGCGTCACGCCGCTTCATTGGACCCACGTGTCAAAAGTTCGGTCAACACCGTCACGTCATAAATTGAGTCAGCACCGAGGAAGCACACACGGTCACCCTCGTCTTGTTGAGTCTGATCTTTGTCTCGTCTTTCGTGTTGTCTGCGTTCAGTCTTTGAACCTTGTCGGATTGAGTTGTAATGTGAGCCGTTTTTCTACCTCGGAGCCATGGCCCCGTCTTCAACTTCGTCTATCAACAACAACAACAATGATAAAAACAGAGATGTCACGACTGATCAGCTAGCCAGCCTGCTCACCGCTCTTAAGGTCATCCTGGATCGCGTCGAGACCCGTATCGACACCCTGGAAAACAAGGAAGCTGGAGAACATAATACTCCACCTCTGACAGAAACTGAGAAGAGGCTAAAGCTCTTGGAAGAACAGCTCCTAGCCCGGGGTAACAATATCCATCTTGAGAATAACCGAAGGTTCGAACCTGTTGGGGATCAATTACCTGACAACTTTACCCTAACTGATGTACCGAAGTTCAAAGGAGTGGAGGACCCGCTCAATCATATCCGTGCCTTCAAAGACTACTTGGCCATTAAAGGGGTCAAACAGGAACTTTTCACCCGAATCTTTCCGTCCTCTTTGGAACTGATCCCTCGCCAGTGGTACTACTCCCTTGATCCGAAAAACCTTACTACTTGGGATGAGGTCGCAGTTGAATTCGCCAAACAATACGCCGACAATGTTGAAATCCAAGCCAATACCCGTACTCTCGAGGTTCTAACCCAGAACGATAAGGAGGGGTTCACCGAGTTTTTAACCCGTTGAAGGAGGGTGTGTACTCAATTGGTCAGTAAGGCGAGTGAATCAACTTTGGTAGAAAAGTTCGTCAACAATCTCCGCCCAGTGTATGCCAACTTACTGAGGTATCAGAATATTAAGACCTTCCAGGATCTGAAAATTCTGGGGATACACATTGAAGATGACTTCCGAAAGGGTGTCTTGGCCAAGACTACTGGCAGAGGCTACCAAGGATCCACTTCAACCGGATCCCGCCCCTGCGGCCAAATGAACAAAATTGATGAAGTCAACCTCGTTGAACCATCTGCTAAGAAAGCTGAGCGCCCCCAGAGAGTGTTCACTAGTATAGGGTCGACTTACGCAAGTGTTTTGAAGAGGCTCATGGACCAGGGAAAGTTACAACCAATCGGACCCACCCCGGATCCGACCGATGCTAAGAAATCCCGCGTCTGGAACCCCAATGCCTACTGTCAGTACCATCAAGGGAAAGGGCATGATACAGAAAGCTACTTCAAACTCAAACACATCATCCAAGACATGATTGAGAAAGGGGATTTGCCTTTACCCCCACCGACTAAGCCAAACACCAAAACAAATCCCCTAGGGATCCACGCCATCTCTGTAACGCCCCGTAAATTTCGGACCGTTAATATATTTCGAAAATAATTAATTAATCAAGTAAAATTTGACAATAATGTATTTAAAGTAAAAATAATTCAAAGAAATATAATTTTATTATATTTTGAAGAAAAGTATTTATTTTGATAGTTTTGAAATGTTTAAAAATAGTTTTAACCGTGTAAAATCTTTTATTTCGAAATAAGGGCGTATCGGGGGGAAAATGACAATTCGTTTGAACGTTGGGTAAACGAATTTGGAAATGGGTCGTATGAATACTCAATTTTATTGTAATCTCGTGTTTAAAGACTTTGGACTTGACGGAATTTGTGTTTGACTTACGGATTTAATTATTATTGAAACGAGTCAAAAACCGACTCGTAAAAATCCCAACTAAAAATCCCGCACTCCCTCCTTTCCTCTTCCCTTTCTCGCGGACCAGCCACCTCCCTTTCTTATTTTTCTGATTTTTCTCTATCACATTCTTCCATCTTCTAAAAAGAGACCAAAAACACCATTAACATAATTTCAAGCTCAAAATCGACGTAATTTCTTCGTTACTAGTCCGTTTTTCGCATAATTTACCTTTCCGGAATCCCCTCGACGCGATCTACAATTTGGTACAATTTAATTTCAGTTTTATTAAAGTTGTTTTAAGACCAATTTTCGGTATATTCGGTATTTTTGCTTAATTATTGTGTTTTATTTGTTTAATTAGGTGAAGGATTGGAAGACGAGTTCGGGGACTCGTATATTGTAGAGGATAGCGGCTAGTGTCGTTAGGGTTTGGGTTTTCAAGGTGTTAATTGCTCTTTTTCTAGCTTAAGGTAACATATTTCGAGTTACTCGACGAATTATCGTCACATGTTTTTGATTTTTGTATGTTTGGTGAATTTTTGTTTGAGAATTAGTTTTCACATGTTTAGAATGGTTGCATGCATGTCAATTGTTAGCTTAAATTGTGCCTTTTGTTAGTTTAAATTATCAAAGTTGAATTGGGGACGATTAATTAATTTTCAGACGGTCTTTTACTAAACAAAAATGGAAAAATAAGGTGGTGTAGGGGGACGGGCAGCAGGCCCGTGGCAGGCCCACGGCTAGCCCACGGCTGCCCGGGTTGGTCCGTGCTTGTTTTGCGATTTTTCGTACAATATTGGTCATTTCGGGTTAATTAAGGTTAGAATAGTATAAGTAACAAATGGGTAGTATTTTGATAGTAACAAAAATTATGTTATTGGTAAAATTGTGCTTATATTAATAGTTATCACATGTTAGGGTAGTTTACAAAAGGAAATTGTAATTAATAGGCTCAAAATGAATTTTATAGCTATAATTGTAATGTTTTGTTGATTGTCTGAAAACCGAGCCTTAGTCCCTTTGATCGATGCGATGTCGATTAATTGAGTGATTGGTCACCGCAATTTGACCCGCACTGCAGCAGGTGGGGTTGCGGGTAAAAATTCGGTTGAATGATTTAGATAATCGGCCTTTTTCTTGTTTTAGGCCATTTATCAAGCTTTTGTTCACAGGTATAGCTTATTGAATTTAATAGTGACTTGTATTGTAGAAATGGCCCTAGTTTCCCCTGAAGCCTTTAATATGGTTACTATTGTTAGAATTAGAAATTAGTATTGAATACTTATTGAGGATTCTTTGGGATTGTATCTTTGTAAATAGACATTATAAGCCTTTCACATGATAGAATGCTAGAATTTATATTGATAAGTAGGACTTTTTGCCCTCTTAAGGTTAAGTGGGTGTCTTACTTGACTTGTGTGGTGAGTCATGTGTGGTGTGGGCTAAAATATTCAAGTCCGGGACTAGTGGGACTAGGTCCTAGGTGAGTATTTCGGCCTCCATCATAGATAGGTCTTTATAGTCTTTGACGAGTATATGTTCACTGCTTGATAGCCTTTGTGTTCCTGACTAGTGGATGTTTATCCAAGTTGGGGCATGACCTCAGGTACTTATTTTGATAGTATGGGGTCAGCTTAAGTACTAGCCAACCCTTCGGTGGTGTCCTTAGGGTACTCACTTCACTTTGTTTTAAAAAAAGTTGTGGGTCTTGGGTGCGGTGGTGTGTATCCGCATGTCTAGGTCTGCGCAGATTTTAGGCTAGGGTTGTGTTGTCTCTTGGCCATGTTTTCTTAATAGTAACCGCTGAGCCAAGATACCGGTTCGATTACCTTCCCTACCTCGTGGTATAGACTCGAGTTACAAAGTGACTATTGACGGTACTAAGAACTTATGCCTGTCTTTGATATATTGCCCTTTCTTGTTTGATGATTCTATGAATCATAGAAGGTGAGATGCAAGCTTCTGCTATGGTTGATAGAGTTTGGTTTACAATTTGTTAAATGTTTCACATGTTAGTTTAGTTGGTCGGTTTAGGGCTCATATGTTAGAATAATTGATAATTGAATTCTTTATCATCTTGTTTACATGTTTTATTACATGTTACATAAATTTTGACGATTCGTGGCTGGGAGGACTCGAAGTTACTCCCCACTGAATTGTGGCTTTCGTGTTTGTATAAAATGCGATTGACAGGTTGTTGATGCTTTGTTGGGGGTCACAGACGAGCTAGTGAGCAAGGAACCTTGGACCTAGTTTTGGCTATTCTATTAGTAACCCTTTTATCCTTTGGTTTGTATATTATTTGAAGGGACATATGTCTCCCTTTTTTATTTTTGGGTTTGTATCATTCTACTTTCTATTTAGCTATGGCATGTAAATTAGTTTATCAGTTGTTGCAGGGTTTTTGACACTCTTCTTGAGTTGGAATTGGTTGTGAATGGTTTAGTTAGAAAAATTTTTGAAATTGCAGGTTTTTGGACTAGTTGAACCATTTACAAACATATCCTACCAGTTTTTCTGTAGAATTTAAGTATATAATTAAGGCTAGATTTAAGGGTGTCACAGTTGGTATCAGAGCCTATTGCTCTCGACGCACGTTTGTGCACCCCACTTAGAAATCACTTGACCTTTAAATAATAAACTTGAGAGAAGGGTAGGATGGGTAGAATTAGGATTTTATGTGGTAGTCTGTTTGTGATTGCTAATTGATAGGTACTAATTAAATTTTTCCCTTTTGAAAGATGGCTCCGCCAAGAAGAGACATTGATGATGCTATTTTATTAGTTCTTACTCAAATTCTCCAAAATCAACAAAATCAAAGAAAATCAACAAGCTCCTCTTCCTCCGCTTTCTTGAGGGTACTCCGCACCTATACCGGGTGGCTAATCACCGACCGAATCAACACTCCCACTTATGGTGGAGAGATTGATCCAAATTGCTCTTCTGAGTGGTTTAGGGAGTTGGAGAAAAGCTTTACTCTATATGATGTCAAGGAGGAACATAAAGTGAAGCTAGCCTCTCATTTCCTTGTACGAGAAGCAGACCGGTGGTGGTTTATGACTGGGCCTACCATTTCAGCTGAACCAGGATTTGATTGGGTACGTTTCAAGGAGTTAGTGGAAGCCCGTTTCTATCCTCAAGAGCTGAAGCAGCAAAAGTTGAAGGGATTCATGGAGTTGAAGCAAGGAAGCCTTCCAGTTCAGACCTTCACTGATAAATTCAATGAGTTGGCTCATTATGCCACTAGATTAGTGAAGGATGACAATGAAAAAGCCTTCTTCTATCTTGAAAAGCTCTCCCCTAAGATCAAAAGCATGGTCCGTCGGGATTCCACTAGCTTTGTTTCAATTTATAATGATGCTTTGTGGGCCGAGAATTCATTGAAAGAAATTGAAAATGAAGCTCGTGCAACTAGTTCTAGTCTTGGCAAGAGGCCTTTATATCCCTCTTCTAGGCCCTTTACTCCTTCACCCAGTTCATTTCATCTCCTCTCGACCCAAATAAGAGGAGATTTGTTTCTAATGTGCAAGTTAACTGGGGTGGTCAATCTTCACCGTTAATGATAATAAAGGTACTAGAGACCGATCGTGCTATAATCGCAAGAAACCAAAGACACCCCCGGTAAATGCTTCATTGATCCTATTGTATGCTTTTCTTGTAACAAACCGGGCCACAAAGCCAATGTTTGCCCTGGAAAGGAAGGTGACACTCCTCTGCTCCTATCACCCCAGTGAGGCCTGTGAGGCCGAAGGGTCGGATCTTTGTTATGAGCCGAGTGAAGCCGAGGCACATCCCGATATCATTACCGGTACATTTTCTATTTTTGATGCTCCTTGTTTGGTACTATTTGATACGGGTGCCTCTTTATCTTTTATTTCAATAAAACTTTCCAATAAATTATCACTTGAATCATCACAAGAAGAAAGCACATCTATATCCTTACCCTCTCGTGATATCTTTTCCTGTTCTAAAATCTATCCTAAGTCCCTATTTCTATTATGGGATCAATATTTCCAAAGAAATCTTTTCCAATTTCCGCTTGAAGAATTTGATGTCATTTTGGGCATGGATTGGTTACATACTTATCATGCTCGATTTGAATGTAGAGACCGAAAATAATTCTTACAAGCCCTTTTCAGTCACCGTGTGTCTTATCAAATGGTTAAAAGACAAACCGGTACTAAACTAATTTCTGCTATGAAGTTTATCAATGCAATGAAAAAGGGTCATCAAGCCTTTTTGTGTATGGTGACTTCTTCGATTCTTCTTCTCTCGCCTCCTAAAGAGAACATTCCAAAGAGTATGTGAATTTCCGATGTTTTTCCCGATGAGCTACCGGAATTCCTCCCGAAAGGGAAGTTGAATTTGCTATTGATCTTATTCCTGGTACCGCCCCTATTGCAAAAGCTCCTTATAGGTCGGCACCGTCTGAATGAAAGAGTCAAGACTCACTGGATGATTTGATTGCCAAAGGTTTTATTCAACCTAGCTTTTCACCTTGGGGTGCTCCTGTTCTCTTTGTAAGAAAGAAGGATGGATCTATGCGATTATGCATAGATTATCGTGAACTTAACCGAGTTACTATCAAGAATAAATATCCTCTTCCTAGAATTGATGATCTTTTCGATCAGCTCCGTGGTGCTTCTACTTTTTCCAAAATTGATCTTCGTTCGGGCTATCATCAAATTCCAGTCCGAGAAGCTGACATTCCTAAAACTGCTTTCGGTACGAGATATGGTCATTTCGAGTTTACGGTGATGCCATTCGGTTTGACCAATGCTCCACCGTATTCATGGATCGATGAACCGTACTTTCGTGAGAACACCTCGACAAGTGTGTTGTAGTGTTCATTGATGACATCTTGATCTATTCTAAATCTGAAGAAGAACATGTCCAACACCTTCGTGCTATTTTGGAGATTTTGCGCCGTGAAAAATGGTATGCTAAATTCTCTAAATGTGAATTTTGGTTACCTAAAGTGACCTTCCTTGGGCATGTCATTTCAAAAGAGGGTGTTATGGTAGATCCTTCCAAAATTGAAGCCGTTGTTGATTGGAAAAGTCCAACCAATGTATCCAAATCCGTAGTTTTCTTGGCTTGGCGGGTTACTATCGACGATTTGTGAAGGATTTTTCAAAGATTGCTAGGCCGATGACTCACCAAGTTGAAGAAAGAGTCTAAGTTTGTGTGGTCTGAAGAGTGTGAAAATGCCTTCCAGGAATTGAAAAAGAGGTTGACTACCGCTCCGGTGTTGACCTTACCTGAAGAAGGAGTGGACTTTGATGTTTACTGTGATGCTTCTAAGCATGGTTTAGGTTGTGTCTTGATGCAAAAAGGGAAAGTCATTGCTTATGCCTCTCGACAGCTTAGAGTTCATGAAGTTAACTACCCGACTCATGATCTTGAATTAGCTGCGGTAGTACATGCTTTGAAGATTTGGAGACACTACCTCATTGGAGTCCATTGCAACATCTACACCGACCACAAGAGCCTGAAATATCTCTTTACCCAAAAAGAGCTGAACATGAGACAAAGGAGATGGTTAGAATTGGTGAATGACTATGATGCCAATCTAATTTATCATGAAGGAAAAGCTAATGTGGTGGCTGATGCTCTTAGCAGAAAATCCTGTCATTCTTTGAATTATTTTCGGGACTTACCTCCTGAACTTGCTTTAGAACTTCAAAAATTGGGAGTAAGCCTTGTAAAAAGGGGCTCTCATCATCTTGATGCCATGTCAGCTGAACCTGACTTCCACCGTGAGATCCGTACTTGCCTCCCTAATGATCCTACCTTCATATCCATTCGAGCTAAAATTCAACTTGGGCAAGCTAAGGATTGTAAGATTGATGATGATGGGTATCTCCGTTATCATGGTAGAATCTATGTTCCGAGTGCAAATTGATTTGAGAAAAGAGTTCTTGATGAAGCACACCTTTCTCCTTACTCCATTCATCCGGGAGGTACCAAAATGTACAAAGATTTGAGATTGCAATTCTGGTGGCCTAGGATGAAGATTGAAGTTTTGGAGTATGTCAGTAAATGCCTCACCTGCCAGAAAGTAAAGATAGAACATCAAAAGCCCGGGGGTTTACTTCAACCCTTGGATGTTCCTCTTTGGAAATGGGAGTCTATTTCCATGGATTTCGTGATGGCTTTACCCAGGACTTCAACTGGGAAGAATGCTATTTGGGTGGTTGTGGACCGATTGACTAAATGTGCTCGGTTTATCCCCATCAAAGAAACCTGGAGTTTAGAAGTTCTAGCTGGTGCCTATGTGAATGAAGTAGTGCGCTATCATGGGGTTCCTAAAGATATAGTTTCAGATCGAGATCCTCGATTTTGTTCTCGTTTCGACCGCATTACAGAGGCCTTGGGTAGTAAACTATTAATGAGCACTGCTTTTCATGCCGCCACTGATGGTCAAACTGAGAGGACAATTCAAACTTTAGAGGATCTTCTTCGTGCCTGTGCTTTAGATTTCCAAACTTCTTGGGAGAAATGTTTGCCTCTGGTTGAATTCTCTTACAATAACAGCTATCAAACTTCCATTAAAATGGCACCATATGAAGCTCTGTATGGTAGAAAATGCCGTACTCCTGTCTGTTGGGATCAAACCCAAAATGTTCCAATGTTAGGACCTGATTTGGTGACCGAGTCCATTGAACAAGTTAAGATCATTCGGGAGCGGATGAAAGCCGCTCAGGACCGTCAAAAATCATATGCTGATGTCCGTCGTCGACCACTTTCCTTTGAGGTTGATGATCAAGTATTCCTTAAAGTGTCACCTATGAAAGGGGTGAAACGGTTTGGCGTTAAAGGGAAGCTGAGCCCTAAATATATTGGACCTTTTCAGGTGATTGAAAAGATTGGTCCTGTTGCTTACCGTTTAGAATTGCCCCCAAATCTGAGCAAGGTTCACAATGTCTTCCATGTTTCTCAATTGAGGAAGTATATTAGTGACCCTAGCCATATAATCCAAGAAGAAATTCTTGAATTGGAGCCTAACTTGGTGGTTGAAGAAAGGCCAATTCGGATTCTTGACAAAGCCAACAAGCAACTTAGGAGCAAAGTTGTACCTCTAGTCCGAGTTCTTTGGCGTTGTGGAAATGTCGAAGAAGAGACTTGGGAGACTGAAGCTTCTATGTTAGCTATATATCCTGAATTATTCTCGTAAGGTATTCTTTTTCTTACTCTTTTTCCGAGTTTCTAAGCCTTGTATAATCATATTGGTAAAGATAGTATTCTTACTATAGAATTTTAAACTAAAAGTTTGAAAATGCTTTTATGGTTTTCAATGGTTTTAACATTAGTGAATGTTGAATCTCGTTGTTGGTGACGTCCCAATAATGGGTTTTCTCATTTATTGGTGTAGAAATATTTTTATATCTTGATATGAATATGGATGTTCTTGTTTGATCAACAAGAGTATCACCGTTTCATTGAAAAGATACCTATATTTTCTTATAACTAAAATTTCTCCTTCTAAGTTTCGAGGGCGAAACTTTTTAAAAGGAGGGGTGATTGTAACGCCCCGTAAATTTCGGACCGTTAATATATTTCGAAAATAATTAATTAATCAAGTAAAATTTGACAATAATGTATTTAAAGTAAAAATAATTCAAAGAAATAAAATTTTATTATATTTTGAAGAAAAGTATTTATTTTGATAGTTTTGAAATGTTTAAAAATAGTTTAAACCGTGTAAAATCTTTTATTTCGAAATAAGGGCGTATCGGGGGGAAAATGACAATTCGTTTGAACGTTGGGTAAACGAATTTGGAAATGGGTCGTATGAATACTCAATTTTATTGTAATCTCATGTTTAAAGACTTTGGACTTGACGGAATTTGTGTTTGACTTACGGATTTAATTATTATTGAAACGAGTCAAAAACCGACTCGTAAAAATCCCGACTAAAAATCCCGCACTCCCTCCTTTCCTCTTCCCTTTCCCGCGGACCAGCCACCTCCCTTTCTTATTTTTCTGATTTTTCTCTATCACCTTCTTCCATCTTCTAAAAAAGACCAAAAACACCATTAACATAATTTCAAGCTCAAAATCGACGTAATTTCTTCGTTACTAGTCCGTTTTTCGCATAATTTACCTTTCCGGAATCCCCTCGACGCGATCTACAATTTGGTACAATTTAATTTCAGTTTTATTGAAGTTGTTTTAAGACCAATTTTCGGTATATTCGGTATTTTTGCTTAATTATTGTGTTTTAATTGTTTAATTAGGTGAAGGATTGGAAGACGAGTTCGGGGACTCGTATATTGTAGAGGATAGCGGCTAGTGTCGTTAGGGTTTGGGTTTTCAAGGTGTTAATTGCTCTTTTTCTTGCTTAAGGTAACATATTTCGAGTTACTCGACGAATTATCGTCACATGTTTTTGATTTTTGTATGTTTGGTGAATTTTTGTTTGAGAATTAGTTTTCACATGTTTAGAATGGTTGCATGCATGTCAATTGTTAGCTTAAATTGTGCCTTTTGTTAGTTTAAATTATCAAAGTTGAATTGGGGACGATTAATTAATTTTCAGACGGTCTTTTACTAAACAAAAATGGAAAAATAAGGTGGTGTAGGGGGACGGGCAGCAGGCCCGTGGCAGGCCCATGGCTGCCCGGGTTGGTCCGTGCTTGTTTTGCGATTTTTCGTACAATATTGGTCATTTCGGGTTAATTAAGGTTAGAATAGTATAAGTAACAAATGGGTAGTATTTTGATAGTAACAGAAATTATGTTATTGGTAAAATTGTGCTTATATTAATAGTTATCACATGTTAGGGTAGTTTACAAAAGGAAATTGTAATTAATAGGCTCAAAATGAATTTTATAGCTATAATTGTAATGTTTTGTTGATTGTGCCGAAAATTGAGCCTTAGTCCCTTTGACTGATGCGATGTCAGTTAATTGAGTGATTGGTCAGCCGCAATTTGACCCGTGCACTGTCGCAGGTGGGGTTGCGGGTAAAAATTCGGTTGAATGATTTAGATAATCGGCCTTTTTCTTGTTTTAGGCCATTTATCAAGCTTTTGTTCACGGTATAGCTTATTGAATTTAATAGTGTCTTGTATTGTAGAAATGGCCCTAGTTTCCCTGAAGCCTTTAATATGGTTACTATTGTTAGAATTAGAAATTAGTATTGAATACTTATTGAGGATTCATTTGGGATTGTATCTTTGTAAATAGACATTATAAGCCTTTCACATGATAGAATGCTAGAATTTATAATGATAAGTAGGACTTTTTGCCCTCTTAAGGTTAAGTGGGTGTCTTACTTGACTTGTGTGGTGAGTCATGTGTGGTGTGGGCTAAAATATTCAAGCTGGGACTAGCTGGGACTAGGTCTTAGGTGAGTATTTCGACCTCCATCATAGATAGGTCTTTATAGTCTTTGACGAGTATATGTTCACTGCTTGATAGCCTTTGTGTTCCTGACTAGTGGATGTTTATCCAAGTTGGGGCATGACCTCAGGTACTTATTTTGATAGTATGGGGTCAGCTTAAGTACTAGCCAACCCTTTGGTGGTGTCCTTAGGGTACTCACTTCACTTTGTTTTAAAAAAAGTTGTGGGTCTTGGGTGCGGTGGTGTGTATCCGCATGTCTAGGTCTCAAGCAGATTTTAGGCTAGGGTTGTGTTGTCTCTTGGCCATGTTTTCTTAATAGTAATGTAACCGAGCCAAGATACCGGTTCGATTACCTTCCCTACCTCGTGGTATAGACTCGAGTTACAAAGTGACTATTGACGGTACTAAGAACTTATGCCTGTCTTTGATATATTGCCCTTTCTTGTTTGATGATTCTATGAATCATAGAAGGTGAGATGCAAGCCGGCTATGGTTGATAGAGTTTGGATTACAATTTGTTAAATGTTTCACATGTTAGTTTAGTTTGGTCAGTTTAGGGCTCATATGTTAGAATAATTGATAATTGAATTCTTTATCATCTTGTTTACATGTTTTATTACATGTTACATAAATTTTGACGATTCGTGGCTGGGAGGACTCGAAGTTACTCCCCACTGAATTGTGGCTTTCGTGTTTGTATAAAATGCGATTGACAGGTTGTTGATGCTTTTTTGGGGGTCACAGACGAGCTAGTGAGCAAGGAACCTTGGACCTAGTTTTGGCTATTCTATTAGTAACCCTTTTATCCTTTGGTTTGTATATTATTTGAAGGGACATATGTCTCCCTTTTCTATTTTTGGGTTTGTATCATTCTACTTTCTATTTAGCTATGGCATGTAAATTAGTTTATCAGTTGTTGCAGGGTTTTTGACACTCTTCTTGAGTTGGAATTGGTTGTGAATGGTTTAGTTAGAAATTTTTTTGAAATTGCAGGTTTTTGGACTAGTTGAACCATTTACAAACATATCCTACCAGTTTTTCTGTAGAATTTACGTATATAATTAAGGCTAGATTTAAGGGTGTCACAATCTCCGAGGATGAGCTAACTCTGGACTGCTCACACCTCATCCTGCCAGTTGATAACGAGGTGAACGCCTTGGAAAAAGATCCATGATATGTTCATTTTATATATACTTTTATATCCCCCGAATTCATGCTAGCTTGGGGGGGGGGGGGGGGGGCTAGCAAGTTGAGTAAGTTTTTAATTGCTTTGCATATTAGTTTAGATCTTGCAACCCATTAAACATAACCTCTAGTCCTTCTTATTTTGTGCTTTGAGCCATTTTTTATGGTTTGATTGGGTGATTTGGATAGTTGGCACATTGAGGACAATGTGATTTTTAGCTTGGGGGGGGAGGGGGGGCTTGCTTGTTGCCTACTTTCCTCTTTGCTTATCCTAATAATAGCTTGTTGCTAATGATTTATTCTTTAATGATGGGATATTAGCTACATGGGGATGTCTTGACATAGTAGGTGGGAGATGGAAAATAAACCGAATAGGCTTGATCTTGACTTTTGGCAAGCTACAAAATTGGTAAGGTAGAACCTCCTTTAAGGCCATTTCATCTTTATTTGGTCTCACTTAGGTGAGTGTAGGTATCTCCTTATAATGTGTGTTACATCAAAACGCACAAGTATGGTCTTCATGTCATTTCTTGGTAAGCATGCACTCATTTGTTTTAACATTTTGGAGTCATTCACATGATATTTTAGCCTTTTTGACCCCTTCACAAGATTTATCCTTAGCTACATCATTAAAATTGCCTACCCTTGTTAAGCTAGTTGCTTTATTGGATAGTGTTTGGGTGCTCATTGGGATATTTTTGGTTGTTTGAAATCATGTGAGCTTGGTCTTAAAAAAAAAAAAAAAAATGGGAAAATTGAAAAAATTGGAAAATGAAAGAAAATGAAAAAATGAAGAAAGAAAAAAATGAATGATTGAGAAAAAGCATGGAAATAAAAAAAAAAAAAGAAAAAAAAAAGTATGCATTGAAAAAGAAAGAGAAGAAGAAGAAAAGATATGAGAAATTCTCAAGCATTATTCATCATATTTTTGAGAAATTTCTTACGGTTTGAATTGAAAAAAATTGGGTTAGAATTGAGATTGAGCATCCTTGCATTTTGGTAGTTGTTAGCTTGACTTAGCTCCACATTACCATAACTCTTTTGTTCCCCCTTCTTACCCATGTTTATTTGCCTTCTTCCTACCCATTTGGCTTCTTTATCATGCTTACATGTGATTATGTTTGCTTGCGAGTTTTGACATGTTTACCATATTAGATTGCGGGCACATTGTTATAAGTTGAGGATAGTTGAGTGTTCATTCACAAAAATTGTCCTTTCACATATAAAAGAGTTTGAGTGTCCCGTGAGAGTCCATAAGTCAAAAGATCATGCAAGAGCTTAAAGGTTCATTCAAAGTTTTCTATGTTACGCCGTTTTGTAAATCTCATCCATGTCTTGCTTTATTCCTTACCCATGTTGTTTCGGGTTTTTAAATCATTATGCTTAGCTTGTTTGGATATAGCAATTGATGGGATTTGGTTTCTTGTTTGAGGACAAGCAAGGGTTTAGCTTGGGGGAGTTTGATATGTTCATTTTATATATACTTTTACCCCTCACTTTAGCTCGGTTTCTATTGATTATCATACTTTAATTAGTATATTTTTGAGCTAATTTTGTGTTCTAGGTGTATTGTTGTGTTTGTTATGGTTTTGTAGGAATCTAAGCATTTAGAGGCTTTTTCCTATGATTTTGTACACCAAAGTTCACTAAGCTAAACAAGGCCAAATATTGGACTAAGTGTGTGGAGATTGCTTGGGTTTTGTATGAAGATTAGTGGATTGAAGTGAGGAATTACAAATGAAGCCAAATGCAAAGTCAAAGCCCAAAATAAAGGTCCATATCAAGGTGCAAGCATTGGATGCCAAGAGAGCTTAGGATGCTAGGAATTTAGAGCATTACCGGGTGATTAAGGAACATTAAAAACGAAGCATAGAGATTCCTCACGTAATTAATCAAGAATTAAGGCAATTGACCGAGGAACACACGACCCCGATCGGGGCCGCCTAACCCCGATCGGGGTTGCATGCTCATTGATGGCTTACGTTTTCTCCTCCTCTCCTATAAATAGGAGAGGTACTCCTAGGTTTTAGGCATCTCATTTTTACGTCCAAGTTTACTTTACAATAGCCTTAAGCACTATATTTCTCTCATTTGTTTTCTCATTAGTTTTCAATATTGTTAAGCTTGTAGTTGTTAAACATTTGGTTATTTATATATTCAAGCATTTGGTTTCCGAGTTAGTTCTATCAAGCTCCTACTTTGGTAATCTTTCTCTTATTTACATTTTGTATTTTGTTTATGAGTTTAGTATTAGTCTTTTACATTTCATCATTAGTATACAATTTCCACTTTAGTTATAATTCCTACAATATGCCTTATAATCTAAATATCATTTGCATTTCTTTTACAAATATGAGTAGCTAAATTCTCTAGTCTAAAGGCTAGGGGAGCCATGCAAAATCAAACATATAATATGATTAAATAAAGTTCATAATAATTTTGATCAATTGCTTCCATCACATGTTTGCTTTGTTACGCTTAATCTTTGATTATCGGCCGTAGTCGTAGATTAAAACTTGTTTATTCATTCTAAAGTCGAGAGGCACGGAATTGAATTAGACTAAGCATGTGTGGTAGGACGACCTAGTCATGGACGAGAGTTTTTCTAGGACCCGGTATATGGTTTATACTAACACCGTAAGGTGGGTATCTTTAAGCCTAAGTAATTGACAAGATTATTAGTATCAAGTTTATCATGTTCATATGTTTATCCTTGCTTGAGTGACCCGAACCCTTTAGACTATCTTTTATCATATTATTTACATTGCAATTTTCATTAATCATCAAACCAAACAAACCAAACCCAAATCGTAATCGACCTTGATAAAAATCCACCCATAGCAATTCACGACGTAATTCCCGTTTCCTTGTGTTCGACCCCTATTACTACATTAACTTGTGTCTAGGGAAATTATTTTTGCATAGGTACGCGATAAACCTATCAAATTTTGGCGCCGTTGCCGGGGAAACGGTTTTATTGCTTTTTGAATTGTCGATTTTTATCTTGTTTTCCTTTGTCTAGGAAACACTTGTTCCTTAAGACCGTTACTCATCACTTCTCTAGAAATTGTTGTCTTATGCCCAGGTCCTCTCGTAGTGGAGAATTGCTTTCACCGGATTCCGATCCCGAGAGAACATTTAGGAGAAGACGACGTTTTTGGAGGGAAGTGAAAGAAGCCACTTCTCCCATACAAGTTGAAAGTGCTAGAAAGTCTTACTTAGACGATCTAGAGGTTCTTGAAGAGGAGGAGGTTTCTTGTTCATCAACTCCACCACCACCACCATCTACTACCAAAAACATGGTGATACTTTCCGATCACTCAAAGCCCACCGCGGCCATGCTTCCGGCCGGAATCACAATCACTCAAATCACCGCGCCGGACTTCGAGATCAAACCGGCTTTCATTAGCCTTGTGGAGAGGAAGCAATTTGGAGGAAGTCCTTTGGAGGATCCCAATTTGCATGTGCAAAACTTTTGTGACTATTGCTCCATGATCCGTCAAACGGGCGTCACCCAAGCCCAAATAAGGGAAATACTTTTCCCTTTTTCTTTGAAGGACAAGGCCAAGCTTTGGATCAATAGCCTTGACCGCACCACCTTGGGAATCACCAATTGGGAGACATTGGCTCTTGCTTTTTACCAAAAGTTTTTTCCACCGGAGAAAACTCAAACTTTGAGGAGCCAAATCACCGGATTCCGTCAACAAGCTCTTGAGAGCTTATATGAAGCTTGGGAGAGGTACAAAGAGCTTCAAAGGCAATGCCCACATCATGGGTTAGATGATTGGTTTCTAGCAATAACATTCTACAATGGATGTTGTGCCGAGTCCTAAAGGAATCTTGATTCCGCCAACAATGGGCGGTTTGATCAAATTGACACCGATCTTGCTCATTCCATGATCGAATCTATGGCGATCCATGATGCCCAATATGTCAATTCCCGAGTTGTGCCATCTAAAGGTAAAGAAGAATCCTTTAACAACTCCGTTTTGCTAGCTCAAATTGCTTTGCTCCAACAACAATTGGCGGAGAGGGATGCTAGAGATTCCATTCAACAATTCAATGCCATGTCTTCAACGAGCCAAATCGTTGTGTGTGAAGGTTGCGGAGGTGCGGGCCACTATGCCGCTCATTGACAAGCTCCCATTGAAGAGGTAAATGCTTTTCTAGCTTTAAGACAAAATGCTTATCCACCGGGTACATTCTCAAACACGTATAATCCAAACTCAAAATTTCACCCGAATATGTCTTATAGAAGCAACAATGTGCTAAATCCTCAACCACAACCCTGTTGGGGCTGGTGTCCTCTACAGTTAGTGCAATAACATTTAAATCTCTAAAAGGATCAAAGGGTATACTTTTGTATTATTATCAGTTGGTCCACGTTTATCAATAACGGTTGGCTTGCTAGATAAGTTTGATGTTATTGTCATACAGATGGCGGTGATAAACTGGTCCCTAAAAGTCACACTTATAGGATACGTTTGAGAGATGTGACAGTATGAAAATACAGTCATGTTGATGCCTAATATGACTAAGCAGTTAGTCAGAGTTATTATTGACTAATAATTAGTCAAACGCGATGTTGAGATATTTATTTAATACGAATTAAATAATAATGGCTAAAGCGAATTAAGCAGTTAATTCGTAAATTGAATATAAACGATTATATTTAATTAATGTATATTGAATTAATTAATTATACAATATTGTCATTGTCGGACAAGTATTAATATATCGACTGAGTCATGTTACTAGTTGATATTTTAATAACCGATAACCGATGACGATTTATAATAAAATCCCGTCATATACATTTTAGCGATACGAGTCGGACCAAGAGTTAAAAAAATAAGGAGGGAGTGAAAGCCCACTCCCTCCCCTTGCTCACGGTTTGGACCGAGTGAACAAAAGGAGAGGCTCTCTCTCCTTTTGACCTAATCTTTGTCATTTGCACAAAATTAGGGTTTCGGAAAAATTTCCTCTGAAATTCTAGATCTGACACAAAACCTCACAACAACTCTCTCAATATTGCAAGTCAATTAGAGAGTAATTTCTAGCACAAGGGGCATAGTCTCAGACGGTCTTGGGTGCAACGATTAGGAGGAAATCTACATTGATTTCTGTTCATTAGGCCGAATTGTACAGGACCCGAGGTTGATTCTTATTCCTTATCGTTTCTCTTGTATTTTTCGTTTATGACATTTTATCACATGTTAAAATTTGCGTTATAGTCCTAAATTTTAAGGGTTTTATACGGATATTACCCCTCAAGTGGTATCAGAGCGAGGCCACGTAAATTTTTCATGTTGATTTTCATAAAACGATTTGAAACGATCTTGTTTTGCATAGAAAACCGTGCGGGCGAACTGTTTTGTATACACGGCTGTTTTTGTTTTTTTTTTTCTCATTGAAAACCGTGACAAAACGCTTCCCGTCGATCGAGGCGATGTTTTGTTTTTCGATTTGTTCTTTGCATATTGTTATTTTAAACGATAATTATAGCAATATGTTAAAGTATTATCAATTGTAGATTTAATTGTATTTGAATTAGATCAAAATTGCAATTGGTCTTGTTTTGTTCAATCGTTTTTACGAGGGTTTTGATGCTTGGAATTTTTTTTCCTTTCTTGCTCTCGGTCCAGCCGAATTAAAAAAAAAAAAAAAAAAATTGTTTATTTTTTTTGCTCTCGGCAGCAGCAACAATAAAAAAAAATGGTTTTATTTTTTTCGGCCATAACATATGCACAATACGGATTTTGTGCATTCGCTTGATAGTGAAATGGTTCACTCACGTACCATTTAGTTATTTTAAAGCAATTTAAAGTAACAGATTATCATGAATTAAAATTAAGTTGATAGAAGCGGTTTTGTCACATAATTTTAATCGTTAAAAGGTGGTTTGGATAAATTTAACATAATTACGGAATTATGTCACGAATAAATTTTATTTTAGTTGATGCATTTTTATTTATCGTTATATTTGAATGCCTTGAATGTTTTATTACGTATTTAATTTTACAAACGGTTGTAACTTAGTGTGGCCTTAGTAGAACGTGTTACCGTAATGATGGAACACGGTCTTGGTTGTATTTTGAGATCTTGTATCTCCGTTTTGGTTTTTCCTTGTAATTACAGTTTTTATTTAGAATGTAAATAGGTTTATATTTTGTAATTTTTAAATTGTAATTTTGAGAAGACCAAAGATGGAGATCGGATGCTCACTCCCGCTGCATGGACAAAGATGGAACATCAAGACAAGCTTCTCGGGTCCAACGGTGGATTCCAAAGTTGTATTATGTTCTTTTTACTAGGATAGGCCACACTAGGACTTTTATTTACGTTTTGCATTCTTTTACATTTTTTATTGTAACGATAGTTTGCATCATTTTCCGCCTAAAACCAAACCACCTAATATCTGCATGAAAACTGACTCATATAGAGGTTACGCGTTAGTTTTCTATGATATACAGATATCACACGTTTTTATAAGCCATCACCTAAATTAATTCATTCACGCAATGCTAGTTTTTCGTTCACTTAAAATGAATTAAAACTAAGTTGATGGGATCTTCCTCGTATAACCAAAAATTGAGAATAGTCTTTATAGGTCAAACTCCATTGAATCCCTTCTTCGTCGGTAGGCATAATATGACCCCTTCTACGTCGGGTAAGTTGGAACTGATTGACCTATTTTATCTCAACACTATGGTCACTCGTACGATCCTGTGATTATGGTGGAGTATAGATAGGATTTACGGAAATCTATCGACCAAGAGTTCTAACGATAGAACTAGCTAAACAGTTGGCTTATCAATTTACGGAAATTGAGTCTTGGGATCATTTGTATAATTCTTGAGGTAGATCGATTATACAAGTGCAATGAGTCTACACGTTAAAATGAATTTTAAATAGACTTAAATCACCTCGATGAGTTGCTTATTTCGTTTTGTTTATCCTTTCTTTTTCAGTGTAGATCACGATCACTTAAACTGCTAATAACAAAATGGCTGGCCGTGCTGACGACCCAATGCCAAGTGCCACATTGGACCGTGAGTCCTGGCTTCGGATCTTCATGAATCGGATGAATCGCTACTCGATCAAGAATGATGGATCAAACTTCGTGGACTGGGAGGCGGCATTACGGAATGCTGCCGCTGCTGACGGAAGCTCAAATATCCGACGAGCCCATCCCGTCAAACCCAGGCCCCACGGCCGGAGCTAACGAGATCGCCAAGTATAACAATTTCGTCATGGAAGCGGGTGCGATTAAAAACGTACTCATTTTTGCAATGGAATCCAATTTGCAGAAACGCTTCATAGCCCAAGGTGCAAACAAGATTTTCACCACTCTCACTAAGGAATTCTCGAAAGCACCGAGAATCGTGACCTATGAGCATACCACTCGCTTCTTTGATGCGAAACTCCGAGAAGGCCAACCGGTTAGCCCAAACATTCTCAGCATGATTGAGAATGTCGAGAAATTTGAGGCGCTTGATTGTAAAATCAGCGAGAACATCGTGATTGACCGCATGCTTCATTCACTCCACGATGGTTTTGCGCTCTTTAGAGCGAATTACTATATGAATGATTTGAAGAAAAGTCCTCATGAACTACACTCCCTACTCGTACAGACCGAGAAGGATATGAAGTTTAGTGGGAGCTTGAAACAGGATGTTCTCGTTGTGTCAAACAAGGGCAAGGGTAAGGGCAAAGCTCAGGCAGACCTAGCGGTAGGCAAACCGAAGTTTAAGAAGTCGGGATCAGGTAAGAGTGGGCCTGGTGAGTGGAGCACCTCATCAGGCGCGACAAAGAGCAAGACTGGTAACATGGAATGCCACCATTGCCACAAGACTGGGCATTGGAGGCGTACATGTCCTGTATACCATGAGGACATAAAAGCAGGTCGCGTTACTCCTGTTGGTATGTCTTCTACTACTTCTACTTTTATTCATATGATTGAGATTAACCACGCAAGTTACGGAACTTGGGTACTAGATACTGGTTGTGGTTCTCATCTGTGTAATCATGTGCAGGGGCTCCGAAACATCGAACCCCTCGTAAAGGGTGAGGTGGACCTGCGTGTTGGGAATGGAGCACGAGTGGCTGCGCGTCTCAAGGGGAACATATGTGATCCAGACTTCCTAGCGGATTTGAGTTATTTTTATATAAGCTGCTATTATGTACCCGAGTCTATCCAAAAACATTATTTCGTTTCGCACTTGACAAACTTGGTTTTTCATTTGTAATAGAGAATAATAGTTGCATTTTCTCATTACACGATATGATTTATGGCAAGGCGAGTCTCCATGAACGGAATTTATGTTTTAGATCGACCAAAATATTGCACGTAATGAATAAAAGGTTAAAGGTTGGTGACAAAGATCAAACTTATCTATGGCACTACCGTATGGGACACATTAATGAGAAACGCGTTAAACAGCTCATAAAGAATGGAGCTATATCGGCCTTTGATTTTCAATCATTTGGCACGTGTGAATCATGTCTCATTGGTAAGATGACTCTAATTTCCTTCAAAGGTGTTGGAATGCGCACTGCTGACCTATTAGGACTCATACATACGGATGTGTGTGGACCTATGTCAATCACCGCACGAGAAGGCTATAGGTACTTCATCACTTTCACGGACGATTTAAGCAGATATGGCTATGTCTACTTAATGAAGCACAAAAGTGAATCCTTTGAGAAATTCAAAGAATACCGAGAATCGGTCATGAGAACCAACTGGGTAGAAAGATTTAAACACTACGATCGGACCGTGGTGGCGAGTATCTTTCTCACGAGTTTGATCAACACCTTAAGGACTGTGGGATTGCCTTACAGTTAACTCCACCTGGAACACCTCAGTTGAATGGTGTATCCGAACGGAGAAATCGAACACTACTTGATATGGTTCGATCCATGATGAGTCACACCGTGTTGCACGACTCATTGTGGGGTTATGCTCTTCTCACACCTGCTCTAATACTTAACCGAAGTCCGTCTAAAGCTGTTGACAAGACTCCATATGAACTATGGAAGGGAACGGTCCCTAACTTGTCCTTTATACGGGTTTGGGGCTGCGAGGCTTATGTCAAGTGGAGACACGAGGATAAGCTCGGCCCGCGATCGGTCAAGACATACTTTATAGGTTATCCTAAAGGAACACTTGGTCATTACTTCTATTCGCCAACCGAACAACGTGTATTTGTTGCGGCTAGTGCGACATTCTTAGAGAAGGAATTTCTCGAGAATGCGAAGAGTAATAGAACCTTCGAACTGTCGGAGATTCCGGAACCAAATACCGAGCAACCATTGGAGGAACCAGTTCCTTCAATCCCTGGCGGTAAGTATTCTGAGGAACCTAGAAGGTCGGGAAGAGTCTCTATTCCTCCGGACGATACATTGGTATGGTCGAGGAACATGACATAGATGACATTCTGCTCTTAACGAGTAGTGAACCCGCAACCTATAAAGGTGCCATGACTAGTTCCGACTTAAAGCTATGGCTTGAAGACATGCAATCCGAGATGGACTCCATGTATGAGAACAACGTATGGGATCTTGTTGACTTGCCTGCTAAGGTTCGTCCCCTTCAATGCAAATGGCTTTACAAGATAAAGCATTCTGTGGAAGGTCAACAAGATATCTATAAAGCACGACTAGTTGCTAAAGGTTTCACCCAAGTGCCAGGTTTGCACTACGATGAAATTTTTGCACCCGTAGTCATCTTTGCGTTCCATTCGGATTATCTTAGCGATTGCCGCTTTTCATGACTATGAAATTTGGCAGATGGATGTGAAAACCGCCTTCTTAAACGGTTATTTGGAGGAAGAGTTGTACATGGTACAACCCGAAGGTTTCATCGATCCTGAACATCCTAAGAAAGTGTGCAAGCTTAAGCGTTCCATTTATGGACTTAAGCAAGCTTCTAGGAGTTGGAATCATCGTTTCGACCAAGTGATAAAAGAAAATGGATTTAATCGATCGGTCGAGGAACCATGTCTATATATCAAGTCGAGTGGGAGCAAGATTGTCTTCCTAATATTGTATGTCGATGACATACTCCTGATTGGGAATGACATACCTCTCTTAACTTCGGTAAAAGTATGGTTGAAGAACCATTTCCAGATGAAAGATCTGAGTGAGGCACAAAGAATTTTGGGCATCTGTATCTATCGAGATAGATCACGTCGGATGTTATCTCTCAGTCAGAGTCTTATATAGACAAGATACTAGAGAGATTCAAATGACTAACTCCAAAGGGGTTTCTTCCTATGGCTCCAGTGGGTGCATTTGAGCAAGTCTCGGGCACCAGAGACACCTAAGAGAAAGAGCGCATGACACGGATTCCTTATGCCTCGGCTATAGGATCAATCATGTATGCCATGATATGCACACGTCCGGACGTAGCATATGCATTGAGTATGACAAGTCGATTCCAACAAAGATCCGGGTGAATCACATTGGATGGCTGTCAAGAACATTCTTAAGTACCTACGGAGGACTAAAGAATGGGCATTGACTTATGGAGGCGATCAAAAGCTATGCACAACCGGTTACGCAGATGCTAGCTTCCAAACGGATCGAGATGACTCGAAATCTCGATCTGGATTCGTTTTTACTCTTAATGGCGCTGATCACCGGAAGAGTTCCAAACAAAGTGTTACAGCAGATTCTACGACTGAGTCCGAGTACTATGCCGCGTCTGAAGCTGCAAAGGAAGCGATATGGATGCGTCAATTCTTACAAGGACTATCTGTAGTGCCTAGTTCGAATGACCCGATCACCATCTATTGCGACAATAGAGGTGCCATCTTCCAAGCTAAGGAGCCTAAGTCTAGCAACAAGTCTAGACATGTACAACGGAAAGCTCATCTAATCCGAGATTACGTGGAGCAAAAGGAGGTAGTGATAGAAAAGATTGCTACAGATGATAATATAGCAGATCCTCTCACTAAACCACTACGACAAGATAACCATGAAGGGCATGTTAATTCTATGGGAATTAAACGTGTTCCTGAGTTGTAGTACTCTTTTATGGATTAGATTCATTCACTTTTGTACTCTATATGACATCATCGTTTTGATATTTATATATTTTGTTTTTCATGTGGATTTGTACGACAATTTTGAACACCACAAAGTGAACTGAACAAACATTATATTTTTTTGGTCCTTAATTGCCCACGTGAGCTGATAACTCTGGCAATTATTTTATGACGTTGGTTGATGGTGGGTTCAACAAGCCATAAGTCAAAAGGTTGACTGACCAATCACAGAGGCGAGTTATACGGATATCTCGTAGGACACAATTGCGACATCGACATGGAGTCCTAAATGTTTTATAACATTCGGTGCCAGGTCATGGATAGGACCTCCATGGTGATCCTAAGAGTCGATTCTTTTGACTATCGACTGTCTCTTGAGACTAAGGCAGATTTTGGGTGACTTTGGTTTCTTTCTCACGGTCATCCGTAACAGGGGGCCAAGTAGATTTTTTCTGGGTCATTTCATGCTGTGCTTAGATCGTCAGGAGTCGAGTTGAAGGAAATATTCAGCCTTTATCAGGTACTCGATATTTCTCAGGACCACTCGAGAAGCTGTAACAGAAATGCATCGCCATGCTCGAATACGAATTCGTTTTATCAGTTGAGTTACTCTCTAGTCGGGGAAACCACTCTTGATACAGATCGATTGTAAAATACGACCTTTGCGGATCCGGATCTGCAAATTGTTTTACATTGAGTGGGAGAAATTTTAAATGAATATGAGAATCGGTTATCGCACATACACTTGTACGGACAAGTGGGAGTTTGTTGGAGCCGTGTCCTCCATTTAGTGCGGATAACGTTATTGCACATACACTTGTACGGACAAGTGGGAGCTTGTTGGGGCTGGTGTCCTCTACAGTTAGTGCAATAACATTTAAATCTCTAAAAGGATCAAAGGGTATACTTTTGTATTATTATCAGTTGGTCCATGTTTATCAATAACGGTTGGCTTGCTAGATAAGTTTGACGTTATTGTCATACAGATGGCGGTGATCAACTGGTCCCTAAAAGTCACAACTATAGGATACGTTTGAGAGATGTGACAAAGATGAAAATACAATCATGTTGATGCCTAATATGACTAAGCGATTAGTCGGAGTTATTATTGACTAATAATTAGTCAAACGCGATGTTGAGATATTTATTTAATACGGATTAAATAATAATGGCTAAGGCGAATTAAGCAGTTAATTCGTAAATTGAATATAAACGATTATATTTAATTAATGTATATTGAATTAATTAATTATACAATATTGTCATTGTCGGACAAGTATTAATATATCGACTGAGTCATGTTACTAGTTGATATTTTAATAACCGATAACCGATGACGATTTATAATAAAATCCCGTCATATACATTTTAGCGATACGAGTCGGACCAAGAGTTAAAAAAATAAGGAGGAAGTAAAAGCCCACTCCCTCCCCTTGCTCACGGTTTGGACCGAGTGAACAAAAGGAGAGGCTCTCTCTCCTTTTGACCTAATCTTTGTCATTTGCACAAAATTAGGGTTTCGGAAAAAATTTCCTCTGAAATTCTAGATCTCACACAAAACCTCACAACAACTCTCTCAATATTGCAAGTCAATTAGAGAGTAATTTCTAGCACAAGGGGCATAGTCTCAGACGGTCTTGGGTGCAACGATTAGGAGGAAATCTACATTGATTTCTGTTCATTAGGCCGAATTGCACAGGACCCGAGGTTGATTCTTATTCCATATCGTTTCTCTTGTATTTTTCGTTTATGACATTTTATCACATGTTAAAATTTGCGTTATAGTCCTAAATTTTAAGGGTTTTATACGGATATTACCCCTCCAACCCCCACCGCAACAAAATGCCTATGTCCCTCAACAACAAAAATATATCCCTCCACCGGGGTATCAAAATCAACAAAGGCCCCCACAAAACAATTTCCAACAAACTCAACCTCCACAACAAAATGCCCAACAAAATAACCAAGAGGGAGGTAAGCTTTATTGGGAAATGTGTCCTCAACAATAGTGCGATCACATGATTTAAATATCATTATTAAATCTCATTTTAAGAATACATGTGGGATGTAATTTTTTACAGTCAACTGGTCCACACATATCGGTAATGATTGGCTGACTAGAGTTTGACATTACTATCGTGCGACGGTGGTGATCAATTGATCCCCTTAGGTCATACCTATAGGGAAATACTCTTAATTGATTATTTAATTAATCGTATACCGATACGAGTTAATTAAATTGCTTAAAATTGACGGATGATTTTGTGAGTATAATTTACGTATCTTATTGTAAATATGATTAAATGAGACACGGTCTAAGTAATCGAATTGTTTTATTACTTAGATGAAATCATTGTTTACAGAAACAATTGAAACGAAATGAATAAATTATTATAAATACAGAATGTTGTAATTTATAATTTGGAAACATTTTTGGTACGAGTAATTACGAATTACTAGTCGATTTTGTAAATGACATATTTTATGAGTATGTTGATTTTTAATAAGTTAATAATACATTACATTGTGACATGTCATGTAACATGTTACATGTGACAAATTGACAAATGACAAAATAAAATGGACCATCCATTTTATATTGAATGTACCGAAATAATGGAGGGAGTGTAAGATATATATTGTGTTTTTATCTTGAGTGGAAAACACAATTATCATATCTAAGTAGTAGCCATGCACACCTAGCTTTTGAGAAGAGCAAAAATTAAAGGCATTGGGCATGCTACCCAAGGCCAATTTTTCGGCCACTTTAAGGGAAAAGAAAAGAGTTTTTCTTTTTCAATTCATTCATTCATCATTTTACACATAACATTTTCTAGTGTAAGAAATGTATCTTTCTCTACATCTTATGATATTTATAGAGAAATAATAACCTCACAAAAGCTCTCCCTTGACCGAAATATTCAAGAGTAAAAATACAATTTATATTGTGTCAATTTTATAGTAAAACTAATATTATTACTAGATCTAAATAATATTGGTTATTAAGAGATTCCTTGGGTATATGCTTTTGGGAGGGATTCTATATTTGAATCCTTGTTCTTCCATTTGGAGAGCTCAAGAACTAGTAAGGTAGGTGACCTTACTAGTGCCCAAATATCCGAAACATGCAATGTAAGGAACCGATTTCTTCTCTTAAATATTGATGTTTGCATGCATAAGATCCACCATTTAATTTTATGACAAATTAAAATAAAACATATATGAATATGTTGAGTATATAGATCTACTTTTCCTTCAATCGGTATCAAGAGCCATGGTTGTTTGCATGCAAATCGGTTAAAAGTTTTTCCGAGTTATAAAGATTAACATATAAAACTTGTATAATTTGTGTTATTATGATATATCACAAAATTAATTTTTGCATGTTAAAGTTTCTGATCCTAAAATGTATTTAGGATATTTTGGTTAATTTATGGATTTTATTGTTCATTTTATATAATATTGGCATTAAAATGTGATTTTTATGATAAAAAAATGTCATTTTTGGACGAAAATTAGCTAAACTTCGAATTTTCCAGTGGTTTTTGGATATGTTTTCACATATATTATTTTTAGATGATCTGGAAATTTCATAATTTTATGAGTTCTTATGCTCGAAAAATGGATTTTTCATGATAAAAATCGGATTTAGATGAAAAATAGGTTAATATGAGAAATATTTCGAATCTGGTCATAGAAATTTAGTATGTGACACCCTCATTTAACGCGGAAAAGTAAACACGTAATTCTACAGAAAAACTGGTAGGATATGTTTGTAAATGGTTCAACTAGTCCAAAAAACCTGCAATTTCAAAACATTTTTCTAACTAAACCATTCACAACCAATTCCAACTCAAGAAGAGTGTCATAACCCTGCAACAGCTGATAAACTAACTTACATATATAACTAAAGACGCGAAAATATATGGATACAAACCAAAAATAGAAAAGGAGACATATGTCCCTTCAAATTATATACAAACCAAAAGTATAAAAGGTTTACTAATAGAATAACCAAAACTAGGTCCAAGGTTCCTTGCTCACTAGCCGTCTGTGACCCCCAACTAAGCATCAACAACCTGTCAATCGCATTTTATACAAACACGAAAGCCACAATTCAGTGGGGAGTAACTTCGAGTCCTCCCAGCCACGAATCGTCAAAGTTAATGTAACATGTAAACAATTTGATAAACCATTTACTTATCATGTATTCTAACAAATGACCCCTAAACTGACCAAACTAAACTATCATGTGAATCAGATAACAAATAGTAATCCAAACTTTATCAATCAGAACGGCTTACATCTCACCTATTACAGTTCATAAAATCACCATACAAGAAAGGGCAATATATCAAAGACAGGCATAAGTTCTTAGTACGGTCAATAATCACTTTGTAACTCAAGTCTATACCACGAGGTAGGGAAGGTAATCGAACCGGTATCTTGGCTCAGCGGTTACTATTAAGAAAACATGGCCAAGAGACAACACAACCCTAGCCTAAAATCTGCGCAGACCTAGACATGCGGATACACACCACCGCACCCAAGACTCACAACTTTTTTTTAAAACAAAGTGAAGTGAGTACCCTAAGGACACCACCGAAGGGTCGGCTAGTACTTAAGCTGACCCCATACTATCAAAATTAGTACCTGAGGTCATGCCCCAACTTGGATAAACATCCACTAGTCAGGAACACAAAGGCTATCAAGCAGTGAACATATACTCGTCAGAGACTATAAAGACCTATCTATGATGAAGGCCGAAATACTCACCTAGGACCTAGTCACAAATAGTCCCACTTGAATATTTTAGCCCACACCACCCAAAACTCACCACATAAGTCAAGTAAGACACCCACTTAACCTTAAGAGGGCAAAAAGTCCTACTTACCAACATAAATTCTAACATTCTATCATGTGAAAGCTATATAAATGTCTATTTACAGCATACAATCCCAGCAGTTCCTCAATAAGAATTCAATACTAATTTCCAATCCTAGCAATTATAACAATATAAAAGGCTTTAGGGGAAACTAGGGCCATTACTACAAAATAAGAAGCTATTTAAATTCAATTAACTAAATAAGAAACTATTTAAATTCAACTAATTACACATGTGAAATAGAAATATAATAAATGGCCTAAAACAAGAAAAAGGCCTAAGTATCTAATTCATTCAACCGAATTTTTACCCGCAACCCCAGCCCCGCGACAGTGCACGGGTCAAATTGCGGTGACCAATCACTCAATTAATCGACATCGCATCGATCAAAGGGACTAAGGCTCGGTTTTGACAATCAACAAAGCATTACAATTATAGCTATAAAATTCATTTTGAGCCTATTAATTACAATTTCATTTTGTAAACTATCCTAACATGTGATAACTATTAATATAAGCACAATTTTTCCGTTAACATAATATTTGTTACTAGTATGCTTCAATTCAAATTACTACCCTTTTGTTACTTATACTATTCTAATATTAATTAACCCTAAAGACCAAGATTGCACGAAAACCCGCGAAACAAGCACGGACCGACCCGGGCCAACCATGGGCTAGCCGTGGGCCTACCACGGGCCTGCCACGGCCTGCCGGCTGCTGCCGGGCCCGCTGCCGGACCATTTCTCCTCTTTTTTTTTCATTTTTATACATTATAAGACCGTCTGAAAATTAATTAATCGTCCCCAATTCAACTTTGATAATTTAAACTACCAAAAGGCACAAATTAAGCTTGCATGCAATTAAGTTTAACATGTGAAAAATTACTACCCAAACAAAAATTCACCAAACATACAAAAATCAAAAACATGTGACGATAATTCGTCGAGTAGCTCGAAATATGTTACCTTAAGCTAGAAAATGAGCAATTAGTCCTCAAAACCGAAACCCTAACCACAACTAACCGCTATCCTCTACAATATACGAGTCCCCGAACTCGTCTTCCAATCCTTCACCTAATTAAACAATAAAAACACAAAAATTAAGCACAAAACCGAAATCACCGAAATTTGGTCTTAAAATAACTTAATGAAAATTGAAATTAGAACATACTAAGTTGTAGATCGTGGCGAGGGGATTCCGGAAAGGTAAATTTCGCGAAAAACGGACAAGAAACGAAGATTTTATGGCCAAAATAGCTCGATTTGTGAGAATGGTGTTTTGTTTTTGGTTGATACGTTGATGATGATGAACCAAGAACAAGAAAATCAGAAAAGTGAATAAAGAAGGGGAGGGGAGCCGTGTAAGAGGAAAAGAAAGGAGGAAAAATTACGTGCGGGATTTTTAGTCGGGATTTTTAACGAGTCGGTTTTGACTCGTTTCAAAAATAATTAAATCCGTAAGTCAAACGCAAATTCCGTCAAGTCCAAAGTTTTTAAACACGAGATTACAATAAAATTGAGTATTCACATGACCCATTTCCAAATTCGTTTACCCAACGTTCAAACGAATTGTCATTTTCCCCCGATATACGCCCTTATTTCGAAATAAAAGATTTTACACGGTTTAAACTATTTTTAAACATTTCAAAACTATCAAAATAAATACTTTTCTTCAAAATATAATAAAATTATATTTCTTTAAATTATTTTTTTTTTTTACTTTAAATACTTAATTATCACTTTTATTTTGATTAATAAATTATTTCAAATATATTAACGGTCCAAAATTTACGGGCGTTACAAATCACCCCTCCTTTTAAAAAGTTTCGTCCTCGAAACTTAGAAGGAGAAATTATAGTTATAAGAAAATATAGGTATCTTTTTAATGAAACGGTGATACTCTTGTTGATCAGACAAGAACATCCATATTCATATCAAGATATAAAAATATTTCTACACCAATAAATGAGAAAATCCATTATTGGGGACGTCACCAACAACAAGATTTAACATTCACTAATGTTAAAACCATTGCAAATCATAAAAGCATTTTCAAACTTTTAGTTTAAAGTTCTATAATAAAAATACTATCTTTACTAATTATGATTTAAACACGGCTTAGTAACTTGGAACAAAAGTAAGAAAAAGGAATACCTTACGGAAATAAATCAAAATTTCATTTTCAAATCCTTAAAAATAGGTTAGGTTTGCAGAAGTGACATAAACTTTCAAGAATGAATCGAAACTGGTTGCTTGAAATATTTAGAAATTCCCCGAAGTGAAAAGTAACTTAGACATCATAGGAGCAGGTATGCTAAAAGGATTCAAGCTTAACTAATCAAAAAGAGCTATGATGAATTTTATGGGGTAAGAATTGAAGTCATAATTACAAGGATGTCAAAGATAAAGTTTCATAGGTTACCAACATCAAACTTACGAGAGGAGTATGATGATGTAAGGAAGAGAGATATGAGCGGTAACGCTCATGATCAAGGAAGAAGGGAGATTAGACACTAAGGAAACGCCAGACACTCATATCTCCAATAACAACATCACTCCCAAGAGTCTCCTCAATCGCTTATGTTACTTCTTCCTAACATATTCCCTGGAACAAGATATTTCACTATAAGTGTGATCTCAACGCTCCAAATTCTCAAACATCCCGAAACGACTTTCACAAGCCTAAGGTCAAGACTTCCAACAAAGCTGTATTTGTATCCCACTAGTGTCAACTATGGGTTCCTCAAAAAGTAAACCTTCAATCAAGAGTCCCAATACCATGCTCTAAACTCCAAGAGAAGGTTCCTCAAAAATTCCACAAGGTACTCATTTCAAAACAGGTAGTAACATACCAACCTCAAATTATGAAAAATCAATAGGATCTCAAGTTTCTCTATCCTTTTACTTATTAAGGATTCTCAAAAGCAGAACTACACCCAGCTCCAGCATCGTCTCATCATCTCAAGCACTCAATGCGACCTCAAGGTCTATAAAACTATAGGATTAACAAATTCTTCTCAACACCAAGTCTCTCTAAACTCAAGAACTCTCAAGAGTCAACTAGAATGCCAAATCCCATCACCAAACCATTCTGGTCATCAACATCCCCAAGGAGTATTTTTTCAAATTTGATATCCTAAACTTACTTACCATCAAATTCTCAAGGTACAAGGTCATAATTGTAACAACACTTTATCACCTCAGAGTTTCTAAAACCATAAATTGAAATTAGGTTCCTTAGCCTAACAATTGGTGTCATCCATACCATCACCCTTTCTAGTTACCAAAACAAGTGCTAAGACTTCCCAACAATGTAGCTTACTCTCACTCTCATAACATACTTCAAGTAGTAATCAATATCACCCTCTAACACCAACAAATAATCCCACATTTAACATTTCCCATATGATAACATATACACTATCAAACCCTCATATCCAAAATGATTATGGAAGCCCAACCCAAACTCGGCTACTTAGTCAAACCTATATCCTCAAATCACATCTTACAAACTCTGTAAACATGGTCAACAGGGTACCAACTATACTAAGGAGGTAAGGAGTGATAACGGAATAGAGAAACAGTAAAACATCTCTGAAGGGTGCATGCATCTGACAAGTTAGGAAACTAAGGAGTCAGACCGTAAAGATAACGGTTGACAAAAATAAGAGGTATTCGAGTTAAGAAGATATCTCGGAAAAGAAGAAGATACGTAAAATTTAGCATAAAGACAAGGTTCAACGATCGTTAAAGAAAAGGAAAGGAGAATAGAAGCGGCACAATGAAAGGGTTACCGCTTACTAAACACTCATCAAAGCTTATGATCGATATGATAAGGTTACTTCACTAAGGTGCTCAACAAAGCCCTAAATGTCTACTACATCGTAGGACTAACAAGGATTCCACAATGGTAAGTATTCCTCAACTCAATTGATTCTAAAAGCCAAAATCAATTCACCACACAAATTCATTTGTTACCATCCATGTCCCAAAGTATCTCCTTTACAATTCTCGTCATTGAACTTCACTTACTATGTCATCTCCAAGTACCCTGGCTTGTTTACTCCATCATCTCACCACTTAATACTTCTAGTTTCCGATACCATAAATTGGAATCACATCCTTGAACTCACGAACTATATCGAACAACATTCCACCAAAATTCCCAAATTCAGATATGTTTCATAAGGTCAACAAGGGATACTCTATACTAGATTTGGTCAACTTAAAAGGTTTAACAAACTAACTAATTCCAAAGTACAATACCAATCCATTAATCAACATCAATGTCCTATTGTATTCCTTTCAAGGCCCACAAGGATTAGGGCTAACTATCATACCTTTAATTCTCCACAAGAAATATCGAGACTCTCAAATGAAGTGGCTTAGGTTCATTCCATCCTATGTGCTAAGGTAGTACCCATGCTTAATCATCTATAACAAACAAGCTCTCTATAGACATAAATCCCAAGGTATTTCTCAATTCACTAAATTCTCATATCAAGCACAACTAACAAGACTAACCAAAGGATCCCAAATTATATTCTCCTATACAACTCAAACCTTAAACAATCAATTTCTCCACTCGTTCACGCCCTCCAATGATACATTCTCTCAAAACTGGGTTCTCTTGAACAAGGGAACTATCCTGCGGTATAAAAGGAAGGTGTCCACATGGACTTTATTATAAAAAGAAAACGAACCTAAGATGAAACGGGAGAAAGAATTGAAAGGTAGTTACCTAGGCGAGATAAGAGGAATTTGAAAGACGAATGACCAACGCAAATGGAAGATTAAGGTAAGATACACTGAATACGAAAAGAAATATCAAGAAAGTGGAAGCATTCTACATTTGGCATAACCAACCTTTAGTGGCACCAAAACTAATAACTAACAATCAACAAACCTAACAATTAGCAATCACAAACAGACTACCACATAAAATCCTAATTCTACCCATCCTACCCTTCTCTCAAGTTTATTATTTTAAGGTCAAGTGATTTCTAAGTGGGGTGCACAAACGTGCGTCGAGAGCAATAGGCTCTGATACCAACTGTGACACCCTCATTTAACGCGGAAAAGTAAACACGTAATTCTACAGAAAAACTGGTAGGATATGTTTGTAAATGGTTCAACTAGTCCAAAAACCTGCAATTTCAAAACATTTTTCTAACTAAACCATTCACAACCAATTCCAACTCAAGAAGAGTGTCATAACCCTGCAACAGCTGATAAACTAACTTACATATATAACTAAAGACGCGAAAATATATATATGGATACAAACCAAAAATAAAAAGGGAGACATATGTCCCTTCAAATTATATACAAACCAAAAGTATAAAAGGTTTACTAATAGAATAACCAAAACTAGGTCCAAGGTTCCTTGCTCACTAGCCGTCTGTGACCCCAACTAAGCATCATCAACCCGTCAATCGCATTTTATACAAACACGAAAGCCACAATTCAGGTGGGGAGTAACTTGAGTCCTCCCGACCACGAATCGTCAAAGTTAATGTAACATGTAAACAATTTGATAAACCATTTACTTATCATGTATGCTAACAAATGACCCCTAAACGACCAAACTAAACTATCATGTGAATCGGATAACAAATAGTAATCCAAACTTTATCAATCAGAACCGGCTTACATCTCACCTATTACGATTCATAAAATCACCATACAAGAAAGGGCAATATATCAAAGACAGGCATAAGTTCTTAGTACGGTCAATAATCACTTTGTAACTCAAGTCTATACCACGAGGTAGGGAAGGTAATCGAACCGGTATCTTGGCTCAGCGGTTACTATTAAGAAAACATGGCCAAGAGACAACACAACCCTAGCCTAAAATCTGCGCAGACCTAGACATGCGGATACACACCACCGCACCCAAGACTCACAACTTTTTTAAAACAAAGTGAAGTGAGTACCCTAAGGACACCACCGAAGGGTCGGCTAGTACTTAAGGCGACCCCATACTATCAAAATTAGTACCCGAGGTCATGCCCCAACTTGGATAAACATCCACTAGTCAGGAACACAAAGGCTATCAAGCGGTGAACATATACTCGTCAGAGACTATAAAGACCTATCTATGATGAAGGCCGAAATACTCACCTAGGACCTAGTCACATAGTCCCGGCTGAATATTTTAGCCCACACCACCCAAAACTCACCACATAAGTCAAGTAAGACACCCACTTAACCTTAAGAGGGCAAAAAGTCCTACTTACCAACATAAATTCTAACATTCTATCATGTGAAAGCTATATAAATGTCTATTTACGATACAATCCCAGTTCCTCAATAAGAATTCAATACTAATTTCCAATCCTAGCAATTATAACAATATAAAAGGCTTTAGGGGAAACTAGGGCCATTACTACAAAATAAGAAGCTATTTAAATTCAATTAACTAAATAAGAAACTATTTAAATTCAACTAATTACACATGTGAAATAGAAATATAATAAATGGCCTAAAACAAGAAAAAGGCCGGTTATCTAATTCATTCAACCGAATTTTTACCCGCAACCCCAGCCCTGCGACAGTGCACGGTCAAATTGCGGTGACCAATCACTCAATTAATCGACATCGCATCGATCAAAGGGACTAAGGCTCGGTTTTTCGGACAATCAACAAAGCATTACAATTATAGCTATAAAATTCATTTTGAGCCTATTAATTACAATTTCATTTTGTAAACTATCCTAACATGTGATAACTATTAATATAAGCACAATTTTTCCGTTAACATAATATTTGTTACTAGTATGCTTCAATTCAAATTACTACCCTTTTGTTACTTATACTATTCTAATATTAATTAACCCTTAAAGACCAAGATTGCACGAAAACCCGCGAAACAAGCACGGACCGACCCGGGCCAACCATGGGCTAGCCGTGGGCCTACCACGGGCCTGCCACGGCCTGCCGGCTGCTGCCGGGCCCGCTGCCGGACCATTTCTCCTCTTTTTTTTTCATTTTTATACATTATAAGACCGTCTGAAAATTAATTAATCGTCCCCAATTCAACTTTGATAATTTAAACTACCAAAAGGCACAAATTAAGCTTGCATGCAATTAAGTTTAACATGTGAAAAATTACTACCCAAACAAAAATTCACCAAACATACAAAAATCAAAAACATGTGACGATAATTCGTCGAGTAGCTCGAAATATGTTACCTTAAGCTAGAAAATGAGCAATTAGTCCTCAAAACCGAAACCCTAACCACAACTAACCGCTATCCTCTACAATATACGAGTCCCCGAACTCGTCTTCCAATCCTTCACCTAATTAAACAATAAAAAAACACAAAAATTAAGCACAAAACCGAAATCACCGAAATTTGGTCTTAAAATAACTTAATGAAAATTGAAATTAGAACATACTAAGTTGTAGATCGTGGCGAGGGGATTCCGGAAAGGTAAATTTCGCGAAAAACGGACAAGAAACGAAGATTTTATGGCCAAAATAGCTCGATTTGTGAGAATGGTGTTTTGTTTTTGGTTGATACGTTGATGATGATGAACCAAGAACAAGAAAATCAGAAAAGTGAATAAAGAAGGGGAGGGGAGCCGTGTAAGAGGAAAAGAAAGGAGGAAAAATTACGTGCGGGATTTTTAGTCGGGATTTTTAACGAGTCGGTTTTGACTCGTTTCAAAAATAATTAAATCCGTAAGTCAAACGCAAATTCCGTCAAGTCCAAAGTTTTTAAACACGAGATTACAATAAAATTGAGTATTCACATGACCCATTTCCAAATTCGTTTACCCAACGTTCAAACGAATTGTCATTTTCCCCCCCGATACGCCCTTATTTCGAAATAAAAGATTTTACACGGTTTAAACTATTTTTAAACATTTCAAAACTATCAAAATAAATACTTTTCTTCAAAATATAATAAAATTATATTTCTTTAAATTATTTTTTTTTTTTACTTTAAATACTTAATTATCACTTTTATTTTGATTAATAAATTATTTCTGAAATATATTAACGGTCCGAAATTTACGGGGCGTTACATAGTATGTTGTCACATGAAATTTTACAAGATGTGTGTAAAATAATAGGCTATAATGAAGTCTTCATGCATGATTTATGGATTTTTGATGAAAAATAGCATAAATAGTGACTTAATTAGTGAATAATTGCTAAAACATATTTCATGACTAAGGAAAAACGTCACATGTTGCATTTTATTATCTTTTTCAGATCTAAAATTGAAAAGTTGATGAATATAATTTTTCTCATGTTTTTATGATTTTTATTGATAAATCCGATAAACCGCAACATTGTTTTTCCCGATAACTTTCGAAATTTTTAACCTAAGTTTTTTAACATTATGAGTGTCATGGTAATTTTTCAGAATGTTCATGAGTTTAAATTTCAAATTTTGAATTTATTTGAAATTTTTGTGATTTATTTGAAGTTTATAGCATTTTATTGTAATTTTGAGTCCTTTTATGAACAATATTAAGAAATATGAGTTAATTATGGTCAAATAGTTAGTGGAGACTAATTTTGAGTCCTAAGAAGTTAGGGTAATTAACTTGTGCATAAATATAAATTTATGTAATTTTTGTGATTATAAAATGTTGAATCACGCAAATCCGTAAAAACCGAGTAATATACGATATTGGCTAATTAAAGGCGATTTAGCATAAAATTGGGCATGTTCATACATATTTTAATGCTGCATTTTATTTATGATTGTCATAATTTTATTTTATGTAATTTTTGAATTATGTAATTTTTACATAGTATGGCCTTAGTTTTTAATTGGTATTGCCCGAAATGTATGGGAATATCGATTCGGTTGTAATTTTATTGTGATCTCGTATCACCGTCTTGTAATTTAATAGATTTATTTTATTATAGTTACAAATGTATAATAGGAAATTGTGTAATTTATTATGTAATTTTTTTCATTTCGGAGTTCCCAAAGACGGATTTCTTCAAGATGGCGATACATAAAGACGGTGTTACCTCGAGATGCGTGCCACAACCGAAGTTCCAGGGACCAATGGAGTTGGTTTCCCAATATGTAATAGTTAAATAGTTTTCTATTTTAGGAAGGCCATACTAGGATTTATTTAATTTATGCTTTGCATTTTATTTATATGTCGCATGCATCGCTAAATCGCCATAACTAAAATATGCATTATCATTTTAATCGAGTTTATTGACCGTGTCAATTACAATTATCGTAGTTCACCGCTTTAGTTCACTTAAAACGTGATAGATAATAAATTGACATGACCTCTCGCTAAAATAATCAATTGAGACATAGCCTTACCAAATAGTAGAAACCATGAAAACCTATTTCGCGAGGGAGTGCACCCGGCCCTACCGGGGTACAAACCTTGTTACGTAGGAGAAGTGGGTGATAAATGTCTATCCACCGAATTCATGTTGATGAGGGATGAATCGGCCCAACCGTGCCCAAATTGATGTGGATTTGGATCATGGACACATTTATTCGAAATTTGGATTGAGCTCAACGGAAGTATTCGTGACCGTAGTCGCATGTGTTCCGGGCTAAAGATAAATGTTAATGTAATTTTATCGACCAAGAGTTCTAAAAGTAGAATCGATTAAAGTGTTAATCCACCGAGTTATATTGATAAGGGATGAATCGGCCCTACCGTGCCCAAGTTAATATGAATTTGGATCTTGGAATCATTTATCATAGTTGGGTAGAGGTCACTATGTAAATGCTTTACTTGTTATCTACAAGTATTATTATAACGATGAATGTTTTTGTTTTCACTATTCCGTTATCATATTGTTCTATTTCTTTACCACAATTCATATACGATATCATTTCGATTTTTGATTCAAATCTCCATTAAAACATCGTAACTAAAGACAAATATGAATTTTCTTCTAAAACCTCATATTATCCATTGGAAGGATCTCTTGTAAAGAGTATAGATTAAAGTTATTCATTATCAAACAGGTTTTTGATTCTAGACTAACACATCTACTTACAATGGATTGTTTTTCATGTACTTAAATGAATTAAGTACCTTGAAGCGATAAATTGTTTTGGTAATTAGTTTTGTCAAGAATTCGTAATTGACCAAAATAACGCAACCACTTCAATGAAAGTTTTAAGACTAAAACGAACAAATGAAGAGTGATCTTCATGAATTCAATTTTGCTTCTCAAAGCAAAGACTCATTGAAATAAGTGGGAGCATTCTCTTAAACCGTTAAGATGAGGACGAGGTTCAAGAAGTAAAGATTATAATGGAATTGATACAAGGTAATGTTAAAGGTAAAGTTGTTGAGAATGACGATACTAAACCTATCAATCCCGACCGATAAAGTTTCCATTGTCTTAAATGTTGGACACGAGAAAGGAAACTACCCCAAATTATTGAAGAATCAACAAGTTAGTTGTGGGACATCTAATTGGACCTTCTTCTTTAAATGTTTATTTGATTAACATAAAATTTTGCTAGTACTACTTCGTCAATATTAGAAACCGGTGGTGGTTTTCATCATTATGTTTGATACATAGGATGATTAGAATATGACGACTAGTAACAATGAAGTCGAGAGATAGAGTCATTGTGTACTAAATCTAGTTTTCGGGTTTGGAGTTGTACTTAATTGTGACTATTAAGTACATAAACTCTAAATAAGAATACAAACTTGTTAAGATACAAAAGAGGTTTCACTTTTGTGACCCTATACACCACAATTTGATGTATGGCTAGCCCATTATCAAGGTGATAATATTCTAAACCAAACTAGAATGATATATCATAAAGATGATGCAAGACTCAAATTGGTAACCCAAGATCAAACCTTAGATTCTGGAATGATTAACGCAAAGAGTTATCGAGTACTCTTGAAACCATTAGATTATTAATGGTATATGCGTATCTTGTATTCAAAGCAAGATATCTCGTGCCTTTTGGTTGAAAAGGAGATCGAGGTTGTAAATCATTGATCCAAAATAGGTTGATCATTTTCTTTTACCAACGATTTAGGTTGACACTAATGTGTTCACTTTATAAGGTAAATAGATAAATCTTTGAAGAAGTTCAAAAGTTCAAAGAAGCACGATTTAATCGCGATGGGATTATCAAAGTGAAGACTTTGATATAAGCCAAAAGAAATGTGATATAGTATCACAAGTTAATCTCTCTTAACAGATAAGAATTCAAATGCTATTCGATATGGTTTGAACTTCAATCAAGTTACTTTGAGTTACTTGATCCTTTTGGGGATTTTATCATATGAGATATGGTTTGTCTAAATTATTTTTCCACTAAATCGAATCATATAAGATATGAAATGGTAAGGGTACCATGTTTGTAAGTTTTCACAAGAAACAAATGCTCATTTTTCCCTTTCAATTGTCACGAGTACACCGTGTTTGTGGCTCGTGAAACTGTCTTTCTAAAATACAAGTTTATTTCTAGAAGGCAGAGTGGGAGAAATTATTCAAGAGCCACAAAGAATGTTATGTCGCAAGAAACTGGTCTTTCTTGGCTACATGAGACGTTTAAAAAACATTGTTTCTTCAAAACCTAGGAGGTTAAAATTCATCACTTGTTGAAAATGATGAATTCATGCTACTTTTAAGAAAGTAAAGAGCTTATAACTTACAAAAGAAATCGTTTGATTCAAAGTTGATTACTTCTAGAAAGTAATGAACATATGACTGACATAAGAGTGTTTAAGTCACAACTCAATACAAGGCTTAGAGCCATGAAAATCCGAAATAAAAGGCTTGATTAGTGACAAAGGGTTTTGCACTAATAAAGAGAGATTTCAAAGCAAGATTGGTTGCAAAGGGTTTTGCACTGGTTGAAATGCTTAAGTCTATTTGGATCTTCTTAGGGATTGTGTTTCATTATTATGAAATACATAGCGAGTGAATCTAAAACCCACTTCTTCAATTGGAAGGAATGTATTCAATACATGTCATGAGTTTTATAGATTTTTACAATCCTAAGATAATGTGAAACTTAAGAGAGGGTCTTAAGTAGGACATCAATGAGTTGGAATCAACATTTTGATCATGTGATAAAACATTTCTCGATAAGTCGAGAAGTTGTTTTTATACATGAAGTTTAGTGGGAGTTACGGAAATTTTAATTAGTCTTATATGTGGATGACATATTGATCATTGAGAATGATTTAAGACTTTTGGAGTATTATAATACAACTTTAATATCCGGATTTATGAAGATAAATCCACATGATATTAGCGTCAATAAGAAGTCTTACGTTGATAAGATTCATGACTAATTCAATTAAATTGAACATATTTGATTGATTACATTTGCTTCCGCTGCCGGATCAATTAAATAAGTAATGATGTGTAACACTTTATATACTTTGAGTATGATGAATTGTTTTCAAAATCGAATTTAAGTAATCTTTACCAAGTAAGCCATAAAGATTACCCTTAAGTGCTTGCAGAAGCATTAAGGCTATGATGCAAAGTGTTTATGATGCAATTTTGTGTAAGGGTGTTACACAAGTGACAATTGACAATTGAGATTGCGCATGGTTTCCGACAAAACCATAATCAAAACACATTAGGATGGTTAAGATACCATTGTGGCAATGTTAATTAAGAAGTAGATTTTCTAGAATCGTTCTAGGCAATAAAGAACAATGAAAGATATTTATAACGGAAATTGAGTACACTTGCAATCATGAGATGTGCAAGAAGGATGAGTCCCAGCACACTTTGTGAAAACAAAGTGGGAGCTTTTCTTAGGCTAGAGGGCCTATGTCTTGATTGGATCTCGACACGTACTCAGAAAGTTTTGTAATGCAAATGTATACATTACAAAGGAAAACGAGTATGTAGTAAGGTTGAGTAAGGTACAAGAAATTGATAAAACCTACTAACCAAAGCCTTATCAAAGGCTAAACATGATGAGTCATGTCATTTCAATTGAATTGAAATGAACAACTACGTACAAGATCAAATTAGATTATAGAACATGAAATAGTAATCGGGCATTGACTATTCATATGTGATAATCGCATTTGTCGTTCGAGTTTTACTTTAAAACTCTTTTATTATACTTTGTTACATCCAAACGGGTTGTAGAGACAACGTTGAACCCCGTTAAAGTGAACCCAGATTAACATAGTATTAGCCCATAGTCGCTTGTATGAGGTGACGTCTCGAAGTGACTAGAGTGTGATGCGATTGATGGCAAGTTCAAGTGCCATAGAGTCATGTGAGATGACTAGTCGATCACATAGGCGGATCATTAGGAACACTTTGTCGGGCGTTAAGACCGCTTATAGAGTTACGCAATTTATATAGCCTGGTCGTGGCGAGAGCTGCTATAGTATTCTAATGAGTCGATTTTTTTGACTAAAGACTATTCACCTAAGATGGCACAGTTTGATTAACTTTGATTTGTGTTACTACGACCTTCGTAAATGGGGTCAAATGGGCATATTTTGGGTTATGATGGTGTGGCTAGTCGAAGGGAATAAGTGCGGCAGAATTGTCCACCCCTTGTCTGGTTTAAAACAATATCTCAGGGCCACTCGAGGAGTAATGAACTGGAAATGCGTGGCCACGCTCGGAAGGTATCTATGATAGATAAATCCGGTCAATCAGTTATTCTCCAGATCGAGGAAACCACTCTCGATATGATCACTTGCAAGTACGACCCGAAAGACACCTTGCATTGAGTGGGAGATAGTAATAGGACAAGAGAATTGGTGACGCACACTTATCGAGGACAAGTGGGAGATTGTTGGGAAATGTGTCCTCAACAATAGTGCGATCACATGATTTAAATATCATTATTAAATCTCATTTTAAGAATACATGTGGGATGTAATTTTTTACAGTCAACTGGTCCACACATATCGGTAATGATTGGCTGACTAGAGTTTGACATTACTGTCGTGCGACGGTGGTGATCAATTGATCCCCTTAGGTCATACCTATAGGGAAATACTCTTAATTGATTATTTAATTAATCGTATACCGATACGAGTTAATTAAATTGCTTAAAATTGACGGATGATTTTGTGAGTATAATTTACGTATCTTATTGTAAATATGAGTAAATGAGACACGGTCTAAGTAATCGAATTGTTTTATTACTTAGATGAAATCATTGTTTACAGAAACAATTGAAACGGAATGAATAAATTATTATAAATACAGAATGTTCTAATTTATAATTTGGAAACATTTTTGGTACGAGTAATTACGAATTACTAGTCGATTTTGTAAATGACATATTTTATGAGTATGTTGATTTTTAATAAGTTAAAAATACATTACATTGTGACATGTCATGTAACATGTTACATGTGACAAATTGACAAATGACAAAATAAAATGGACCATCCATTTTATATTGAATGTACCGAAATAATGGAGGGAGTGTAAGATATATATTGTGTTTTTATCTTGAGTGGAAAACACAATTATCATATCTAAGTAGTAGCCATGCACACCTAGCTTTTGAGAAGAGCAAAAATTAAAGGCATTGGGCATGCTACCCAAGGCCAATTTTTCGGCCACTTTAAGGGAAAAGAAAAGAGTTTTTCTTTTTCAATTCATTCATTCATCATTTTACACATAACATTTTCTAGTGTAAGAAATGTATCTTTCTCTACATCTTATGATATTTATAGAGAAATAATAACCTCACAAAAGCTCTCTCTTGACCGAAATATTTAAGAGTAAAAATACAATTTATATTGTGTCAATTTTATAGTAAAACTAATATTATTACTAGATCTAAATAATATTGGTTATTAAGAGATTCCTTGGGTATATGCTTTTGGGAGGGATTCTATATTTGAATCCTTGTTCTTCCATTTGGAGAGCTCAAGAACTAGTAAGGTAGGTGACCTTACTAGTGCCCAAATATCCGAAACATGCAATGTAAGGAACCGATTTCTTCTCTTAAATATTGATGTTTGCATGCATAAGATCCACCATTTAATTTTATGACAAATTAAAATAAAACATATATGAATATGTTGAGTATATAGATCTACTTTTCCTTCAAGCTTGAGGGCTTGATAATCCGTATGCAAAATTGTTGGCTCAATCCAAAAGAATGAGCAAGCTCAAAATGCCGCAATCAAAATGTTGGAGCAACAAATGGCTCAATTGGCCTCATCTAGCTCTTCAAGGAAATCGGGTCAGCTACCCCCTCAAGGTGAGCAACCACATGCTACCCTTAATGCTATCTCTTTAAGAAGTGGTACGAAATATGATGGGCCATCCATGCCCAAAGAAGATGAGGAGGTACTTGTTGAGTTGGAGGTCTCTCCAAATGATAAGGAAATTGAAGAAATTCCCAAGAAAGTGGATGACCCACTTGTTATTGTTGAGAAAGTCAAGGAAGTGGAGGATGCTCCTCCAAAGAAAGATGTTGAAGCAAAGATTCCGGAAAAAGTCAAAGTGCCATTTCCTCATAGGTTGGCAAAGCATCAAAAGAATTCTCAATTCGGTAAGTTCATGGAAGTTGTGAAGAATCTACAGGTAACCGTTTCTTTTACCGAATTAATCACTCAAATTCCATCTTACACTAAGTTCATGAAAGACATTTTAACTAAGAAGAGGACTTTTGATGAGGTTGAAACAATAGCTCTCACCGCCGAGGTGAGCGCTCTTTTGCAAAACAAGTCCCCTCCTAAGTTAAAAGATCCCGGTAGCTTTTCTATTCCATGCACAATTGGCACCTACCAAATTGATAAAGCTTTATGCGATTTAGGTGCTAGTGTGAGTGTCATACCTTACTCTATTTGTGCTAAGCTTAATATGGGAGTCTTAAAATGCACTAGTGTCATATTGCAAATGGCGGACCGTTCTATAAAACGCCCTTTGGGAGTTTTGGAGGATGTTCCCGTTAAGGTTGGTAAGTTTTTCATTCCGGTTGATTTTATTATTCTTGACATGGCCGAAGATGCCCAAATCCCAATCATTTTGGGAAGACCATTTTTACACACCGCGGGTGCGTTGATTGATGTCAAGAACGGTAAAATTACATTGGAAGTGGGTGACGATAAGGTCACATATAACTTAAATAGTGCTATGAAGAGTCCTATGGTAGAAGAGTCTTGTTATTCTATTGACATTTTGGATGTTGTTGACATTGTTATAGAAGACTCTACACCTTGATCTTTGTCTAAAGATCCCTTGGAGGCACTCTTGCTTTTAGAATCATTTGCAGGTGACGATGAGATTGGAAATGAGGAGATTGATGCTTTGGAGCAAGAATTGGATGGAGAGGAGCTATCATTGGAGGAGATATCACACTTTATAGGCTTGGTTGCTACACCCCAAGATGTTGAGGTACAAAAACCCGAGCTTAAGCCCCTTCCTTCCAATTTGAGGTATGCTTTTCTTGATAATGAGGGGATGTGTCCGGTAATCGTTAGTGCTAAATTAGATGAGAGTCAATTGGGTAAATTGCTTCATGTCTTGAGGTCCCACAAGAAAGCCATTGGTTACAAACTTGACGATTTAAAAGGCATAAGTCCCGAATTTTGCATGCACCGAATCAATCTTGAGGAGGATCATAAACCATGTGTCCAAGGTCAAAGACGACTAAATCCTAACATGCAAGAAGTGGTCAAAAAGGAAGTGCTTAAATTGTTAGATGCGGGAATTATCTATGCGATTTCCGATTCTAAATGGGTGAGTCCGGTCCAAGTGGTTCCTAAGAAAGGAGGAACCACCGTAGTCAAAAATGATAAAAATGAGTTAATTCCAACTAGGATTGTGACGGGTTGGAGAATGTGCATTGACTATAGGAGGCTAAATCTAGCCACCAAGAAAGACCACTACCCATTACCTTTTATTGACCAAATGTTGGAAAGGTTGGCATGTCACAAATACTTTTGCTGTAACACCCGCGAATTTCCCCTTTTGACATTTAAAATTTATTAAGCCATTTGAATTACTTTATTAAATATTTTTGGAATTGTTCAATTTAATTAATTTTATGTCAAACAAGATTTTTATAAACGTATTATACAAAAGCTCATTTTTATAAAAATACGTACGATTAAATTATATTTTTAAGGCACAATTTATATAATAATATATGTATACGTATTTTTGGTCGGATAATAATGATGACTGTAATAATCATAATCTCCGTCTTAATTTCCGTCTAAACTTTAGACCGTCACATTTCATGTTGTACCCACTTTAATCTGGACCAATCAAAAACCAACAACACATTCACCCACCTTCAAAATATCTACTATTATCATTATTATATATTATTATTATTATTATTATTATTATATATAGTGTAGTTGGTAGTAGTACCATGGGTATGACCCACCCCCCATTTCCCCTTCTTCTTCTTTTCTGCGTAAAACAGCAACAATAACAAAACGCAGCAGCAGCAACAATCCATCGCCAACCACCATTTCCGCCTCCTTCAACCTCCGTTATCTCCCTCATTTCTCAACCAAATTTAATGATTCTTGCACCATTGGCTTCCTCTCTTCTCCCTCTTCATTTCTAGGTAAGAAAGTCTTAACTTTGTTGAATTTTCGAAATGGGCGATTTGTTACAAACTCGGTTCGTGACTCTTGTTACTCGTTTTTCTTCACTTTTAGTTGAAGACTGAGGATAGGCTCGTGTTTTGGACCTTCTTACTCTGGAATTCGCGAGGATAAGGTAACGGTGATAGGTTACTCGACAATGAGTCGATATTTTCGTCCTTTTACTCGTTTTTCATTCTTGTGGTCGTAAAGATGGAGCCTTTATGTTCTTCTGTTTGTATATGGTGGATTGCACAAGTTTTAATAAGTGCTTTACATGTTATTCGACTGTTTTCACATGTTGGTTCCGTTTGGTCGCTTGAATTATAGGCTGCTGGGTCACGGATTCATGGGTGTTATACCTGTTGTTCCTCTTATTTTATTTGAGTATTCTTGTGGTGATTGGGGGTTGTCTATTCATGTTTTAGCCGGGTTGGTTTCCGTCTCATTGCACTTCGATTTCTGGCATGGGTTCATGTGTATAGCCTGTTAAGAGTTTTAATGTGGCTCGTTGCTCGTTGTCCCTTCGAATAATTACGTATCTTCTTGCTGGATTTTTCTGGGCTGTTTATGCATAATTTTGATGGTGTTTATCCATGTCTCAAGCCTGCTCATCCCGTCCCAAACCCCGATTTAGTCCCGTCTTAAAATGGAGGCGAATAGAGCTTCTCAATGCAGTTTTAAACCGTCACTATGTTGTCCCTGAGCCCTGTTTTGGGACGGAGTAAACGGTTCCTCGGGTCTGTCCTCTTGCTTGTGTCTTCATGCTCATGTCATCACCTGTATACTCGACCTTTTGCCGCTGGGATAAACTCGAGTTTTGGACTGTGGACACCCTGTTTTCATGCCGTGACCAGCTCTTCTCTGCCCCTGTTTTGGGGATTGTTTATGGGCGGGAAAAGGGGGGAAGGTGAAGTCGGTGTGGCTGCAGCTAGGGAGCGGACCATGAGTGGCAAAGGCTGGTGGTTGCACGGCCATAACCATGGTTAGTGACCCGGCTGTTGGTCACGGTGAAGGAGCCGTATATCCTCCTTGCTTTCTTCCTTTTCTTGCCTTAGTGATTCATTTTGGTGTATTCATGTTGGGCTCACTTCCTTATAAATTTTGGGCTTAAATCATTATCTAATTTGGATTCAAATTCTTACAACATTTGGGCTCGAATGCTTTTAAATATTTTGACCCGAATTCTCACCTTATTTGGACTCGAATTCTTATATCATTTGAACCCCTATTTTTGTACTATTTGGGCTCACTACCCTTGTATGCTTGGGCTCAAATTGTCACTTGTATTGAATTGTTTGTATTCCGTATATTTCACATAACGTAAATTATTCATTATCACTTGTTATATTTTATTTAACCTAGCGTATTAAATTATAAAATGGAATATTCCTTAATATAATACAAGTATGAGATATTTATTATAGTTATTTGTGAAGGGTCATAATTTTGATAATGCCTTGTATTGTTCTATTGTGAGAGTCTTGGTCCTATCGGATACTAGGGGTGAGCTATAAGCCCTCTAGTTGCGATATGATCGTTGGGATTAATGTTCCGTCAGACTCATGGTGAGATGCAAGCCATGAGTATGAATGTGACATTAAGGGTCCCGTATCATATGATGTTTGCATGATCACTCTTACTCCTATTGTGACTCAAGTGTGACATTTTACATTGTGTGACTACTTGACATTCCTCATTTATTTGCCCTCGGACATTGGGTCACGGTTAGGTGCCATTGTTTCCGAGTTGGGCTATTTTCCTTCCGCCTCTTCGGACCGGGGGTCACGGTTAGGTGACAAGGTTCCGTTTGAGGTTACTCGACTGTCGGGCACGGTTAGGTGTACCATGTTTCGAGTCTTGGATACGATTTGGTATCGTTTGTCGAATCGGGTGTCGTCCATCCCGAGAGTCCGCCGGGTTTAGACTAGGACCGTATTATGATCGTCGTCCTACCAAGAGGTTGGAGTCTAGAGGGTTGTCTTGTTTGAGTTCATACTAAGTATTTGTCTTACACTTGTTGAGTCGTGTCAACATGAGTGGGTTGACTTGGTGATTCTATTTCCTTGATTGCACATTCATCCTCATATACCATGCCTATTCTATTAAGAAAGTATTATGCCTGTTTCACCATGATTGTTCATTATATCTCCTTATTCTTTATTGTTCGTATATGTTGCATGACTAATATGTTTGATTAAATGTTGCTTGTTACCTTTTTTCGACATATCGTGGTGGGAGAACCTTGAGTTACTCCCCATCGATTGTGGCTTTCATGTTTACATGAATGACAGGTTTGAAGATGCTTACGTGGGGAAGACGTGTGGGCTAGCGAGAACTAAACCCTTGGACCTTAGTTTCTAATTTAGAAACCCTTAATTTGTTTATTCGTGGGATATCTTTTCCCCGCTTTCTAGACTTGGGTTGTAATAACCTAAAATCGTCTATTGTAGTTTTGTTTCATTTCGTTAGTGGCACCCGCGTGCTAATCCTTAGTTAGTAATTTAAAAGTTTTTAAAATCTCACTAAATTCCGCATTAATTTATTAGTTATATTTTCCGCTTTATCGCGGGGTGTCACATTAGTATCGAGCATATGTTGCTCCCGACGCACACACGTGTACCCCAAATTTAAATCGAACTTGACCTTGAATAATGAATGAGAGATGGGTAGACTTAAGGACCTAAGGTGGTAGTCCGTGGTGTGTTTGCTCTTTGTTAGGTTCTAACTTTGTTTGTGGATTGTCATTTAATAATTGTTGTGTCCCTGGACCAATGACCGTGAGCTTACCTACATGAGGATCAAGATTTGGTGCCTATTGACGAGCATTGAAGATTTGTTCAACTTTTGAAGAACGCTTCTTCTCCCTCGGAGTTTTTCCTCCATCTTTATGTACCTTGCCTTGCTCTTTACTTCTTAATGTCTGCTTCTTCTAAACTCTCTTTTCTTATTCCTTGGGAATTCCCCTTGTACCCTCTTAACTTGTGCTTTGTTCCTTGCTTATCCTCCCTTAACACCTTTTGATAGTTCTCTTTCTTTTGTAGGATATTAGCCTTGGCTGAATAATTTGGCTTTTATGGAGTTTGTTTGTATTTGACCAATAACCCTAGTTTTGAGATGTTGTGATGTTAGAAGGCCTTAGGTAATGTGATGAGACATACTTAGTGATTCTTATACCTAGCTCCTTGACCAAGTGAGTATAATTGATTGGTGGAATCCTTGTGTTAGGAATGAGTTGCCTATGTGATTAAGGTTATAGAACTTGGCTTTGTTGTTTATGTTTGGGATTTGAAAGCTTAGTAGGTTGAGCGTCGTTACCTTAGGAGTAAACATGAGATAAGTTTAGGATATGAATTTGGAAGGAAACCCATTTTTAGATGTTAACAATCCCGTATAGATTGGTGAGGTGATTTGATGTTAGTTGTTCATTGAGAACTTTGTTGAGAAGTCTTTGTCAATTCCTTCTTTGGTTTTTAAACCATTGAGGTTGTGTCGAGTGCTTGAGATAAAGAGATGCTTTTATACTTGAGTGGTAGATTTGCTTTAGGGAAATCCTAACATGTGATGGGATAGGTGAACGAAGAGTCTAACCAATTTATCAACCCTTAAGTGAGCGTTTGTTTTTACCTTGACCCTTGTTTTGGGGATTTAGCCGTTTTGTTATGAAGGTACAATACCCTAATAGACGTGACCTTGTTAGAAAGAACTTTAAGTCTTAGGAAGCGTGTGGTTTAAACCTTGAAATCCCCCTTCGTGTCATTAATCGTTTTCCTTTCCTTTGTTCATACCTTGGTTGAATTTAATTCTTAAGTATAAAAGTTTACCCGTATTCCCTTGTCTTTTCCTTGTCTTGAATACCCCCTAATTCTAATATCTCTTACTGGTTGTTAACTAGTTATCTTTATGATTCGACTCTTTTAGTCTCACATTTGACATGTTCATATATCCCTTTTGAAATTTCCTATCATTTCCTGACCTGGTTATTACTCTTGTTTCCTTAGTGGAGTGATGGCATTGTTGGCTACGTTGTAGAGCGAGTGAGACGCTCTTTGAGGATCCTTTGTGAGTCTTTATTTCACAAATTTGGAATAGTGGAGCTTAAGTTAGGTTGAGTAGGAAAATTCGTATGAGATACCTATTTATCTTTTGGTTGGTGATCTTTATAATTTGGGGAATGTGATCATCTATGCTTGTAAATTCGGGTGTGAATGAGATTTTATCTGGAATGTTAGAAGATATAAAGAACTTGGGATTATGATCCTCGATTAGGGATTTTACCATAGTGAGAACTCATAGTGGTCGATAGTTGATTATGAGTGTAACTCTTTTAGTAGTTTTGATCCTGATCCTATGGAAGTTGTTTGTAGATGTTTGAGGGTTTGGAGTGATGAGATTACACTTATAGTAGAGTACTTGGTCTCAAGGAATAGCTTAAGATGAAGTAACATGAGTGATTTGAGGAGATTCTTGGGAGTGTTGTGATTATAAGTTTTATTACTAGGAGGTTTTCAGAATCGTTTGGATGATGTTGTTATTTGAGGTTTGAATATCTGGTATTTCCTCGTTGTCTAATTTCCCCTTCTCCTTGATCATAAGCGTTACCACCCATACCTCCTTTCCTCGCTTCATCTTGCTCCTCCCTTAAGTGTGATGCTAGTGGCCTATAAAAACTCTGTCTTTGACATCCTTGTTAAATTGACTTCAATTAGGCTCTATGAAATTCGTCGTAGCTCTTTTGATTAGTTAAGTTTGAGTCCCGTAGCATACTTGTATCTATGATATCTAAGTTACTTTTCTTTTGTCCAATTTCTAAACCTTCAAGTTACTGTTTCGATTCGTTGTTAAAAGTTGATATTACTTTTGAAAAACCTTACCTATTTTAAGGATTTGAAAATGAAAATTTGATTTAAATCCATAATCGTCCCTTGAGCGTGGACTTCTTTAACATGATTTTAATTCTTTGAACCCGAGATTTCTCTAAATTTTATCCAATTTCTGTTAACTTTGACCTATTTATGATTTCTTTGTCAAAGTATAATGTTATATTTCAGGAACTTGATTCCTTTTTGAGTTTATAAGTGAAATCTTCATTTCTATTTGGACTTTTGCAAAGGAAAATTTGAGTGGATTGCCATTCTCTTTTGATTTTGACGTTGATCGGATGATAGAACTTGTTATTGGAGACGTTTGATAACTTGTTCTACGCTTGTCGTCGAGTGGTTTTTGGTTTAAAACTGTCTTTTTGACTTGGAAAGTTAGCGTTCTTGTGTGTACGACAAGAGAAATTTCGTTCCATGAATGAGACTTGTACTTTTGAAAACTCTTCATTAATGTTTTGAAAGTATTTTGATTTTCAATTTATACAATGATTTGCCTTTTTACCTTATCTTTGATTCGGAATGTGATGTTCTTGAATACGTAACGAGAACACTTTCGTTCCTTTGATGAGAATATGGTTACATTTAAAATTTTATTTGAAACTTTTGGAAGAATTATAATTCTTACGATAAGTAACCTTTTAATGTTTTGGTTACTAACTTTAAAAGTCCCATTTTATTTTATATAACCTTTCATTTCTACTTTCAAGTTTCGAGAACGAAACTTTTTAAAAGGTGGGGTGATTGTAACACCCGCTTAATTTCCCCTTTTGACATTTAAAATTTATTAAGCCATTTGAATTACTTTATTAAATATTTTTGGAATTGTTCAATTTAATTAATTTTATGTCAAACAAGATTTTTATAAACGTATTATACAAAAGCTCATTTTTATAAAAATACGTACGATTAAATTATATTTTTAAGGCACAATTTATATAATAATATATGTATACGTATTTTTGGTGGGATAATAATGATGATATTGTAATAATCATAATCTCCGTCTTAATTTCCGTCTAAACTTTAGGCATCATTACATTTCACGCTTGTCAGACCCACTTTAATCTGGACCAATCAAAAACCAACAACACATTCACCCACCTTCAAAATATCTACTATTATCATTATTATATATTATTATTATTATTATTATTATTATATATAGTGTAGTTGGTAGTAGTACCATGGGTATGACCCACCCCCCATTTCCCCTTCTTCTTCTTTTCTGCGTAAAACAGCAACAATAACAAAACGCAGCAGCAGCAACAATCCATCGCCAACCACCATTTCCGCCTCCTTCAACCTCCGTTATCTCCCTCATTTCTCAACCAAATTTAATGATTCTTGCACCATTGGCTTCCTCTCTTCTCCCTCTTCATTTCTAGGTAAGAAAGTCTTAACTTTGTTGAATTTTCGAAATGGGCGATTTGTTACAAACTCGGTTCGTGACTCTTGTTACTCGTTTTTCTTCACTTTTAGTTGAAGACTGAGGATAGGCTCGTGTTTTGGACCTTCTTACTCTGGAATTCGCGAGGATAAGGTAACGGTGATAGGTTACTCGACAATGAGTCGATATTTTCGTCCTTTTACTCGTTTTTCATTCTTGTGGTCGTAAAGATGGAGCCTTTATGTTCTTCTGTTTGTATATGGTGGATTGCACAAGTTTTAATAAGTGCTTTACATGTTATTCGACTGTTTTCACATGTTGGTTCCGTTTGGTCGCTTGAATTATAGGCTGCTGGGTCACGGATTCATGGGTGTTATACCTGTTGTTCCTCTTATTTTATTTGAGTATTCTTGTGGTGATTGGGGGTTGTCTATTCATGTTTTAGCCGGGTTGGTTTCCGTCTCATTGCACTTCGATTTCTGGCATGGGTTCATGTGTATAGCCTGTTAAGAGTTTTAATGTGGCTCGTTGCTCGTTGTCCCTTCGAATAATTACGTATCTTCTTGCTGGATTTTTCTGGGCTGTTTATGCATAATTTTGATGGTGTTTATCCATGTCTCAAGCCTGCTCATCCCGTCCCAAACCCCGATTTAGTCCCGTCTTAAAATGGAGGCGAATAGAGCTTCTCAATGCAGTTTTAAACCGTCACTATGTTGTCCCTGAGCCCTGTTTTGGGACGGAGTAAACGGTTCCTCGGGTCTGTCCTCTTGCTTGTGTCTTCATGCTCATGTCATCACCTGTATACTCGACCTTTTGCCGCTGGGATAAACTCGAGTTTTGGACTGTGGACACCCTGTTTTCATGCCGTGACCAGCTCTTCTCTGCCCCTGTTTTGGGGATTGTTTATGGGCGGAAAAGGGGGAAGGTGAAGTCGGTGTGGCTGCAGCTAGGGAGCGGACCATGAGTGGCAAAGGCTGGTGGTTGCACGGCCATAACCATGGTTAGTGACCCGGCTGTTGGTCACGGTGAAGGAGCCGTATATCCTCCTTGCTTTCTTCCTTTTCTTGCCTTAGTGATTCATTTTGGTGTATTCATGTTGGGCTCACTTCCTTATAAATTTTGGGCTTAAATCATTATCTAATTTGGATTCAAATTCTTACAACATTTGGGCTCGAATGCTTTTAAATATTTTGACCCGAATTCTCACCTTATTTGGACTCGAATTCTTATATCATTTGAACCCCTATTTTTGTACTATTTGGGCTCACTACCCTTGTATGCTTGGGCTCAAATTGTCACTTGTATTGAATTGTTTGTATTAAAGTATATTTCACATAACGTAAATTATTCATTATCACTTTTATATTTTATTTAACCTAAGCGTTTAAATTATAAAATGGAATATTCCTTAATATAATACAAGTATGAGATATTTATTATAGTTATTTGTGAAGGGTCATAATTTTGATAATGCCTTGTATTGTTCTATTGTGAGAGTCTTGGTCCTATCGGATACTAGGGGTGAGCTATAAGCCCTCTAGTTGCGATATGATCGTTGGGATTAATGTTCCCGTCTGTACTCATGGTGAGATGCAAGCCATGAGTATGAATGTGACATTAAGGGTCCCGTATCATATGATGTTTGCATGATCACTCTTACTCCTATTGTGACTCAAGTGTGACATTTTACATTGTGTGACTACTTGACATTCCTCATTTATTTGCCCTCGGACATTGGGTCACGGTTAGGTGCCATTGTTTCCGAGTTGGGCTATTTTTCCTTCCGCCTCTTCGGACCGGGGGTCACGGTTAGGTGACAAGGTTCCGTTTGAGGTTACTCGACTGTCGGGCACGGTTAGGTGTACCATGTTTCGAGTCTTGGATACGATTTGGTATCGTTTGTCGAATCGGGTGTCGTCCATCCCGAGAGTCTGGCCAGGTTTAGACTAGGACCGTATTATGATCGTCGTCCTACCAAGAGGTTGGAGTCTAGAGGGTTGTCTTGTTTGAGTTCATACTAAGTATTTGTCTTACACTTGTTGAGTCGTGTCAACATGAGTGGGTTGACTTGGTGATTCTATTTCCTTGATTGCACATTCATCCTCATATACCATGCCTATTCTATTAAGAAAGTATTATGCCTGTTTCACCATGATTGTTCATTATATCTCCTTATTCTTTATTGTTCGTATATGTTGCATGACTAATATGTTTGATTAAATGTTGCTTGTTACCTGCTTTTCGACATATCGTGGCTGGGAGAACCTTGAGTTACTCCCCACTGACTGTGGCTTTCATGTTTACATGAATGACAGGTTTGAAGATGCTTACGTGGGGAAGACGTGTGGGCTAGCGAGAACTAAACCCTTGGACCTTAGTTTCTAATTTAGAAACCCTTAATTTGTTTATTCGTGGGATATCTTTTCCCCGCTTTCTAGACTTGGGTTGTAATAACCTAAAATCGTCTATTGTAGTTTTGTTTCATTTCGTTAGTGGCACCCGCGTGCTAATCCTTAGTTAGTAATTTAAAAGTTTTTAAAATCTCACTAAATTCCGCATTAATTTATTAGTTATATTTTCCGCTTTATCGCGGGGTGTCACATTTGCTACCTAGATGGCTATTCCGGGTTCTTTCAAATACCCATTCACCCGGATGACCAAGAGAAGACCACGTTTACATGTCCCTATGGTACATTTGCCTACCGTAGAATGCCTTTTGGTCTTTGTAATGCCCCCGCCACTTTCCAACGTTGCATGATAAGCATCTTTTCCGACTACAATGATTCTATCATGGAGGTGTTTATGGATGATTTTAGTGTATATGGTTCTTCTTTTGATGCTTGTTTGACTAACTTGTCCAAAGTTTTGAAGCGTTGTGAAGAAGTTGATTTGGTGTTAAATTGGGAAAAGTGCCACTTCATGGTAAATGAAGGAGTGGTACTTGGTCATATTGTTTCGGAAAGAGGAATTGAAGTGGACCGTGCTAAGGTCTAAGTTATTGAGCAACTACCCCCACCGGTAAATGTGAAGAGTGTAAGGAGTTTCTTGGGCCATGCGGGTTTCTACCGCCGTTTTATTAAAGATTTTTCTAAAACTGCCAAACCCCTTACGGAGCTTCTTTTAAAAGATGCTCCCTTTGTGTTTACTAATGATTATCTTGAGTCTTTCAATAGGATCAAGAAGGCTTTGATTTCCGCACCTATCATCCAATCACCGGATTGGAACTTGCCATTCGAGATCATGTGTGATGCAAGTGACTATGCGGTAGGTGCCGTGCTAGGACAAAGAAAGGACAAGGTTCTCCATGCTATCTACTATGCTAGCAAAACCTTAGATGCGGCTCAAATCAATTATGCCACGACGGAGAAAGAGCTACTTTCCATTGTCTATGCCTTAGACAAATTCCGCTCTTACTTGATTGGTTCCAAAGTCATTGTTCATACCGATCATGCTGCATTGAAGCATCTCCTAGACAAACAAGAAGCTAAGCCAAGGTTGACAAGATGGATCTTGCTCTTGCAAGAATTTGATCTTGAGATTAAAGACAAGAAGGGGGCCGAAAATGTTGTTGCCGATCACTTATCCCGTTTGAAGTTCAAGGATAGAGGTATTGAGTTACCTATTGATGATTCCTTCGCCGACGATGTTCTAATGATGTTGGAAGCCAATACTCCTTGGTATGCCGACATAGCCAACTACCTAGTTGGAAGAGAATTGCCACCCAACCTTTCATATCAACAAAGGAAGAAGTTCTTACATGATGCCAAGTTCTTCCTATGGGATGATCCACATTTGTTCAAACATTTCTCCGATGGGTTATTCCGGAGATGTATCCCACAATGGGATGTGAAAGGGGTGTTGGAAGGATGCCATTCTTCTCCTTATGGTGGTCATCATGGACCATCCAAGACTGTTGCAAAGGTGTTGCAATCTGGCTTCTATTGGCCAACTATGTTCCAAGATGCCAAAAAATTCGTGATGACTTGTAAAGCTTGCCAAAGGACGGGTTCCATATCACGAAGACACGAGATGCCTCTAAATGGAATCTTGGAAGTAGAGGTGTTCGATGTTTGGGGCATAGATTATCAAGGACCGTTTCCTTCCTCAAAAGGGAATCGGTATATTTTGGTTGCCGTTGATTATGTCTCTAAATGGGTAGAGGCAATTGCTACTCCCACCAATGATGCTCGCAACGTGATCAACTTGTTCAAGAAGATCATATTCCCAAGGTTTGGTGTTCCAAGAGCAATCATTAGTGATCGTGGTACTCACTTCGGTGAGAAACAACTTGATACTTTGTTGGAAAAATATGGAGTCTATCATAGAAAAGGCTTGGCTTATCATCCACAAACTAGTGGCCAAGTAGAGGTTTCCAACCGTGAGATCAAGTACATACTTGAGAAAGTTGTTGCCAAATCACGAAAGGATTGGAGTATGAAGCTCGATGATACCTTATAGGCCTACCGTACCGCGTTTAAGACACCTATTGGTACCTCACCATATAGGTTGGCTATGGAAAGGCGTGTCATCTTCCCGTTGAGATGGAACAAAAGGCTTTTTGGGAAATTAAGGAGCTTAACATAGACCCGAAATTGAGTGGAGAGAAGCGGTTGTTGCAACTAAATGAACTCGATGAATTCCGCTTGCAAGCTTATGAGAGCTCCCGTCTCTACAAGGAGAAAATAAAGAGATGGCATGATAAGAAGATCTTGAACAAGGAATTTCAAATTGGTGATAAGGTCTTGCTATTCAATTCCCGATACAAGTTATTTCCGGGAAAGTTACGATCACGGTGGACCAGTCCATATACCGTCACAAATGTCAACAAGTTCGGTTCCATTGAAGTGATGACCACCAAGGGCGAAAAATTCAAAGCAAACGGTCATCGTTTGAAGCTCTACCATGAGAATGTGATCGTCGGTGTGATAGAGGAAATGACCGTTCAACCTCTACCAAAGAAAGCTTAAACCGACTCAAGCTTTTTCGTCGTGCGGGACGTTAAACCAGCGCTTCTTGGGAGGCAGACCAAGCTTTTTATTGCTTTTGTTTATTTTCATTTTTAATTTTTCGCAATTTAATTGTTTTTTCGTAGATTAGTAATAAAATACTCAACTTGACGATGTTTCTTTTGTGATTTCTAGGTGAAAATGAAGAAAATGGAATTAGGAGTGCATTTGACACGCAACCCCATGCAAAAAACCCGTTCGGGGACGTGGTTTTCGAAAAATGAGAAAACAATTCATGTCCATAAGCGAGGAAGTCAAAAAGCGGCATTGGCAGTCAACCCCGATCGGGGTTGGTGGCCCCGATCGGGGTCGTGGTTATATGGCTATTTCGCTGCTATTTACGGGTAAGTAAAAAAAAAAAATTCTATCATTCTTATCCAACCCGACGGTATCCTTTCTTTCCCATCTCCATTATTTTCTTTACTTTTCTACCTAAAATCACAAGAAACTTCAAGTTCTTCATCAATTTTGCAAGATTCCATCATCCATTAACATCAACTTGGTAAGATCTTTTCTCTTTTCTCTTTAAATTCGTCCATTGCAATCAATTAATTGGATTAAGCAAACCCTAAATCAATTTGGGGGAATTCGATTTTGTACTTTTTGGTACTAGAAATTGGTTGTAGAATGTTTATTACATGTTTGTAGTGTGAATTAGTTCACTAATTCATACTATTATGCCTATTAGGATGAATTTTGGTTTGCCTTAAGATGAATTTTGTCTTAAAATTTTAGAAAAATGGCACCAAGAAAAGCTCCTTCACAAGGTGCTTCTAAGAGAAGGAGAGGTGAGGCGGAGCCTTCCAATGCAGCGGCGGATGTCCAAATGGAGGAAGTTCCACAATGGCATGACCCGGAATATCCAAATGTGATCTTTAATTCATTAGCTCAATACAACAATTGGGTTATTTTGAGAGGCAAAGGTATGGAACCAACGAAATTCATTAACCAAGCATCTTTAAACAACATTAAAATAGAGAAAAATGTTAAAGCTTTGTTTAAAAATCTTGGCATGAAATCTTGTTATACCATGAATTATAAGATCTTCCCCGAACTCACCCTTGAGTTCTTAAGCTCTTTCGAGTTTCATAGGTCTAGGAAACCCGGTTTCATTCTTTTTGTTACCTTTCGCTTATTTAATGAAGATCATAAGATGGACTTAGCGGATTTCGCCGCTATCTTTGATTTGCCTCACAAAGACTTACCGACCGAATCACCCGATGATTATAACCCCGTTTTAACTTGGGATGCCATTTCTCACTTGACTTTTCCGGGTTTTGATCATACACCACATCAATTTATTCATTATCCCGACATAAGGATTTGGCAAAGGTTTCTGGGATGGACTTTTTTTGGTAGAAATGAACCTCACTCGGTGAGGAAGATTGAGTTAGAAATCTTGGGTGCCTTATTGAATGTTAATGGTGATGAGAATTAGGGAATCAATATCCCCTACCACTTTGCGGTCCACTTGACCAAACAAACTAACACCAAGAATAGTTGCATTGTCTTAGGTGGTTTGGTCACTAAAATTGCTCACCATTTGTGTAGATTTAACCAAGAGACTACCGGTTTGAGACCATTGCTTGAGTCTAGGGCTAAGGGAGTTAATATTGATTATGAATATTTTCTTTCTTGTAATTGGTTTAAAGATGCTCATCCCAACATGATTTGGAAGATAGGTAGGCAAGACTCCATTCGTCTACCCGAGGAAAAGAAAGAAATAAAGGCTTTGGTTCATACTAAGCCTCGTCGTGGAAGTGACCCCTTTGTTAGACCGACCTACCATTTAGCCCTTAGAGGTGAGTCAACTACCACCGTTGAGAGACGTGTGGGAGGTCAATCCTCCCAAGCACGTCATTCCACCTCTAGCATTGAGTCACCATCTAGCATAGAAATGATGAACATGATGCAGGAAATGAACTTAGGTGTTAATCAAATTCGTGATGACCAACGACTTGCATTACATCCTATTTATGATCATTTTGCTAGGCAAGGGGTTATCCAACCCGAGGGGCCACACCCTTCATTCTATAATTATCCTCCGGGTGGATTTCCTCCTCCGTCTCCTATTCCCCCTCCCCCTCCTCACCATGATGCAGGTACATTTGCTCACTATGAACCCGGCCCGGACTTTTGTGGTTCGGATTATGGGGTTGAGGCATTGCAAGGAAGATATGGTGGCTATGGAGGATATGGTGGATATGGTGGCTATGGTGGGATTAGTAGTTATGGTGATGGTCTTGGTAGTGGCCAAGATATTGGTGAGTATATCACTCCTCTTCAAGAGGATGACGCAAGTGGAAGTGGCCAACAAGGAGAATCAAGTGGTAGTGGGAAGAAAAAGAAGAAAGGGAGGAAGGGGTTCAATTTTTGGCCCTTTTCTTAGTTGATTGATGAAGAAATCCCCCGAATTCATGCTAGCTTGGGGGGGGGGGGGTAGCAAGTTGAGTAAGTTTTTAATTGCTTTGCATATTAGTTTAGATCTTGTAACCCATTAAACATAACCTCTAGTCCTTCTTGTTTTGTGCTTTGAGCCATTTTTTATGGTTTGATTGGGTGATTTGGATAGTTAGCACATTGAGGACAATGTGATGTTTAGCTTGGGGGGGGGGGGGGGATTGCATTTGCATATAGTGTATTTTGCATGTAGTGTAGAAAATTTGAAAATTTTTGAGAGAAATTTTTGCTTTGTGCTTGCTTGTTGCCTACTTTCCTCTTTGCTTATCCTAATAATAGCTTGTTGCTAATGATTTATTCTTTAATGATGGGATATTAGCTACAGTGGGATGTCTTGACATAGTAGGTGGGAGATGGAAAATGAACCGAATAGGCTTGATCTTGACTTTTAGCAAGCTACAAAATTGGTAAGGTAGAACCTCCTTTAAGGCCATTTCATCTTTATTTGGTCTCACTTAGGTGAGTGTAGGTATCCCCTTATAATGTGTGTTACATCAAAACGCACAAGTATGGTCTTCATGTCATTTCTTGGTAAGCATGCACTCATTTGTTTTAGCATTTTGGAGCCATTCACATGATATTTTAGCCTTTTTTACCCCTTCACAAGATTTATCCTTAGCTACATCATTGAAATTGCCTACCCTTGTTAAGCTAGTAGCTTTATTGGATAGTGTTTGGGTGCTCATTGGGATATTTTTGGTTGTTTGAAATCATGTGAGCTTGGTCTTAAAAAAAAAAAAAAAAAAATATAGAAAATAGAAAATTGGAAAAATTGGAAAATGAAAGAAAATGAAAAAATGAAGAAAGAAAAAAATGAATGATTGAGAAATAGCATGGAAATGAAAAAAAAAAGTATGCATTGAAAAAGAAAGAGAAGAAGAAGAAAAGATATGAGAAATTCTCAAGCATTATTCATCATATTTTGGAGAAATTTCTTACGGTTTGAATTGAAAAAAATTGGGTTAGAATTGGGATTGAGCATCCTTGCATTTTGGTAGTTGCTAGCTTAACTTAGCTCCACATTACCATAACTCTTTTGTTCCCCCTTCTTACCCATGTTTATTTGCCTTCTTCCTACCCATTTGGCTTCTTTATCATGCTTACATGTGATTATCTTTGCTTGCTAGTTTTGACATGTTTACCATATTAGATTGCGGGCACATTGTTATAAGTTGAGGATAGTTGAGTGTTCATTCACAAAAATTGTCCTTTCACATATAAAAGAGTTTGAGTGTAACGTGAGAGTCCATAAGTCAAAAGATCATGCAAGAGCTTAAAGGTTCATTCAAAGTTTTCTATGCTACGCCGTCGTGTAAATCTCATCCATGTCTTGCTTTATTCCTTACCCATGTTGTTTCGGGTTTTTAAATCATTATACTTAGCTTGTTTGGATATAGCAATTGATGGGATTTGGTTTCTTGCTTGAGGACAAGCAAGGGTTTAGCTTGGGGGAGTTTGATATGTTCATTTTATATATACTTTTACCCCTCACTTTAGCTCGGTTTCTATTGATTATCATACTTTAATTAGTATATTTTTGAGCTAATTTTGTGTTCTAGGTGTATTGTTGTGTTTGTTACGGTTTTGTAGGAATCTAAGCATTTAGAGGCTTTTTCCTATGATTTTGTACACCAAAGTTCACTAAGCTAAACAAGGCCAAATATTGGACTAAGTGTGTGGAGATTGCTTGGGTTTTGCATGAAGATTAGTGGATTGAAGTGAGGAATTACAAATGAAGCCAAATGCAAAGTCAAAGCCCAAAATAAAGGTCCATATCAAGGTGCAAGCATTGGATGCCAAGAGAGCTTAGGATGCTAGGAATTTAGAGCATTACCGGGTGATTAAGGAACATTAAAAACGAAGCATAGAGATTCCTCACGTAATTAATCAAGAATTAAGGCGATTGACCGAGGAACACACGACCCCGATCGGGGCCGCCTAACCCCGATCGGGGTTGCATGCTCATTGATGGCTTACGTTTTCTCCTCCTCTCCTATAAATAGGAGAGGTACTCCTAGGTTTTAGGCATCTCATTTTTACGTCCAAGTTTACTTTACAATAGCCTTAAGCACTATATTTCTCTCATTTGTTTTCTCATTAGTTTTCAATATTGTTAAGCTTGTAGTTGTTAAACATTTGGTTATTTATATATTCAAGCATTTGGTTTCCGAGTTAGTTCTATCAAGCTCCTACTTTGGTAATCTTTCTCTTATTTACATTTTGTATTTTGTTTATGAGTTTAGTATTAGTCTTTTACATTTCATCATTAGTATACAATTTCCACTTTAGTTATAATTCCTACAATAAGCCTTATAATTTAAATATCATTTGCATTTCTTTTACAAATATGAGTAGCTAAATTCTCTAGTCTAAAGGCTAGGGGAGCCATGCAAAATCAAACATATAATATGATTAAATAAAGTTCATAATAATTTTGATCAATTGCTTCCATCACATGTTTGCTTTGTTACGCTTAATCTTTGATTATCGGCCGTAGTCGTAGATTAAAACTTGTTTATTCGTTCTAAATTCGAGAGGCACGGAATTGAATTAGACTAAGCATGTGTGGTAGGACGACCTAGTCATGGACGAGAGTTTTTCTAGGACCCGGTCTATGGTTGATACTAATACCGTAAGGTGGGTATCTTTAAGCCTAAGTAATTGACAAGATTATTAGTATCAAGTTTATCATGTTCATATGTTTACCCTTGCTTGAGTGACCCGAACCCTTTAGACTATCTTTTATCATATTATTTACATTGCAATTTTCATTAATAATCAAACCAAAAAAACCAAACCCAAATCGTAATCGACCTTGATAAAAATCCACCCATAGCAATTCACGACGTAATTCCCGTTTCCTTGTGTTCGACCCCTATTACTACATTAACTTGTGTCTAGGGAAATTATTTTTGCATAGGTACGCGATAAACCTATCAATCCATCAGACGGGGTATTTGTGTTCAGTGCTGCCACTATGCTCACTATGTTCCAACAGGTTGAGGAAGCCATAGCCAGTCTCTCCGAAAGGATCACCCGACTTGACGATGCCTACCGTCGACTTATCTTCAATCCTCCGCCACCACGCCCGAGGGAGAGTCCCCTGAGCACCCAAAACTACCCTCACCGGGATGGATTGCTCCCGCGACCATTCTGGCATGCACCTCACAATAATCGCCCTCACAATAACTACCCTCACAATAATCACCCCCACAAAAACTACCCCCACAAAAATTACCCTCAAAGAAATATCCCTCACAAAAACTGCCCACCGAGGAATACCCCTCCAAGGTGCCTTCGAGATCCTGAAATCAATGGCATCTGGAGAGATGATGTTGAAAATGTCTACCTTGTCCCAGAGAAAGAGAAACGGGCAAAAGAGATCGGTCACCTTACCCGGTCCGGACGCCCCTATCAGAACCCAAACAATCCAACGGTCGTTCCAACAACAAACGACCAAGTCGTCCCAGAAATAGACACTCAACCAAGAGCTCCTGAGAATTCAATCCTCAAACAGATTCAGAAGGCAAAAACCGAGATCTCTATCTGGCAACTGATCGCGACATCCTTTGAGCATCGATAGGCTTTGGGAAAATTAACCATGCCCTCCACCTATTCCCCTGAAGAAATAGTGGCGCATATGACGAGGGATGCCCCTTATTTGAACAACCCAGTCGTCTTTTCCGACGAAGATATCCCTCCATTTGAAGCCAACCATAACCTTGCCATGTACATTACCGTACAATGTCTCGGGAAGAATGTGCCCATGGTCCTTGTAGATGACGGGTCTGCGGTGAATGTCATTCCCCTCAAGACTGCTCACAAACTGGGTATTAAGGAAGCTGATTTGGTCCCGACAAACCAAGGAGTACGCGCCTACGACGGCACTCGTCGCAAGGTCGCGGGGCTTATCACTCTGGTTGTCGCGACCGGACCACTGGAAAGACAAACCAGTTTTCAGGTGGTCGACATCGACGCCTCTTTCAATATGCTCCTGGGACGTCCCTGGATTCACGCCGTCAAGGCATTTACCTCAACTCTACACCAGAAAATCGGGGTCCCCTTCAACGGGAGAACAATCACGATTCCTGCTTCCCCGATCAAAGCCGTCATGAGAAAGAGAATAGCCTCCCAAGCCATTGAGGAGGATGACAATGAAATGTGGGGATTCCAAGCCGTGAATGCCATAACTGATGAATCAACACCCTTTGATTGTGACCCGTTTGCCAACCTCACAGTCAACCGCATCATGATGCGCCAGGGTTACTTCCCGGGTTTGCCCCTCAATCCACTGAAGAGCACCTTACCTCCTTTGAAATAGGCTAAGGTCCCCAACATTCCCTTCGGACTGAGATATAAGCCTACCGATGAAGATATCCAGGAGATGAACCTCCTAATTCGAAAACGCAAGAAGCACAGGATTGTCCTCCGTCCCTATCATCTGACCCTCAATGGATACTTTGTCCCCGAGGGAGAGTTCGAGCTCTATCATGGCTTTCCGAAGCCGATCTATGACCCTGTGGCCAAGGCCAGATATCCGGGTGTGGAAGTCTTCCAGGACTGCTACTTCATCCCTGACAACGCCGAACCTGCATCAACCGAGTCTAAGCCGTCGTCATGCCTCGATGGACAAGCTGTCACTCTCCTCTTTGGGGAAGATAACATCAAGCACCTCGACTATGAGGACATCATCAACATCGCCCTGAAGGACAATCAATTTGACCCAACCGCCTTGATCTCCGACACTGACCCGGAGAAAGCTACACAGGGCTAGAGGAAGACCGTCAAGTGGACCGATCGCAAAGGCCGCATTCTCAAGATCACAACAGGAGAAGGCCCTATGTTCAAAGAGAAAAGTGAAGAAGAATCTGAATCAGAGTCTAAGTCAGAGTCAGAGTCTGTCATAGCTCCTAACACTCCTGATGTCCCAATCAAGGTCCCATTCCCACTATTTTATCACAAAGTTGTGGCTGATTCAGAGGCTGAGTCTACTAGAGTCATCCCAACTCCCATGAAAGGTGACAACCTGGAGCCTATTCCAGGGGCCACCTCCTCTACTGTGTCGCCTCTGATTGACCACGAAATATCTGTCCTTTCCAAGCTTTTCGTTCGTGTCAACATAATGAACGCTAAGTTTGCTTACGACTCGTCTCAGTTTAACTGCAATGCAATTCTGAATGACTATGAGGAATTTGACTTGAGTAACTACCCACCTCACCTAGCCAAAGAACTTGACAAACGGGAAACCAGAACCCCCATCATTGAGGAGACTAAACCTATTAACGTAGGAACCGACAACACACCTCAAGAACTTAGGATAGGGACAACCCTGGACCCCTCGGAAAGACAACAGTTCATTGACCTCCTCCACGAATACAAGGACGTGTTCGCCTGGTCCTACAGAGATATGCATGGGATTGACAGGGAAATTGCAGAGCACCAGATACCCATTAAGCCCGGAGCTAAACCCGTGAAGCAAAAACTACGCCGGATGCGTCCTGAATGGGCCCTGAAAATCAAGGTAGAAGTGGACAAACAGTTCAAGGCTGGGTTTATCAAAGTGTCTTAATACTCTGATTGGGTGGCCAACATTGTGCCCATACCAAAGAAAGACGGAAGAATTCGGGTTTGCGTCGACTTCAGGGATCTGAACAGGGCAAGTCAAAAAGACGACTTTCCTTTGCCACATGTTGACATTCTGGTGGACAATACTGCCGAGCATGCTCTCCTATCATTCATGGATGGGTATGCTGGGTACAACCAGATTAAATTGGCTGAGGAAGACATGCACAAGACTGCATTCACTACACAGTGGGGTACATATTGCTATACGGTCATGCCCTTTTGCCTCATCAACGCCGGAGCAACCTATCAAAAAACCGCTACCACTCTCCTACATGATATGATGCACAAGGAGGTAGAGGTATATGTCGATGACATGATCGTCAAATCAAGAGAATGGGACGGCCACATCAATGCTGTTCAGAAATTCTTCGCTCGTCTGCGGAAATATAACATGAGACAAAATCCTCAAAAGTGTGCATTCGGGGTCACCTCCGGAAAACTCTTTGGACATGTCGTCAGCAAAAGAGGCATCGAGATTGATCCAATCAAAATCAAAGCCCTTCAGCAAATGCCTCGGCCTAAGAACGAGAAGGAGATTCGGGGATTTCTCGGTCAGGTCCAATACATCAGCCGCTTCATTGCCAAGCTCACTATGATTTGCGAACCGATATTCAAGAAGCTTCGCACCTCCGATCACACCGATTGGGACGACGACTGTCAAAAGGCCTTCGACAGGATAAAGGAAATCCTATCCAAACCTCCTGTCCTCATGCCACCTCAACCGGGGATCCCTTTATCCCTATATCCGATCACACCGACCACGACCATGGGAGCAATGTTAGCACAAACAGTCGGCAACGAAGAACGAGCCATCTACTACATCAGCAAAAAGTTCATTGAGTACGAGACGAGGTACACCCAATTGGAAAAGACATGTCTTGCCCTAGTATGGTCAACAAAGAAGCTGCGGCGTTACATGCTCAGCTACACGGTCCACATCTACTCCAAGATGGACCCGGTCAAATATATCTTCGAAAAACCCGTACTAAACGGAAGGCTGTCTAGGTGGACACTCATGCTGTCCGAGTTCGATCTCAAGTTTTTACCCCTTAAGGTTATCAAGGGAAGAGCAGTTGCCGATTTCCTAGCAGAGAATCCCGTCAATGAGGATCCAACAACTGACACATGGTCACTTCCTGACGAAGACATCTGTTGTGCCGATACCGACGCATGGGACCTATACTTCGACGGTGCATCTAATCTGAGAGGTTTCGGGGTAGGAATCCTTCTAATATCACCGGAGGGAGAACATGTTCCGATCTCGGTCAAACTAGACTTTGTCGTCACCAACAACGCCGCTGAATATGAAGCGTGCCTCATCGGCCTACAAGCAGCCATCACACTTGGCATCAAGAGACTGAGGGTCCACGGCGATTCCTCGCTCATCATCAATCAGGTGTCCGGATCATGGAAAATCCGATCTGACAGCTTAGCTCCCTACCGAGCAAAGATCAATCAAGAGGCCGAGTTCTTCGACCAAATCGACTACTTCCACTTGCCATGAGAGGAAAATCAATTTGTTGATGCCCTGGCGAAACTTGCCTCACTCGTCAACATACCTGACGACATGACATCGATGCCCCAAAGTGTCGAGAGAAGGAGCGAGCCAGCTCACATTTGTACAATCAACGACGACGAGGAAAACCATACCGAACCTTGGTACCAAGCCATCCTTAACTACAAAACCAAAAACGAATTCCCTCCCAACTCTGATCAAAGAGGACAAAGAGCCATCCGTTTACTTGCATCGCAACTCGTAATAAATCAAAATCAACTATACAAAAGAACACCCCAAGGAATCCTCCTCCTTTGCATTGACCATCACAAAGCCAAAAAAGTCATGGGAGAGGTTCACGACGGAGAATGTGGCCTCACATGAGCGCAATGATGCTTACCCGGAAAATCATGTGGCTAGGTTACTACTGGACCACCATGGAAGCTGACAGCCGTAACTACGTCAAACATTGCCACAATTGCCAAATCTTCGCCAACATACAACACATACCACCATCCCTTTTATGCACCATGACGTCACCCTGGCCTTTCTCAACCTAGGGCATCGACATCATCGGGAAAGTTAACCCGGTAGACACCAAGGGGCATTGTTTCGTCCTCTTCGCCATCGACTATTTTACCAAATGGGTGGAAGCGCAGTCATATGCAGTCTTGACCGCCAAACAAGTGGCCAAGTTCATCCAAAAACACATCATCTGCCGGTATGGGGTACCCCATGAAATCATCAGCGATCAAGGCTTTCACTTCCGGGCGGAAACTCAGGCCTTGCTGGACAAATACAAAATCAAACGACAACGATCATCCCTCTACCGTCCCCAAACTAACGGAGCGGTGGAGGCAGCTAACAAGACTCTTGTCACCATTATCATGAAGATGCAAGACAACTACCGCGATTGGCCGAGCAAACTCCCATTCGCACTCTGGGGATACCGAACCTCCATTCGAACACCGACAGGCGCCACACCCTTCTACCTAGCATACGGTATGGAGGCAGTTCGACCGGTAGAGTTAGAGGTCCCTTCTCTATGCATTCTACTGGAGAGTCAAGTCCCTGAGGCGGAATGGACCCGTCGAAGGTACGAGCAACTCACTCTTCTAGATGAACGGCGACTCAACGCCTTGCACAACGTCCAGCTATACCAACGACGTATACAACGGGCATTCAACAAGAAGTTTAAACCCAGGAACATCCAGGAGGGCGACTTGGTCCTCAAGTCAGTTCGAGCACCGTTACCCGTCGATCCGAGGTGAAAATTCAAACCCAACTGAGCCGGGCCATACCTGGTCAAGAAAATACTTTCGGGGGGCGCAGTGAGAATGAGTGACCTAGATGGGGAGGATTTTACAAACCCGACCAACCTAGACCAACTCAAGAAATACCACCCTTGAACCATAGCAACCAACAACCTAAGCCTAGTTCTACCACTGGCAACCGCCTTCAACCCTTTTCATGTCAAGTTCCTCAACGTGTTCTGATTTGAAATTGCATGTTTTATCGAGTCTAAGCTGCGGCACCCTGCCCGAATGTCCTTTGATCTGTCAAAGGCAACATCCATTTGCACTAAAACAAAAACAAAAACCTGAACTACGAGCATGGTTTGATTTCACCTCTTCAGGTGGATACGTAGGCAGTCCCTCTTATACCTGAGGGATACAACCACAAAACCCAATCAAATTCACAAAACATTTTGAACAACGGTCATGGTTTGATTTCACCACTTCAGGTGAATACGTAGGCAGTCCTTTCTTACACAAGAAGGATACAACCATCCCCACAATCAAAAACAACCATCCCCATACAACAAAGAAAACCCACATACAACAAAAAACCCCATCAAAAAAAAGAAAAGGGAAAAGCGTTCCCTTTCCCACAAAAATAAAAAAAAAATAAACCTTTCTCCCTTCCCACAAAAATACAACTTTCCCAAGTGCAAAGGTTTAGGACGATTCAAACCGAATTGCCTTTACAAAATTGATGGAAGAAACACGCGTTCACAATTTTCGACACGAGCAATCCTCTTATTTAATTAATAATGGGAGGGATTATAATTTCAACAACAACTAAAGCTCGACGAGTCTAGAACTTGTCAAAGCTAAGGTATCAACTAAAACACCTCACATAATAAACTAGCACAAAATACATAATAACTAGCTAGTACAACATAATAAAAACTCACAAAACTAATACAACATAATAATAAAGTGGGTAATGGAGATCTTCACTCTTCCATTCTACCCTTGCCTTTTCCCTCGGGGTACATCTTCCCCTTATTCTCCTTGTTGGCCCGCCTAGCATGGATTTCCTCCTCGGAACGGATCCTCAACGGATCTAAAACGGTGACGGCCTCCGGTCTTGCACAAGACCCCATGTTCGACCCGAAACGAGCCAATGCATGGCCCACCATATTATTTGGATCCGAGCTCCTTCTCTTCGGTGGTCTAATCACATTGGGGCTAGCTCCGTCAACATACTCCTCAAAGAAGGCACGGTTGTCCTTGCCAACCTCTCGATACTTCAAGTCGACAACCTCGTCGTTACGGAATTTGGACCTCTCTTCCAAGGACGGAGCACGTGACCACTTGACATAAGCGGGAGTCACCCATGTCGTGGCAACGGGGTTTGGCACCTCCCAAAGCGGCCGAGTGGCCCACCATCTTTCGAAGAACTCCACAAGCTCGGAGTTCCGGTAAACATTCTCTTGGACAAGGGTATCTTAAGCGGGCACTTTTTGTTGACGCCCCATTTGCCTCATGAGCCTTTCGGGGTAAATGAAGGAAACAACCTTCAAACCCACCACCATCAAAGAACGAGGACTAGCACCCGAAGTGGGCAACCCCGTGAAGGACCTCAAGTGCCACCACGGCACCACCCAACGGATGTGAGGACCACCCTCCTCCGCCAATCTTGCGGCCCAATAAGCCTCGGTAGAAGCAAAACTATCCGGGTACAACTTCTTCCTCATGGTAAGGTGACGGAAGGAGTAAGAAGAAGGATTAACCGGAGGCTCTACATACCTTAGCCTCTCCAATAGCCACACTTGAAGGATCCTTGGGGACCCAAATGAGGGAGCTTCTCCACAAGAGCCTTCCTTGTCCAAGGCTTGGATGATCTCTCCAAGCACCAACCACGACGGATCTCTACAATGCTCCATTTGCTCAACCACATGAATAAGGGTCATGCTACCATAGCATTTTGGCCCCTCCTTCTTCAAAGCATCAACAAAGAGGTACACATGGACAGTGCAAAAGGCAAGAGCCCTTCTCCTAGCCACCTCCGAAATGTTGGCATCTAATCGGTTCGAAAAGATGTTGATAAGAGCCAACATATCCACACCATGTGGAGCAAGAAGGAAGTTGACTTGACTTATCGACAAACCCAACATGGAACGGAATTTCTCCTTGTAGCACAACCGAGTCGGAGGAAGCACTGGAACACAACCCGGCCACCCACCAATGGCTCCAACTTCTTCGGCAAGAGGAAAAATTTCACCTTTCGGGAAAACCAAAATATGGTGTTTCGAATCCCAAAACCGAGAACATGCTTCAAGAAATGAAGGTTGAACCTTGACTTGACGGAGCACCAACAATTGACCAACTCCCATGCAAACGAGTTGATACTTTTCGGGAGGCGACAAATCCCGGCACCATTGTCGCAACGCATTCTCAAAGACATCCATGAAATATTTTTGTGGAAGAAGAAGAAGAAGTTTTTTAGAGATGTTTTTTGTGTTTCGAATGATGAAACAATGAAGCACAAACATCACTATTTATACAAAAATGATCAGCGCGTTTTTCAGAAAAAGGGGAGAGTCGGCTTCCATCGCCAGGTTGCTCGCGCCTCTTTGGGCCTTCCCCAGGATTCCCGCTGTTGACTTGTCTCTTTCAACTTGTGTTTTCTCCTGACACCTCAAACCTCCCGCCAGGACGCTCGCGCCTCTTCGGGATGATCCAGGACATTTTGTGCTTCCTCACACTCACATTTCCTTGTTTTCGCGTTTTACGAAATCCGACATGGTTTCCATGACGCAACTTTAAACATACGGATTTTTCTTTCTTTTTTTAAAAGGGGGAAGGGCTAGATGCCCCGATCCGCAACGGATCTTTTCCAAGTCAGTCGAAATTCCGAAATTTTTTCGCTTTTTCAAAATTTTCCATCCAAATAAAAACCGAAAATTGATAATACGACATTAGTTTTCCTCAAACAATTTCAAGCACTCACAAATTCGAGTCTTGACCTCAAAAATCAAATACACTCGTAAAAATTGTCTTCTAACATTCATCCGTGACGGTTTGAATTTGAATTTTTCGAGTCACAAATCATATTCAATAGTTTCAACGCAATTTAATTCAAGACACGAGTTAATTGCTCAATTTTCAAATTAATTCCTTTTTTTTGGAATCCAAACGTGACGACTGGTCGCAAAAATTTTCAAAATTTGTTTCAATTTTTAACGTCGAGTCATTTTGGTTAATTTTTTTTTTCAATCAAATGTTTTTACGTGTTTGCGTTTATGTATACGTGCTACCTGTTTTTCTACACTAACGATGCTGGAACTAGTGCGAAGCAAAAAGGAGAATTGACAGCAAACAGCGCTCCTCCGAAACACAACACAAAAAAGCCAAAAATCACAAAATGAACCACAATCCAAAAAACACATATATACAAAACCGCCTCACGCAAAATGTAAACATATACAAACAAGAGTCCAAGACACGGACAAGCTACTACAACTACTCAGCACCTCCCGTCGGACCAGTCCCGGTCTCACGAGAAGTCGCCGCCAACGCAGACACCACCACCTGCTCAGGCTCCCTCTCTGGAGTACTCTCCAACGTCTCCTGCTCCATCTCGACATGAAGCTCCTCCGCTGCAGCCAACTGAGCCCTGAGAGAGGCAATCTCCGCGTCTCGGCTCCGTAGCTCGTCCTCACGACGCCTCAAATCCTGGTCTCGATGGATGATCCCCAACCCCTGGGCCTTGATTGTCTACCTGGCTATGTCCAATTCAGCACGGACCCGAGCAAGCTCCGCCGGATCCGCAGTACCCTACAAAACACAACACAGATCATCAAGATCTAAAAACGTGAAATGCAACACAAAATACACAAAAACAGCACAAAAAGTACCTGGGAAAGTCGAGCCTCCCTCGCAGCCAGGTCACCAGCGAGCGCCCTCCAGCGGTTAGCCATCCACCACAAAGCCTGATGACTAACGGTCGTCACCTACTTTCAAAAATGTCCTTCAATACAATGTAAGGCAATGTATAATTGAGGAAAATGTTCAAGGCGGGAACTCACCCTCAGAACGATCAACCTCCACTCCATGCCAACATCGGTCACCTCGGCAACCGTAGGCTCCGGTAAGCGCAGCTGAAGCTCCTCGCCACCTGGCCCCTGAAAGGTGGTCTCCGTCGGGAAAGTCGGGGGCTGAGTCCTCATCAGCTGGTCGACTCCCTACCATTTGGATCCATATCAAAGATGACAAACCCTCTTATCAAAAGGGGCAATGAAAACAAAAGAACAAAGGAAAACATACCTCGATCGGGTACCAGGCAAACCTCGACAACCGGAAGGTGTCGTAGTCGACGTCCCGTAACAACACTCCTCACCTCCCGACCGTGAAGGTGCTCCTCAACCTCATCGGGGTCGACTCACGAACAACACCTAGGCGGGTCGACCGGTGCGACAAAAGTCTCGGTGGAGCACCGACGAGCCAAGCGCTCCCCGTACCAAACCGCTCAATCGCCGTCTCCGGTACAAACGCAGGGAGTCATGAGGCCGCAACGCTCCCGATGGCGGCTCGGTACGCCCGTTTAGTGCTCCCAAGGCCGCCCAACAAACTGCATTCAAGACAAAGCTACTCAGCCGACTGGGGGCTTCATACGCTACCTAGTCATCCTATCTCTATCTATTTCTATAAAAAAAAGAGGGAGTAGAGAACAAGAACTTACGTCAGAAATCCGAAGCTTGTTCACGCGACGCCTGCAGTCCTCCTAAGTCGACTTAATCGACTTCTTCCGAGCCACCGTCCAACCCCTCACAGCAGGGTAGGTCGAGGGAACACCGCCTGTAGTCCCCGGACGCAGAGGGGTGAAGTAAGCATACAACCAAACCTATAATCAAACACAGCAAACACAAATCAGCCAATTTATCAAAAATTGCCAAAATCAGGGGCGCTACCGTCCCTCAAAGACGAGGTCAGGACCAACCAAAGCAGGGGCGCTACCGTCCCTCACTGACTTCGGACGCACCGCCGCGTGCAAGTACCGGGTGAAACTCGCCAGAGCCGGCGTAACCCAGTCGAACTGACCCAAAATGTCAAGGTCGGTGAGGAGAGGAAGCACTTTGGTCGACAAGCGCTCACCCTTATCACCAAAGTACGTGGCACCCAAGAAGTACCACAACCACAACCGCGCCTCCTGCGCGTCAGCCTCAGCCTCTGCCTCCGGACTCTCCAACGACGCCGGAGCAACACCTGCCACCCTCCCACTGAAGTGGTCTTTCACGTACGAACTCGCAATCAGGTACGGAGTGATGTCGGAAGGCTCCGACAAAGCGGTACCGATCAGATGAGTAATCGCAGGAGAAGACACTCTCTCCGGCGTCTCGGTAAACTCGACAGGCGTCTCGCCACAAGGGAGGCCGGATATCATGTCGAAATCCTCTAGGGTCTCTAGGGTCACACCGACCTCCCCGAACTCCATGTGGAACGACGACGTCGTATCCCAGTACCGATCCAACATAGCACGGATCAGACACAGGTTCGACCTAATCGAAGATTTGTGAATATCCCGCCAAGCTGCCACCAACGGCCCAAAAGCCGACCTCTCTATCAACGCCCTCGTCCCGGATCGGAGAACGTCGTAAAAGCCCAGGCAGGTAGTGAAGCCCGAGAAAGTCCTCATGGTGCTAATCTCCTGAAATCAAAAACAAACAACGTCAGAACACCTATCCAGGTATGACATTTCAAAAGTGACGAAAGTTCGATCGGGAACACGACTCACCACGCCCTCGTGAGCACGGTAAGAGATATGCCTGTCCAGTCGAAGCAACAATTGGCTACCGTCAAAACCCTCGGCCTGGCGGCGTCTTCCGCAGTTCACCCACGGAGTGAGTCAGAGCGCCTAGCTCTCCAACTCGCGACGTCGGCATCATCCTCAACTGTCTCCGCCCTCCGTCTTTTCTGGCCACGAGACTCAACGTGGTGGATAAGACCCATCTCAACGACCCTGGTAACGTTCTGTAACGTCCGTCGGGTCGCCCGGGGACGACGCTGCCTCGTAGAAACCCCCCTCTCGGAGGTACCAGCCTCAGACCCAGTCTGAGCTCTCCGAGTGCCATTAGCCCCAACAACTGGCTCCTCACGCTCCTCAACGGCCCCTTCGGCCCCAATGCCGCTTTCAGAGGTCCCTCCTCCTCGGGAACGTCCTCCACTACCGCGGCGGGTGCACTAGCCGGAGTACTAACCGGCCCCGTCCCGAACAACTCCTCAAGAGTCGCAGTAAGGGACCCAGCCTGTCCCGAACACTCTCCTGCAAACAAAGGACGTCAGCCGAAATTTCAACATTGTGACGGCGTAAAATGGACAGATTCAAAATAAAGAAACAACCTGCAAAGCAAATCAAGGGCAATCCCGCCCAAACCCAACCAAACAAAACACCTCACAAAAAAATATAGCAACAAAACAATTCACAAAAAAAAAAAACGCACAAAAAATGACTCGCCCCTCTTTTCAAGCAAAAGACGAGTCAAAACAACCACAAAAAAAAAAACTGCATTTTAAGACCCATACAAGGTCCGCCAACAAACCAAAAATACATTCCCAATGCACTGGAAAAAATTTCTACGGCTCAAAAAGGCAATTCATACGCTAATTTGAGCGCAAACCGGTCAAAAATTCAAAAACGACAGCAAAAAGGCAAACGTGATTTTATCACGCCTCAAGGTGACCTAAACTACCAATAAGGTCTATTTCAAGGCAACCGACTCAATTCAAGCCCAAACAGCGCTTATTTTGTCGAGACATGAGATCATCACAAAAGGCAAAATTCCAATTTTGCCCATAAAACCCGACAAAGGTCCACAATGGCAAATACGGTTTTTCCCGACTACAATGCAACCTAGTGGGACCCACTACCCAAGCGAATAAACTTGGCCTTGTGAGATGAGACGGTTTCCCCGCCTCACTCACGTTTTTTTAGAATAGGGAGCGGGAACGGGGATCAAAATGCAAACTAAAAGCACCCCTATACTCCTAAACAGGTTTCTAACCTAATGCAATCATCAATTTCACTCGAAATGGGCTCAATCAAAAACGCCCAAATCGATTTTCTAGGTAAAATTTACCCTAATTCAACTAAGCTAAAGAACAACAAATTCAAATGGATTCAAGAGGAAATACATACCTTGAGATGACATTATAGTTGATAACACGAATGGAAGTGAGCAAAGGTCCAACAATGGCGATTTTTGTGGGATTTTCGTTTCAAAGGTTGAAGATGAATGAGGAATGGAATGCGATCAAACCTCGCGTCTTTTGAAAAAATAGGGAAGCCCCTTTGGTTCGCAAGGTGGCTCGCGCCTCAATCAGGCCTCCCCTTGCTTTTTCACCGAAATTTGGGCTTTGGCCCAATTTCCCATATTAAACTTCGAGTTTTCATTGACGACATTAAGGACCGTCATTTTTCAAATACAAAAACAAATAGTGAAGTCAAAATTCACTATTTTCCTTCAAAATTTTTGACAAAACGGCGATCAAAACCGCCATTTCCCCTTCAAATTTCAAAAATAATAATGAAAATTCAAAATTCACTATTTTTTCAAATTTCAAAAATAATAGTGAAAATTCGAAATTCACTATTTCTTCAAATTTCAAAAATAATAGTGAAAATTCAAATTCACTATCTCTTCAAATTTCAAACAAGGGCAATTAAAACCGTCAATTTCAAAAATAATAGTGAAAATTCAAAATTCACTATTTCTTCAAATTTCAAAAATAATAGTGAAAATTGAAAATTCACTATCTCTTCAAATTTCAAACAACGGCAATTAAAACCGTCAATTTCAAAAATGATAGTGAAAATTAAAAATTCATTGTTTCCTCAACTTTTAAACGACGAATTAAAACCGCAATTTCAAAAAGAATAGTGAAAATTCAAAATTCACTATTTCTTCAAATTTCAAACGACGGCGATTAAAACCGTCATTTTCAAAATAATAGTTGAAAATTAAATTCCGCTATTTCCCACACACGTCAACGGCGGCACATAAACCGTCACTTCAATTAAAAGTGAAGATTCCAAATTCACTATTCCTTCAAAATGCCAACAGGGGGCTTCTTCGCGGAACCCGCTCATTTCAAAAACAGTAATAGTGAAAATTCAAATTCACTATTTCCACAACGGCATCATGAGTTCGCTACTTTCAAAACAAGCCCATTTGACGCGGCTATTCTCACGGTCCATTAACCGACCGCCCCATGGTCGGGCGAGCCTTACTACGCATCACTACCGGGCGAGCCCTCCTCGTGCACGCACCATGGTCATGCGAGCCTTACTACGCACCATGGTCGGCGAGCCTTACTACGCATCGTGGGCGGCAAGCCTTACTACGCATCGTGGCGGCGAGCCTTACTACGCACCATGGCTGGCGAGCCTTACTACGCACCATGGCTGGCAAGCCTTACTACGCATCGCGGTTGGCGAGCCCTCCTCAGGTACGCACCATGGCTGGCGAGCCTTACTACGCACCATGGCTGGCGAGCCTTATTACGCACCATGGGTGGCGAGCCTTATTACGCACCATGGCTGGCGAACCTTACTACGCATCGCGGTCATGAGCCCTCCTCGGTGCGCGCATCATGGTCGGCGAGCCTTACTACGCATCGCGGTCGGCGAGCCCTCCTCGGATACGCCCCCATGGTGGCCGCCTTTGTTCGCAAACAAGATACAACTCAAGGACATATCCAGAAGATACCTCGGGCACAACTCCTTATCGTGGGTCAAGAGCCTTTATCCGCAAACATGCAAGGACATATCCGAAGATGCCTCAGGTATGACTCCTTCTTATGGCTGGCGAGCCTTTGTACGTAGTCTAACGGACTTTAAACGGCCCGCACGGATAGTTGAAAGACTCTAAACTGTTCCCGACGACAAGTCCTTGACTCGTACCCTCGAGTCGCCTTGGCGTCGCCCTTACCGACGGCAGGTCCTTGGCCCGAATCCTTTTGAGCCGCCTCGACATCGCTTGGGTCTCCAGGTTGTAATCTTCGATTGACTTGGGGGCTCTACTGACTTTCGCCTGTCTAAGCCTCGGTCAAAGTGGGGGCTCAGAGATACCCGATGATCTGCGAGACTTCAACAAACACCCGATGATTATCGGACTATAACATGCTTTGGAATCGCGGCGTTTGATCGACAGTTTGTGTACAACTTTACGTCAGAAAACTTAAAACGATTTTGAAAATAAAACATTTCAAAACATTTCAAAAATACCTGGAGTGTTTAATGCACAACGACAGGGTCGCAATGACACTAACTAGAGTCAAAACCGACACCGGACCAAAAATCGACTCAAAAATTCAAATCCCGACTCCAACAACGAGTCAAACCGAGTCAACCACCAAAAACAAAACATTCAAACCCTTTTATGCTAAGATTTCCCGGATTCATGAATGGTCAAGTACCAAACATGTGACTACAAATCCTAGGATAGAACAAATCATGATTGCTCTTGTGTGAATGTGACAGGACAACTCGAAGAACCGCGACATGACTCGCGCCTCTTTGAGCAGCCTAGGTAGCCACGTCGCTCAAAACTCACACAACCACTCATTTTTCTATAAATACCCCTCAAATGCCCCCATTTGAGAAGTTACGCGAGTGTCCGCCCCCTCTTTTCTCCCTTAAAATTCTCGACTCGACTTCTTAAGTCACAATCCGACGCGTATTTACGGCCTACAGATCGTAAATACAAGCCTTACACATTGTTTGGTACCGTCATCGTGCAGTAAATCACTTAACCGACCACTTCGACCACTACACCATCACTAATCTTAAAACACTCTTTTTTTACTTACCAAAACGGTTTTAAACCGAGTTTTTTCCGACCAAACGAGTTGTTACACTTACGTCGGTCACTCGCCATAACCAAACATGTAAGTATGAGGGTGTAAAAATGCTTCTTTTATCATGTTTTCATTTATTTCATGACTATAACATGCTAAAATGTGCATAACATGAACCAAAACATGGGATAAACGAGCCAAAAACGATTTTTGGCCTGGAGACAAGCCCTTGGCTTCGCCGGCTTGGCCGCGCTAAATGGGGTGTCCAGGTCGAAACTCAACCGCTTTGTTCTCGTCTTTTCCCTTTAATTCATTTTCATATTTGTAATCGTTTTTACTATTTCAAATATTTTCGAACCTTTTTATTTCATTTTATTTGTTTTAACCATAAAACATTTTTCACCCTTGGTTCCTCATACCATGACGGTTAAATCCGTGTTTCGGTGATAATATTTGGTTAATAACATTTAAATGGTATTTTAAAGCCTTTTATTTCATTTCTTTACATTTTCAAAATAACTATATTAGTCACCAACACAAAATCATCCTTGGTTCTACATACCATGCCGGATTTTAACCCGGGTACGATTATGAGTATCGACTAATTATATTCAAATGAACTTAAAACATTTAGTTCATAACTATTTTCAAAACTATTCATGTCAAGCTTGTCAAGTAGAACCCGACACCGAATATTATCAAAATAATGATGATTATTCGAGTCTAGTTCTTCAAATCAACAAATGCGGTCTAAACAACCCTTTCAAACCAAATCGGGTTCAAATACCCATTTTTCAACACGTTTTACAACGTTTTCTAAATGTTCAGAATACGACATATGACCGTAGGTAAAACCGCGCCTGGAACAGGCCATTCAGTTCTCATTTTCAAAACCAGGGAGGGTCCCCTTGTACCGCCGGCTGGCTCGCGCCTCATGCAGCCGCCTGGTACAGGGCCTGTTCCCTTTTCCAGCATTAGTCTAGGACGATCCTGACTCCGACTAGCTCGGATATAGAACGGATCAGATGACTACTTACCCATCCAAAATATGTTTAAAAAATGCTTTACCAAGGTAAATTTATCGCGTTATGCACCAGAAACCTAATACGGTAAATGGTTGTTTAATTTCCGTCTTGCATGCAAATCAACCATTAATCCAACTCGACATCTTATACTTGATACTTGGATTAAATCAACCGACTTAGAAAGCTCTCACATGTTAGGTTTAAATTATTGGATGCGCATTCATGCATTTAAACCATTTTATCAACTTTTGCATTCAACCAACCAAGATCGATCAAGAGAGAGCGCTACTCAAGGGCGGGATTGGTTGTCTGATTAAAGGGCTTCCCAATACTTACCTTCACCTCTTACTCAGAAACTTTGGATAGTGGACGACCTTATCCAGGGCGTACGACAGTCATTCTAGAGATAGGATGCTAAAGAGGGACTATTCCTTATCTTTAGTACCTATGTCAAACCCTGCTTTGTGTTTCGTTTGACCGAGGTATAAAGTGGATTTCGAACGGGTTCCAAGCATCCCACAAATGCTTGGTGGCGACTCCGAACATCTCTAATCGTTTCGAGAGCTTTACCGAGACGAAACCGACCGATCTAAAGCGATCCGGTCGAAAGCATTTTTACGCCACCGAGCGTGGCTTTCTAGACCGTTGCATGTCCACATATTGGCTTGGCGTGCAGGTGGCCCGTGACCGCAGATCGGTAGGTGGTCCAAATCCACAGACCGAGATGTGGCCCATGTCCACACTACCATTTCATTTTGCAAGCTCCTTAACCAAGTTGGTAAGAAAATCAACTTTGTCCTCCATATGGTTGGTGCTTTGCCTTGAAGAAGATGACGCACTTGTCTTCCTAATTCTCCTTCCGAAATTCCTAGAACTTCCCACCAATCTTTCAATCAAGTCATTTGCCTCTTGGACCGATATGTACTCAATCCCTCCTTGTGTGGCGGCCTTAATCATCCTAGCATCATCCTCAACGAGACCTCCACAAAAGTTCAAGAGTAGGTCATAGTCGGTATATCCATGATAAGGACAACTAGCAAGAAGTTGTTTGAACCTCTCCCAATACTCATACAAGTTCTCCCCGTCCATTTGTTCAACATTACTTATTTCTTTCTTCAATTGAGAGGAGAGACTAGCGGGAAAATACTTCTCTAGAAAGGCCCTCTTCATGTGGTTCCAAGTAGTGATGCTCCCGGTGGGGAGATAGTAAAGCCAATCGTTTGCGGCGTCCTTGAGTGAGAAAGGGAAGGCCCTTAGTTGAAGTTGCTCGTCGGTAACCCCATTAGGCTTCATACTTGAGCAAACCACGTGGAATTGGTTGAGATGCTTATTAGGATCCTCCGTGCTAAGTCCATGAAATTGGGGCAATTGGTGAATTAGCCCGGACGTAAGCTCAAAGGTGGCATTTTCCGCCAAGTCCGGAAATGAGATACACAAGGGCACTTGTGTAAGGTCCGGGGCGGTAAGTTCTTTGATGGTTCTAGGCCTCCGTGGATTCTCTCTCTCGCAGTCATGGTGTGGATTCTCGTCCTCACGATCACCCATGATGATTCTTATGGGTTCGGGTTCGGGTTCGGGTTCGGGTTCGGGTTCGAGTTCAAAAGAAATGATGTTATCTTCCTCTTGGTCTTGTTGAGTCACGGGATTGATTTCTTCAATAACCGGGGTGTCTCTTCTAATACCTCCTCCTATCCAAGCAAGTGATCTTTGAATTTCCGGGTTGAATGGAAAAAGTGGTTCACTTGAATTCCTAGTATTGACCATAAACAACTCTACACAAGAGCACACAATAAAAAAGGCTCACACAAGTGATGAACAAGACACTAACAACAAGGAACAAAGATTAACTAACACAACTATTCTAAAAACACCAATAAAAACACTAGCAAAACCGTTACCTTCCCCGGCAACGGCGCTAAAATTTGACACGCCTAAAATGTCGCAATAAAAGACGGCCAAATTAACAATTTATATAACACTAATTCTAAACTAGTAAAGTAGTAAGCAAGGGATCGAACCCAAGAGAAGGGGGGTTTTGCAATGGTGTGTTCAATAGAGCAAGTAGAACAATTGTGACAATTTCAACAACAAATAAGTATGTAAAAGGGAGGGGGGGAGGGGGGGAGGGGGGGAGGAGGGGTTGGTTGGGGTTTCAATTGTAACAAAAGCAAGGCAAAAGTCAGACAAGAGCAAGCAACAAACAATCAAACAAGTGGATTTTAAGATGGAAATTTATTAATTTGAGAGAGACTTAATCCGACCCAAATTTAGGCACTTTAGTTGATAAAACCACTCAATCAATCCTTCTAATTAATATTATCACCTTATTATGGAGATGATTCTCCTAAATCTCCTAAATAATGGTTAAATGACAAGGAAATCACACTTAATCAAATAACCCAACTTATCAATCCTACCAGGTAGAAATCACATACATTGGCCAAATTAATAAGAAGATAAAGGCACTAGAGATTCAATAAGGGTAATTAGACACAATAAAATCACAATTAATGCCTAATTACAAGTTAATCCTTACTTGCTAATTAATCCAAGAAGAAATCACATTCATTAGCATAATAACAAGGTGTTGCAAAGATGAGATTACAAGGAAATCACACTTAATAATCCCAACAACAATAAATTAAGGAACTTGATTAATTAAGCAACAAGGAAATCACACTTAATTACTCAATATAAACAAGGTTTCCCAAATTCAAACAATAAACACAAAGGATTAACAATGATAATAATAATTAAGGAAAGATTAAGGAGTCTTACAACCAAAGGTTACACCTTTGAGCCGGATTAAGAATAGGAGATTAGTTCTCCATAGTAGATCTAAACCCAAATCAAAAATATGAAATAATTCCCAAATTACAACTTGATTAATTAAAAGTGTGCATAAGATGTCTTAACCTTGAGGAAAACATCTTATATATAGTCTAACGTAACCTAATAATCATGGGCTTAACACAGGAAAAGCCCGTAACACAAAACGGAACAAACCCAGAAAACTCGCACGGTGCGAGTGCTGGTGTCTGGAAACTCGCAGGGTGCGAGTTTAGGCATGGAGTGCGTTTTTCTTTCGTCCTTTGCTTGATCCTTGGGAGGCTTTCTCATGGTATTTCTCCAATGTTTGTTCTTCACTCTTCCTTGGACGCTTCTCTTGGTCTCTTGGCATCTCATTCTTCACTAGAAATCATGCTAAATGATAAAGCATTCGGAATTGGTTAAATAATGTGAAAATCGTCAAAAACCGTCACCAAATGATACCAAATGAGCTCCAAATGATGCCAAAACTATGTGGAAATAGGAGCTCATCAACTATCCTTCATTGAGGAAAAAAAAAAAAAAAAACTTAGCTCTCTCCATCCCTAACAATTCAACATCCCGTATTAATCAAAAATCATCACTTATGTACTATAATTTCAATAGAGAACATGTATTTGATTCATAGTGTAATTATAGATCAAATTAATGAGTTCTAATTTTAAGGCTCTTCCAAAAACCTAATTAAACACCCTACGGATCACCTCTGCTTTCCAATGAGTCAATGATACGTCCTTTTCTAGCCAGATTCAACAAACAAATGCGTTACTCGCCTGTCTAGTGTCTAAGCAGTGGCGCAACTTCTGTGGACCTCAAGTCGCACCAACAGTTTTGAGCCCAAAATCACGCACTCCAATTAATAAATGAAAACCCAATTTTAGTGGACATCGTTAAGAGCAAGCAGGCTTTATTTGTAGGTAATACCGACACTCCTCCTAACTAATTGTTCTTTATTCGATATTGTTTTCGACATCAACACCCGTCGAACACATGCCTTAGCGTGTTATAGTTTAGATGAGGAATAAGATGTCGAAAGAGATTGATTAGAAGATGGGTATGAGTGGGAAATAAGAACTAGTTATAAACAAGGTCAAATCTTACGGTCACTTATTTAAATTTAACTATAAATTATATTCCCTCTCGTCCCAGTCAACTGTTGTCCTTTGATTTTAACACAAAGACCAAGAAAAGGGGAATTGACCAATTATTAAATGACAAGTGAACCAAATTGACTATGAATGATCAAATTGATCATCAAGTTCATTCTTAAAATAGATAACACAACAATTGACTGAGACACCTTAAAATGGACTAGGACAACAAATGACCGGGAGAGAAGAAATATATTTTATTAAATTTAAATAACTTATCTCGTGTTCTAAATTTCATCAAATGCGGTATTACTTGTCTGCGTCCGTTTTGATGCTACCTAACTTTATATCATGTACACGGGAAAGAGTCACCAATGTGTCAGTCTGAAGTTCTAACAAAACAGCTCGTATTGTCAATTCCTTATGCGGAGTAACATGTCCATTCATTGCAGTTTTGCAACATTTATATATTTTCTACCCATAAATAACAAATTGACAATACTTGGAAAAAATCTCTATGTAATTGCATCTTCGTATTAGTATAACTTTCTCAACTCGCCAATTGAATAATTTTTACATGGAAAAGTTGCATATACTTTCGAAGGAACATGTGCAACGATTCAGAAACGTTCCGTGAATGCTAACACAACATGAATACTTTCAAAAACAAGCCTATCTCTCCGTGTTCCCTTCAAACACCCTCAAAATAGAAAAGATTTGTACCAATTCTTAGGAAAAAAACTCTTTTAGGCCCGCCACATTTTGAATCCTTAGATACACTAACCAATGAGAAAATTGTACTCCCTCCGTACCAAACCAAATGTAACATTTACTATAAATGGATGTACCACACTAAAGGTAACATTCCTTATTTGGCCCACAATATTACCAAGTTATCCTTATACCTATTTGATATTTACACAAAATGTCATTACATATCCCACCTATCAACCCACAATTAAACCCACAATTACATACCCCACCTATTTTTTCTCGCTTTACCCTTACTTTTTCCACTTTTTCTTAAATACTCCACTTTTCCCTACGTTACCTTTGGTGTGGTACGGAGGGAGTAATTGCTAACACGTATTACTGTTAATAAAAAGCGGAAATAACAAATATATGAAAACATAGTACACCCGATATCTCTATGTACAAAATCTCATTGAAGACGGGCACTATCCGTCACAAACTGAAGACGGGTAGTGTCCCTCTCACAAGATGCAAGTGGCAATATGCATGGATGCTCCATTTTCCCTCCCACTTGCCAACCCACTTGCTTTATTGTGAGAGGTCTTCAGCTTGTGACGGATATTGTCCGTCACAAGTAAGACGTTTTGATCTCTATGATATGTTTGTACAAGTTTATCCAAATTTGATGAACCAGTGCTCCCTAGGGTTTCTAGTGGAGATCTCTTAGGGCTTCCCTGACTCCGTCCTTCCCTTCGAGGTTTCTTCTTCTTTCTCTCTACTTTTCTTTCCTATACTCTTCTATATTCTCTCTGGTTGGTCGCGGCTCTTAAAGGTAGGCTCATCCTACTGGTTTTTCCCTTTTTCTTTCGTTCGGTTTTTTTCTTCTTGTTTGCATGGCTCATAACAAAGGCAAGGGAGTTTGGGGGGACGATGATGATGAGGATGATGGGGAGGGGTTTGTCTGGGATGTAGGGGGTACATCGTCGACTTCTGAAAAAGAGGAGTTTATATTAGTTGGGAAATTATGGGCATCAAAATCTATAAATACTAGAGCGGCTATTGAATCGATGACGAAATTATGGAACCCTAAAGGGTCGATTATTGGGAATGTAATTGATGGGAAAGAGAAAATCTTTATTTTCAAATTCTCAAATGCAAAAGACAAAGAGAAGGTGATGATAGGGCAATCGTGGCACTTTGATAAATTTATTTGGGGTCTTAATGAACCAAACGAGAATGGTAAGCTGACAGAGACCTCACTCCATTTGGTTCCCATCTGGGCTCGAATATATGACCTGCCGTTCAAGGGGAGAACGAATGCCCATAATTTAAAGAAAATGGGTGAGCAGATAGGAAGCTTCATAAGTGCGGATGAGGCATCAATACCAGAGATTGAACGAGCAGTAAGGATACGTATCCTGCATGATGTTAGGGTACCTTTTAGAAGATTTGTGACTATCAGGATGCCTAATGGGCTCGCCACACGGTTCAACGTGAAATACGAGAGGGTTCCAACTTTCTATTATGGGTGTGGTGTACTAGGGCATGGTGAGAAAGACTGTGATGAGGGGCCTTACGAGGAGGGAGAGCTTAAATTTGGAGAGTGGTTACGTGCCTCACCTTGGAAAGTCACGAAGACTGAACCTGCAATCCCAACTGCGGCAGCACGGTCTTTGACAAAATGTTTTGACGCGGAGAGCAGGAGAAAAGTAGACGAGGATATAGAACAAATGATTGCTCGCTTACAGAAGGTTGTCATTCGTCCTAAAACTAAACAGGGGGAGGCAGTAAACGTGCAGCCTGGTCCTTATGCGACTAAGGAGTCTGGTTCTGATCGAAGGGCAGAGGACAGAGGAGGAAGTGGGGGGACAGGTAGCATGGTGGAAACTGTTCGAATGGACGAGGGGATGGTGGAGACTGTTGTGACTGATATAGAGGACCGAGACTTAAGCCGTGAACAGGGGGAGCAGCTAATACGGTTGGGGGGTGGGAAAACGTGGAGAAGATTGGAAAGGGATCAAGCTGCAGAGGGGGATGTTAGGGTACAGATGGAGGTGCATACTAAGCGGGGGTTTGAGGAAGGTGATGCGGATGTTTCTGTGACAGGGGAGGCAAAAAGACAATGTATCATGGGTGTAAGTTCACCTGAGGCGGAGGTTGAGACGACTCAACCCCGTCGGGCCCAATGAAACTCTTAAGCCTTAACTGCAGGGGGCTGGGCAACCCCGATGCAGTAGGCGGTCTAAAAAACCTTGTCCGGAGGGAGGCCCCGATTCTTATCTTTCTTTGTGAAACGAAGCTTAGTGGAGTGGAAATGAGGAATGTTAGGAATCGTCTGGATGGTTACGAGGGTTTTGAAGTGGATAGTGTGGGTAGGTCGGGAGGGTTAGCCTTATTATGGAAGGAAGAAGTGACCTGTACTCTTAGGTCAATGTCAAACCATTACATTGATGTCACGGTGGCTCATGGGAGTTTTTCATGGAGGTTAACGGGTTTTTACGGGTGGCCTGCCATACAAGATAGATGGTTGTCTTGGCAACAATTAAGGCTCTTGGCGGAGGAGGGACCTGATCCCTGGCTTTGCATAGGAGATTATAATGAAGTTTTGTATGCTAATGAGATGTTGGGTGGAGAGCGACAACAATGGCAAATGAATAACTTCCGGGATGCTGTGGATGAATGCGGGCTTAGAGACATTCCTTATGTGGGCTACGGATATACTTATGACAATGGACAAGCGGGGAGCGATAATAGACAGTGCCGACTTGATAGAGCTATGGTGACGGGACTTTGGTGGGATTTGTTTCCATACTCTAAACTGTTTCATTTGGATAGGGAATGGTCAGACCATTCCCCAATATGTGTCCACATAAACAGGAATAGAGAGGAGACATATAGGAGGCAAAATCCGTTTCGATTTGAGCAAGCTTGGATTGGGGAAGACGGTTGTGAAGACGCAATACAGAGGGCATGGCTGGGGGGTAATGGGGATCTAATGACAAATATCAGGCGTTGTGCCGAGGAGTTGAGGGAATGGAAAGGCATTAGCATAGGTAAGGTGGTGCGTGATCTAAAGAAGAAGAGAGAAAATTTGAAAACTTTGAATGAAGGGGAAAGGAGGACGCGGGATATACAGGAAAGGAGAAAGGTCATCAAGGATATTGCAAACCTTATACGCCAAGAGGAAATATTTTGGAGGCAGCGATCAAGGGCTCTTTGGCTCCGGAATGGTGACAAAAATACATCTTTTTTTCACCAAAAAGCAACACAGCGCAAGGCCAAAAACCATATTGCAAGAATTGTGGATGACCAAGGGCGTGGATATGAGAAAACCTCTGACATAGCTGATTGTGCAGTGAGGTATTTTTCAAATTTATTTAAAACCTCGAGACCGCGAGACTTTGAGGGGCTCATGACGGGGGTAGAAGGAAGGGTGACAGATGATATGAACATGATTCTCAAGGCATATTATAGGGGTGAAGAAGTGGTCGAAGCACTAAATCAAATGCATCCTTTAAAGGCACCGGGTTTGGATGGTATGAACGCTCTTTTTTATCAAACATATTGGCACATTGTCGGCCCCTCGGTAGTGCGAACAGTGCTCGGCATTCTCAATGGTGGTGAAATCCCAGACGGTTTAAACCATACAAAAATCGTTCTAATCCCAAAGAAGAAAGCCCCGGATAAGTTATCGGATTTTCGTCCTATAAGCCTATGCAACGTTTTATACAAAATTATTTCTAAGGTTCTAGCTAATAGGCTAAAGTTGTTCTTAGATAAGGTGGTCTCTGAAAACCAAAGTGCGTTCACACCCGGACGACTTATAACTGATAATGTTCTTGTAGCTTTCGAAGTTTTCCACCATATGAAGAACAATAGGAGTGGGGGTGGACACATGGCTCTAAAGCTCGACATGGCAAAGGCATACGATAGGGTCGAGTGGCCTTTCCTTGAGGAGGTATTGCTGCGAATGGGTTTTGACCACCGATGGGTGGATAGAGTCATGACTTGTGTCAGAACAGTGACGTATACAATCGGTGTTAATGGGGAAAACTCGAATAATTTTCGGCCTGAGCGAGGGCTGAGACAAGAGGACCCGTTGTCTCCATACCTTTTCATTCTATGTGCTGAAGTTCTATCAAGTCTTATCCGGAATGCGGTGGAACAAGGGTCAATACAAGGGGTTAGGATTGCACCTACTGCTCCTCCAATCTCGCACCTCTTTTTCGCTGATGATAGTCTCATTTTTACGCGGGCAAATGAACGGGAGGCTGCTCACATTCGGGATATATTGCGCCTGTACGAGAATGGTTCCGGCCAGTTAGTAAATCTTGATAAAACAACTGTGTCCTTCAGCAAGGGCACGAAATGGGCCAGGAAGCAAAGGGTCAATGAGGTTCTTCGGGTAAGAATGGTTGAGGAACAGGACCGGTATTTGGGTTTACCTACCACAGTGGGATTGGTCAAAGAGAAATCTCACGAATATCATCCGGGACAGAATTAGCAAGAAGCTTCAGGGGTGGAGGGGGCGCATGCTCAGCAAGGCAGGGAAGGAGATATTGATAAAGGCTATTGGCCAATCAATTCCTTCTTACACGATGAGTGTTTTCAAACTCCCATCCAACTTCTGTAGTGAGCTTCGGTCATTGGTATCGGGTTTTTGGTGGGGCTCGGAGAGAGGTAAGCGGAAAATACCGTGGGTCGCTTGGCGAAAGATGTGTCGACCTAAGGGAGAAGGAGGGATGGGTTTTCGGGATTTCGAAAACTTTAATGATGCTCTGCTAGGCAAACAAGCTTGGAGGATTATTACCCATCCGGACAGTCTTATGGCTCGAATATTTAAAGCTAAGTATTTCCCAACAACTAGCTTTATGGAGTCGGTGCTAGAAAACACGCCAAGTTATGCGTGGCGAGGAATTTGGACTGCGAGAAGGATTGTGTTATTGGGAGGGAGGAAAAGAATTGGAGATGGTAACTCAACTCGTGTGTGGACTGATCCTTGGATTCCCGCTACTCAATCACACCGTGTTTTATCGCCAAGAGGAGACAATGATCCCGAGATGACGGTTAGTGAGCTCTTCCATGAGAATGGTATTGATTGGGATTACGAGAAATTACATGCTCTGTTTCTACCCTTTGAATGTGATCGTATCAAAACCATTCGCATCAGTGAGAGGAAGCCCCACGATGAATGGTGTTGGGAGCTAGAGAAAAACGGTGACTACTCTGTGAGGTCGGCTTACCGAAAGCTAATTGGGGAAGATAATGTTGAGGCGGGACAGTCCGAGGACAGCAAGGCTAGGTGGGTCTGGAACAAAATTTGGAGTGCCCCAGTTTTGCCGAGGATTAAAACCTTTTTCTGGCAATTATGCAATGATGCACTTGCCATGAGAGGTAACATCGCTGTCCGAATGGAATTGACGGATGAGACTTGCCCACGATGTCGATATGGTATGGAGACGTGTCTTCATGCTTTACGAGATTGTGGTAGGGTGGGGGACATATGGGATGGGTTGGGAGTGGAGAGGATGGAGGGAGTTGGGTTTGGGAACGCGAAGGACTGGGTAGAGGAGATGCTGAGAGGGATGGGTGTGCGGGAAAGTGTAGAATTCATGGTGTGTAGCTGGGCCATCTGGGAGGACCGCAATAAATTGGTGTTTGAAGGGGGGGAGTGGGGGGGGGGGGGGGGGGGGTTTGGATAAAGTAGTGAAGAGAGTGAGGGACATGGTGTGGGAGATGAGAGAGAGCTCAGGGAAAGAGGTAGGGGACGCCAAGGCAGAGGGAGCAGGGAGTGTAACGGAGAGGGCGGATAGAGGAGGATGGACGACACCAAGACAGGGATGGGTGAAAGTCAACGTGGATGCTGCAGTCCTTGAAGGAATTGGAGTGGGCTGGGGGAGTGTTGCGAGGGATAGCCAGGGCCGTGTGTTGTGGTGTGCAGTGACTCAACAGAGGAGTGAGATGGGTGTAGCGATGGCGGAGGCGATGGGCATATGGCAAGGCTTGCAGGAAGCTAAACGGAATGGACTTCAAGATGTGGAGATTGAAAGTGATAGTGCAGTGGTGGTGGAAGACTTGCAAAGACGGACAAAGGGCCGTAGTGACTTACATCTCATTTACGATGACATTTCGTTTTTATGTAATTCGTTTCATAGTGTGGTTTTTAAGTTTACGCGTAGGACAAATAATATGATAGCGCACAAGATGGCCGACTTTGGTCCATGGTCTGAGGGCCGACGGAGCTGGTTAGATATGATACTGCTAGATATTGCTTGTATGGCGGAACGTGATTTTAATGTTATGATTTGATTCCCCATTGGGGTTTCCTTCAAAAATAAAAAAAAAAATTGATGAACCAAAACTTAGAAAAAGAGATCGGGAATAGACATTTATGTACTCCATTGATGCATAATTCCTCTGCAAATCTTCAAACAAACCTTTAAATAGCTCACACATTGAAGATGGGGAGTACATACAAAACATCGCCTTTCATACAGGCTCGCCCAAACTCAAGACTCGATATATTAGTACTTTAAATACCATCAAAGCCTAGAATAAACCAAAAACAAAAGCGCATAATTGCATAAGTTACCAACACTTAGTACCTAAATCTACTCTTTGCAACATGGCAAAGAAATTAATTCAGAAAATAATACTAATGTGGCTTCATACCCCCTCTACTTCTGTAAATAAGTCTCCTTTGAAAACTTTTTTTCTATTCACTAAACAAAGTAAAATGAGACTTATTTACAAATGCGACTCAGATTACACCGTTACACGTCCTTCAACACCGGGTTCAGACAGTGTATCAGAGATGTGGCCTTCATTGTGAGACAATGCAAGTAGCTTCCGTTTCTGTGCTCGTGGAGGGAGGTGTTTTGACGACGGTTTTCTTGAGCCAACTGTCCAAGGAAAGAACACACCTGTCCCACCACGTGGCATTTTTCTTGGATTCACGACCACAGGTCGAACTGGAGCAAGCATCACCAAGGGAGCTCGAATAACATTCCATTTTGGAGTTAATTCAACCGGGGCTCTGTTTGGTGGTGTTTGCAGGACTGGCATACCAGCAGGTTGCCACAAAGTCATCACTTGGCTTAGAGGACTCAGTGGTGTGGAATGTTGGACTTGGAGTTGGTCTGATCGAACCCTGGTGAATGTAATGCTGACCCTTCTTGTTGGAGATGCGCACATTACATGCCTTGCCATGTCGGCGCTATTTTTCCTCATGACGACAATAGACCTACACAAAACAAGGGATTTCTATTCATTTAGACTATATGGTTGGAGAACAACGATTGTTATACATCGCCCTTCTTAGTAACAAAGCATTTTGAACCAGATCAGGTGTATCATTCCTCAGTGACTTTACCAATTACCAAGTAAAATAAGTAACATCTGCTAAATATGATAAAAGCGTTGACGACATACCCTTCTTTCATGGAAAGCACCAGTTGCCCTTTGAAGTTCCCTTCACCATCATTTACCAAGGTACGCCCAAAAGCCATTGTAGATTCAGAGAGTACTAGAGTACAGAGTGGTTGGTCCAAATGAGGTGGCTTAAGAAAAGGCTGAGAATGCTCTCCCTATAGTTCAATCAATTGAGCAAATTCAGTTTCTAGCATAGAGTATCACAGAGGGCCTTAATTTAGGACCTGATATGAACATGAGAATGCATACCTCATCGAAATAGTTGATGATGCAACCATTTGGTTTTCTATGCTCTGGTAATACTTGCCACTGAACAAGGTGATCGATCATGCTTTGTATGATTTCTGGAATCGGCTCATTGTTAACTGCAAATCAACATACAGAAAAAGTCCAGCAGATGCATGTTAATATGTTATTAGAAAACCTCCAATATATAAATGTTACTGTTATTAGAAATGACCGAATTTACTAAAATCATTCACTCTTACTCCTCTGTGGCTCATTGGTTGCCTCGCCTTGTAAATGTTCAAATAATGGAACACCAAACTGAATCTGCTCCCTTTTGTTAGTTTTAGCCTGTTTGTTAAATAGAATGTAGGTTTCACCTGCATTCACACAATAGATAACAAAACTGTAACTCTTTTGAATGTTCGGAATTTCAGAAGTGAAAATCAAGGAGACAAAAAAACTAGCCTAAGAATTTGACATAGAGCTAAAGACTGACCAATCTTTGGCTACGAAATATCAGTCGGTTTAGTTGCTTTTTAAAGTTTTTCACAACTCAACCTCAACACCATTTCCATTATGGCCATTGTGAAACAACCTCTCTATTTCTCTAACACAAAGTTAAAGTAACACACATCAAATGTCCTTAACCATCTTATACGACTATGCGAGCTTTTTAACTTTGAAGCACACTGGAGTAATTTTATTGTCGGTCGTTTCACAAAGCTGAAGCAATAATAAAGTATACAAATCAAGAGATTCGAGAGTTTGGAAAAATTCACCTAAAAGTTCACCATTTTGACCAGCAACTCGTAGTTCATCAACGAAATCACGCAGCTTGCAGAGCTCAGAGACAGTAAATACATCTTCAAACATCTTAAGACCTTTTACCACATTTACCTGTCAATCACAGTAATTTAATAAAGTAGAACAAAATGTCTCTTGAGGTAAAACGTATATGATTAAAAATAAAGTAAATAATAATGAATTTCGATAGAAGGACTCGCCATACGCCCTTTCATTGGCTCCTTAGCTACAAAACCTTTTGTCAATTTGATCTGCTCACGTCGAGATATACAGTTTCCATGGCTATCACATACTTCACTGTGATCCATTGTTTCCTGAGATCCTACATTTGATATATTAAAAAATGCAGAATAGGTTAGCACAATTTACTGAATAAGACTTACAATCTCCGTCCTAATCAACTTTTTTTTACTAGTCCTCCTAGTGAATCGGTGATACTAGTCCCATAAACAATGAAAAATACGCACATTTTAGGTTAAAATTTTCGATCTTCTTCTACGCTTTCCAAATTATTATATTTCTACATCATGTTTGCTACTACTCGCCTCCTAAACATTTTAAGCTTATATTTTAAACACAAATCTAATTTCGAATCATAAATCAAGCATTTATGACACAATGACATCCTTAGAGAGTTTAGAGGTATCATTAACCTGTATTCAAAAATGAACTATCATGATGTGAAGGTCAAACTACTAGACATATATTTCACATTTCGCGAACGCCGGCCACAAAAATGCATTATATGAGACGTCGTGTTTGACGGTGGCTAACAGATAAAGGCAACAACTTTCTACACAAAAATATTTTAACAATTAATAATGGCATGACATCAGTTAGCAGTTAGCACACTACAATATTGACCCGTAGCATGCTGCATGCCCTCACAGAAGGAATCCAATCATGTGGTCATTTTTCAAATGAGGACCTTAAGATTTATTATTACAACTTTTGGTGCATAAAGTAAAGCAAAAATAATCACAAATAACATGATGTATCAACATAAAGTAAAACAAAAATAATTGACTTTATTTTTTATACTCTTCGAGATGTTCTTAGATTAAGTAACCACAAAGTTAGAGCTAACATCGATTATCATAAGCAACTACGTGGGATTCAAATTAGTGATTCAAATTAAATTAGAAACAAGATTTTTGTGTAATCGCATCCTTTCAAGTCAAGGGGTTCATTATGTCATTTCAATTTTCTTCCCCTTTTTTTCCTTGATGACGAGGGAATCCGCAACCGTTATCTTCGGTAAGCATATTTTTTTATGTAAGAGAATTATCAATCAATTTCTCAAATCAATGACCTGTGTAAACAATAACAGAGAAACAGAATACAGCAGAGCAGACTGGCGGTAGATCCAACTGTCCTAAAACAATGCCGCCTAATTGCCTAAACTAACTCAAATGCACACATCTGACATCTCCAACACAAGTCCACATACACCTCCCCAAACTAACTGTAAACGCAAAACCTACTTGCCAGAGCAACCTAATAAAATTGGAAAATTCTTATGAAAACCTCCGCTTTTATACGAGATTATTTTATAATAAAAATTATATAAGATGGTTTTGTAAAAATATTTATTAAGCGACAAGGTATAAAATGACTGAAAGAATGAAGAGTTAACTTTACGCTAATCGTATTTTCATGTAGCAAAAAACCACTACACTGGAATTTACGTTCCTAATGCTTTTTTTGTCGGAAATGCTAATTCCATTGCACTCTCCATTATCACAGGAGTTATGAATAGACGAAGACGTATTTTGTTGATGTGAGACGGTCTTATAGAAGAAGATGAATAACAAACTACGTCATCCATCAGTTCACCAAATTAAAAGCATATCCACGGGTGAAGGTCGGTAAGCATATAAGTACATTAGATAGAGAATAGTGCCAGACCGTGGTCCTTGTCCTTCAACAATCAACAAGGTTTGGGACCATGAATGACTCCTCCCGTATCGATTCTTAGGCATCTCCTTTTCAAAATATTCCTTCAATTTAAGGCTATCTTCAAATTATAGGACTACTAGCTAACACTTTGTTCGGATTTGTAGATATATATATTCTTGCTTTTAACATAGTCATAGTAATTTAGTTAGGTCGCTTTATAGTTCACTAAGCTGTCACCTTTTTTACATTTTTAACTACAATATCCGTATTAATGAAACGATTCCCTAATATAATAAGAGTAGTTGTTTAGGTCATAGCAAAAAGTTTTTTTTTTTTATTATGATTAAGTGATAGTATTGCCGTATTGGGATCTGTATTGCGTCTTAAGCACGAAAATATAGCTGAATTATGTTTAGCTTCTCAAGTGAAATAGCAAAAGCCTTCCAACTTGGAACAGGTTATGTGATGTTAGAGGTGTAGAAATGCCGAGGCACGTTGTGTTACCATTTGATAGGGCAGAGTACGGATCGGGTATTTGATCCAAAGTGCTAGTTCGGATCGGATATCCATATTAGAAATCCTGAAGTTAGATATCCAATATCCAAACCAAATGTCTCAGATATCCAATGTTCGGGTATCCAAAATAATCGGATCGGATGCGGATATCCATCGGATATCCATACTTTTGAATTTACTTTAAAATTAAGTTTGAAACACGATTATATTCATACTTTTACATGATGATTTTCTTTCGTATTCCTATTCCAATGTTCTCGCTATAAAATTTAAGTACCACATGGATATTTCTCTAATATTTTAAACATTAGTTAAGTTGTTGTATCAAATAAAATTTTATTTTCTCGAAATTATACTAAAAAGCTATAGTTTCGGATCAGATCGGATATCCAAATGTTTTAATTCTAATATCCATATCCAAACCAAAACCAAAGATTTCGGATCAGATACCCAAACCAAACTTAACTTTCAGATCGGATATCCAAAACTTCGGATCAGATTCAGATCGGATATCGGATCAGTTTGGATAATCGGATTTTTTGCTCAGCCCTACCATTTGATATGTCCCTTTTCCAAAAGAGTGGCTCTTACCAAATGGAAAGGTAGGTTTGTAATCATAGTTTCATAGTTTTCACTTTTATGTGGGCACACATTACAAATATAATCTCACAACACAAGAACTAAAATCACAAAGTTGCGTTTGATACACACTTTTTGTTTGGCAACTCATTTGACCAAAAAAAAATATTCCTTATATCTCGAGAAATTTAGTAATACCATAAAACTACGAGGGTTAAATAAAGAAGCCTTTATTTAAACATTGATTCTTTTCCTTTTTGTTAAAATAGCCGTTATTAACCTATGCCGGAGTTTTAATTTGAGACTATATCTCCAAAGACATTTCCTCTTAACACCCACTCCAAATAGAATAACTGATTCAAATTTTTAATAAGCCCATCAACAATCATTGTCTAGCATACTAAACACTAAAAAATAATGTTGTCTAGCCAATTATTATTATTTGTATCTCTTTGCTGTCATCTTCAATAAGATAGACATGTTCAAGTAGTTGTAAAATAAAGAAAAATACAAATTCAGTACTCCGTAGTTAGTAGACAATTGTCTTTTTCGCATATGTCAATTAGATTTTAATAGAGGGAGTATTTTATTTTATTAAGAAGTAGTACTAACTACGACAACAGTATGATTTTATCAATCAATTATGCCAATAAACAAAACTTTTAGACTGGCCTGAATTTTAGTTCTAAAGTATCCGAACTGTTCCTTTTATTTATCAAATTTAAAAACAGTAAACTTTGAACAAACATGCGTCAGTCTTTCATCTTACTGTATTAAGTACTTCGTAGTTCCTCCATTCAACTCCACTCTACCACTTTGTTTTTTCACGTTTGTCAACGCGTGTTTTACGCGGTAAATATCGTTAGGTACGTATTTGCAAAAATTATAAAAGTTAGATATTTTTAATGTACTCGTAAAGACGAATCAAACAAGATCCCACGTGAATATATTTTCACTTATGTATTGAGAGAAAATCGAGAATAAATGTGCACTTGTGAATATTGTAGAAAATAAAAATAGGTAGAGTGGAGTTGAATGGAGGAAGTATTAACTAAAGCCCCTTTTGTTTGGTCAACGCAACTTAACTTTGATCAAACACATGGTTGGTAGGTTAACCCTTTAACAGTAAATACATGATTACCGTAATTCAACATTATTTTTCTTTTTACTGTCAGGTGAAACAACAATGACATTACAAATGTAGAATATAGCACATGACCGGATTTGATAGTCCAGTTCTACAAGACAACTTAAGGCCCATTATAATAGGAAAACTTGTTTTTTTAGTAAATAGTACACAAAAGTCAAACATAATATTTGACTAGCAAACAAAAACATTATTGGGTATGGGGTCTAGTTCTGAGAATCTTTTGAAGGTGCTATTAAATGGCTCTAAGCACCCGAAATCAAACCTAATGTGGAGTACCTATTAAAAATTTCGAATTTTTAGCGGAAAATTACTCCAATAAGCATTCAATATACTTTCGGGATTTGTATCCAGATTATGGCGAAATACGAAAATTGATTTCAACACTGACTCACTAAATTCACATTGTTTACCCACAATGACCCAATAAATAGACAATATTGTTTTTTTTTTATTACGAGGGCGTTAAATCCCCCGGGCTAATCAAAAATAGAAAACAAATTTGCATAATTCTGATATTTTCCCAAAGAAATAGTCAATGAATTGACAGGCAATTACGCAACATAGCAGGTGAAAAATCAACCATTTGGCGACACATAAAAATAAAAACGTAAAGAAATAGTCGAGACACGGAATAGAAAAATAAAGAAATAACCGAGACATTTAAATAAGAAAAACATAGAGAAAAGGCGAAAACTTGGGACTTACCGGTGTCAGTAATATCACTATCCGGTGAATCATCACCTTCTTCACTAACATTCTCATTACATTTGACTTTCTCAAAATCATGACTTTCAACTTCCTCAACACCACTGCCACCTCCACCGCCACCGCCGTTACTACCAGCACCACACAACGATCCAGTCACTTCCGCAGCATGAAGTAGGTGAAGTGAAACATCAGCAATAGTGAAATACTTCTGCGTTTGAAGGACGGGAATCCAATTCAACCGTCTCCGATGAATCGCAGCGAACACAGACTCATACTCCGCCGGAACACGGTGATCTTCGCCTCCACCATGTCGGGAAGTTATTTGAACAAGGTGGTGGCAGAGGGAGTCGATAATAGCATTCGCCGCCGCAAACTCTCCTCTGTACCACTCTATCACCTGGTCTTTCTCCGTCGCCGACAGCGCCGTTGTGGTAGGGAATGATGATGAAAAAGGAACCACCGTCGCCGGCGACATTTTTGTTTGATTTTATTTATATATTTATTTAATAATTGGGTTTTGAAATTATATTAAATGTGAAATAATGCTCTGTTTTGAGGATTTTATTAGAAGTGGCTTGGAGAAGGGGTAACTAGTTTTAGATAAATAAAGAAGAGAGAGGGAATGGTGAGAAAAATGTGGTGTGGTCGTTTTTCAGCTAGCAATTCAAGGGTTTAGGGGAGATTTATATCAAGGGTTTTTGGATTTTTTTTTTTTCTTTTTTTCTTTTTTTTTTTTTGAGAATTTTCTCCGTACACATAGGACCGAGTTATTCCAATGTTAAAATGGGAAATTGTGATGGTATGGCATTTTTGTGAGTCCGTTTTTGAAATAATGCTCAAAAATAAAAAAATTGTCGTTTTGGGTCGGTTTTGAAAACATTTATCGAAATGGTGTCCACGTAGGCTCGGTTTTGACGAGCCTGTATGAGGCTTAAACACGCCATACGTATTGGCGTGTTTACTTGAATGAACACGCCATTACATATGGCGTGTTTAGGCAGTCCAAAATTCTAACCCAAAGTCAGTAGCTGAACAACATAAGCAAAGGAAACACGCCATACATAATGGCGTGTCTTAAGACCAAAACACGCCATTACGTGGGGGACCCTAGCGTAATTTAAAATTTTATAAGTTTAATTTTAATTCAGATTAGATCAGTTCGGTTTAATTTAATTTTATAAGTTTACTTTCATTTTAATTATATTTAGCGTAATTTAAAATTCTTTAGTAAAAAGGAATAATAAGGTTTAAGTATTTGATACAAAGTATACATTATAATACACTTATTCTTGCTATTTTATTAGTTTCTCTTAAATTTATGCAAACTAATAAAAAAGTGTTAAAATATAAATAAGATGTAAAAAGTATAAACTGTTTATAAAAGCATTCACTCTGAACGATAGTATAAAGTTACCATTTTTATGAAAAAAATTTACTGAATAAAAGATTCAATTAAGATAATGAAAGAGTGAAAAGAACATAGGAAGGACCATGACATAATTAGAGTAGTTTTTAAATAACTTAGTGACGGTCTTTTGTAAGTATTTGTATTTTTCAAATATTATTTTATTGCTTTTCAAAAATATTCTTATTTCCTCTTTATAACTGAATTAGTTTTAAACCTTGTGCAAAATTGTACCGGTATAGTACCAAAAATTTGTTAGTATTTTTCAAAAATTATTCCATTGCTTTCCAAAGATTTTCTTATCTCCTTTTTATAACTGAATTAAGAAATGCAATTATAAATTTCCTCAAAAAAAAAATGCAATTATAAATATATTTTGATTTTTTTACTCCGTTTTTACATTAAGGCTCTGTTTGGTAAAACTAACTGAAAATGTAGCTGAAACTTGAGAAGTAGTTGAAAACTGAAAAGTTAACTGAAACCTACTAGCTCATAAGATATCTGAAAATTAGGAGCTGATAAGTTAGCTGGTTATAAAAAATGTTTTACAAACTAGCTGAAAAGATAGATGATTTTTGGTAGAATGACGTATAAGGATATGATAATTATTTAATATATTATAGTTCTAATAAGGGGTAAAAGTGGAAAATAACTTAATATTTCAGGTACCTGATTTCTCAAATGTGATCTTAGTTAGCATTTTGTTTCAGATAACTTAATTAGTTTGATCAAATAAGTTATTTGTCCAACACTTCCAAAAAACTAAGATAGCTGAAATTTTGCTCAAATAAGCTATCTAAAATGCCTTGCCAAATAGAGCCTAAGGATCAAAAGGATGTGCGTATATTATGTTCATTATTGAGGTCAAATAATACCTAAATTAATGTTATTATTATTATTATTATTTTATAAAAAAAAAAACCTAAACTTTTATTGATCAAACAAAAGTTTATTTTTAAAAAAGTTATTATTATTATTATTATTATTATTATTATTATTATTATTATTATTCCACCAATGGTTTTTTTTTAAATTGTTGCATTATGTATTTTACTTTTTTTTTAGTGATTTCTTTTTGTTCTTTGTGTAGGGCCAAAAGGTGGGGCAAGTCCTTGAGTACTGAAGCTTAAGAGTTGGTGGCTTATGTTTCATTTTTGGAAATGGCCTTTGACTCCATGATTTTTGGTGGCATTTTAATCTCGCATGTGATTTGAATACTAAAGTTTGATTAATTTAATCGTTTTTTATTAGTGTAGGAAATTTGACCAAGCTTTTTCAATTAAATTTATTTCAATATTAGATTGTTTGATGTTATCACACTTTTTTTTTTTTTGACAACAATATTTTATCACACTTTTACTTGCGTATATCGGTATATGTCATTGGCTTTTTTCCTACTTTTTAGTCTCATAATTATGGCAAAACTTAGTTACAATAAATAAGGTGCCACAAGTATTTTTTTTTTTTTTTTTTTACGCATGGACAAGGAAGGAGATTACATATTAATGATTCTTTTAGCTAGTCTAAGTAAACGAAAGAAAGAAAATAACACGTCATCGTAGATTACATACAATGTCAATTGTTATTATTAAATTTCCAAAAGCATGCTAAGAGAGAATTTAAATTTTATCTTGTCTTATTGATCAATATCAATTACGGAGTATTCAATTTCATTATACTTTCCTAACGATGTTATTGTTGTTATAGTCATGATATTTTAATATTTTTAGGTCAGATTATTAGATGATTTTTCGAAAACCGCTTGAGGTGCACTGGGTGATTGAGTGTACCACGTCATCGTACATAAAGCCAATGAAAATATCGGATGTTGACAACATTTTTCTCAAATAACCAAGTAGGATGAGAGAAGAACTCTTTTAGTTTTTATTTTTGTACATAAGAAAAACTTTTTAGTACTCTATAATTCCATATAATTCTTGTATACATCGGTTACACACAAATGTTATTGTAAAACCGTCGGGTACTTTTACTTAATTACCCCCACCTCCACTAACGACGATAATTTACTAATAAGAGCATTAGAATACTTTGTTAGTGGTTTTACAATACCTTATCTAATACCCTGAGAATTCTTCTGTTTTTCAATCAAGATTTAATATAAAGCCGTATAAATGACTAAAAATGAGATTAATAAAGGCTAACTAACTGCGAGTAGAACTAACAGCCAAAAGTCAATGCACTGCAAGCAAAACTAGAAATGGTTTTATTTGTGGGAATTACAATTAGACAAAGGCCAACAAAAGTGTTTGCTAACTCTTGGATGATGTCATGATGCACACCAAAATCATACCTGAGATTCTAATTAAGTCTTTGCAGCTTAATTAGCTGTTTATCACGTTTGATAGAAAGTAAATGAAATACTCAATTTTAATTAGAATCATTTCATAGAAATAATCCAAAATATTAATCATCTTTTCGTAAAAATCTGACTTTAATTTAACTTATAATTAGTTTTAAATTCGTGCAAAAATTGCACGAGATTAATTATTCAATAACTTGACTAAACATATACATATTAGAAATAAAATTTCACATAATTATAATTTAAAAAATTAATAACATCCAGCGTACATAATATATACTTCCTCCCATCCACTCCAAAAGTAACATGGACCCACTTTTCCTCTCACAAAAAGTGGGTCCATGTTACCTTTAGAGTGGATGAAAGGAAGTATTGTCTAATTAAATTACAAATGTTGAGTTATATTTGTTTTATTAAAATTAATTGCCATTTAAATTAATGTGTACTTTGACCTATATCTAGCAAAAATTGACCGGCCCGAATGAGCCTACTCACACCCAGTTTGACACTTGAACCGATGGTCTGAGTTTAACTCGTAACTTGAATTATCCGATCTATAGCGCGACTCAAAATGTTTATTATTGAACACTGTATATAAGTTGATAATAATAGGCGGGAATAACTCAAATCTGAAATGACTCGATATGATACAAATTTTGTCAAACCCAAGATCAACCTAAAATGACATGTTCTACACCTAGCCCAATCGACATGTTTGTTTGGTCTAATTTAATCTGTACAAAAATTTAATTTAGGTCCTATCTATCTATCAATCTATCTATCTATCTATCTATCTATCTATCTATCTATCTATCTATCTATCTATAAGTGTTATACAGAAACAGCTGGACACATGGCAGTCCCACAATCATTCTCACATTTTTTTCCCGCTTAACTAATTGACAATAATTAAATCATTATAATATACTAGCCCAAAATAATTCTGATTATTATACTTGCCAAACAAAATAACTATGATACTCTCTCCTATTCATTATATTTTTCCCCTTTCCTTTTTGCACAAAAAATAAGCAAGTGAATTTGGACCACACAAAACACACTACGGCCCACATGCAATTGAATTTGGATCACACAAATCAACCCAATAAAGGAAATAGGGAAGAAAACCCGAATAATCCGAATAAGGAAATAGGGAAGAATATAGTGAATAGGAGGGAGTATTATACTTGTGTAACACCCCCTTCTTACCCGACCAAGCTAAGTAGGAGATGCTACCATCTCTGTTTCCCAAGGCGGTAAATCGGAGAAAAATCAAGAAACATTTAAATATAAATGATAAGTTTAGTTATTACATAACCATGAATGAATAAATGAAAGAATAGAACTCGTGACTACTATACTCTTCTAGCCAACTATACTCGACTCGGATGTCATCAAGGCTCGTCCTAAATCCCGATCACGTCAACAAGCAAACCTGTACTTAACCTGCTCCCCATATGATCGGAAATATCATATGGATCGACATAGGCCACCCCGGAAATAGGTGACAATTATACAGATAGACAAACGTCAGTTTCAATAAATAAATAAAGTGTGACTCAACTCAAAGTGTATGAGTATGCAACATGACCATGATATCAAACAACCACCACCACGGTACCGGGACACGCCCAGACATACCGATAACCAGACTGGTACCGCGACGCCCAGACATACCAACAACCACAAACAGGTACCGGGTCCGGAAGCTAACCGGATCTCGTGCCAGACGCCGTGTCTCAACCACACGAGTCCCTCCGTAACTCAAGCCATTTGTAATACTACGGTTTTATTAGTCTTAGGGTACTCTATTGAGTGGGGCTTACTCTGTCGAGTAAGTATGGTTTTACGCAAAACAGTAGTCTGCCTGATGGGTACTCGATCGAGTAAGCTTGACACTCTCGATCGAGTAAGCTTGGCACTCGATCGAGTAAGGGTCACTCGATTGAGTAAGTGACTTACTCGATCGAGTAAGTCGGTTAACGGGTGATTTGCGACGGGTTTGTTAATAATGCGGATTAATATATAATGTTTCGTCATCTTTTTCTTAAAACACTTTTGCAAACTAAAATCACAAGAAGGAGAAGATCTAAGTTACGTTGCTTCATCTCATTGCATTATTAGTAAATCCCAGAGCTAGGAGTGTCGGTTTTCGTCGTTCTTTATATCTTTGTGATCCTTTCGTCGAGGGTAAGCTTTACGTATAATTTTCATATCGTTTAGCTAAAGTTGGTTAAACCCTAATTGGGTGATTTGGGGGTTTTGGTGGTTATATGATTGTATGTATGTATGTACGTATAGGAGGAGGATTCGTTGAGGAGAGATTCTGAGTTAGCTGCTTGATCGTCTATTGTTGGTGTTTGCATTCCAGGTAGGGTTTCCCTACTCGGTATTAATTACATGGCATGGTTGATATTGATGTTGTTAGTATTGTTGTTGTTGAGTAATTATCGTATTGGTTTCTGATTTGGTGATTTGTGATCTTCGGGGTGCGTCTCAGGCTGAGTGGAGTCACTTGCGGGAGTGGCTTCACGCCCTTGATCCGCCTTCTGTGGAACCTGCCACAGAAGGGATGTGCACATTAATGAACATGGGTTTATAACTCAATGGAGATGAGCGGGGCTTAGGTGGGAACGGCTAGGGTCCCCCACTAGCGGCGATGACTACCTGTTGCGATGGGTACTCTGGCAGGACTACACACTTTAGTGTGTAGTCAGTGATGTGAAATTTGGAGATGTAGACTGGAGTTGTGTTGAGTTGTTTGAGTTGTTTGTATAATTGTTTCATTGTGGCTTGATTGTGTAATTAGTACTGACCCCGTTATGTGTTTTAAAAACTGTGGTGATCCATTCGGGGATGGTGAGCAGTTGTTGAACAAGTATGACAAGATACGCTTGGGTTAGCTGAGATGGGTCACCACGAGGCAGTCTTACAGTCTTTCGTTGTTACATTTTAGTTGTTTGACTTTTGAGGCATTTGAGAACTTTGCATCGTACTTTATCAGTTTTAGGCATTTGAACATGTAATCACTTTAAACCGCATTGTTATTTAAATTATGTTTTTTCATTGTCATTTGATTATCATTGCCTCGGGTAACCGAGATGGTGATGTTCTCATATCTAAAGTGGTCCTGTTAAGGCAAATTATGTTTCTTCATTGTCATTTGATTATCATTGCCTCGGGTAACCGAGATGGTGATGTTCTCATATCTAAAGTGGTCCTGGTAAGGCACTTGGAGTATGGGGGTGTCACAAAGTGGTATCAGAGCGACGATCCTGAAACCTGTAACCAATGAACCTAATGAACATAGGGAGTCAAATTAAAATGAACCCGAGGTAGAAGTTGTAGGAGCTAATGCAAAGGCTTGAGATATGTCCTAAAGTCGCGAACTCGCCCTACAATTTTGAACCGGTCACATGGGGTACGTGTCGGGATCGTTATGTGTTATTCTTGTGTTTGCGTATCTATATAGTAACATGTGGTGTGAATTAGTGGGTGTATGTATGTGGAAGGTGGGAAGTGTGAAATGGAGGATGATATTTATGTGGAATATATGTTGGTTGATTATAAAGCATGAAAGTATAATGTTTGATGTGGAGTGTGGCATGTTAAATTTATGAGAAGTATTTTGCTAATATATATATATATATATATATATATATATATATATATATATATATATATATATATATATATATATATATATATATATATATAGTGATAAGTTCTTCTAAGTCCTTAATATCTTTTGAGTCCCTAAGTCTTTATTAGGGCCCTTGGATTAGAAGAATGGAGAGTGGAGATTTGCCTAGTTTAAGCCCATTATAGGCGTGAAAAAAAAAAAAGGAAATATGGTGAGCAGGAAAGAGAAGGGCTGTGTCAGTACAACTTGCTATTACCCACTGTGCACACACAAACACATGCATAATCACTCAACAACCTTCCTCAACACATTTCTTAGACATACTCCACCAAAACACAATTTGAAAAAAAAAATACTCATCGACTGGCGAAAATTGAGAGCGAATCCTACTTTCTTCATTTCCCATCTTCCTTTATCAGCTTCCTTGATCATCTTCCATTATTATCCTTGAGCATCTTCCATTATTATCCTCGAAGCTGAGAGACAAACAACAAGACCAACGTCCAACGTAAAAAATGACGGATTTGCAAATGGTTCCATTTGGCCATGGTAATGATTGGATTGTTTTTTTTTTTATTTTCTTCATGTTAGTTTATATATAATATTGTTTTGAGTCCTTAATATCTAATATTGTTATGAAAACATTAGGTTAGATATTAACAGTTCTTTAAATATGACGAGGAAGTGTTTTTGAAGCTTGTTTTTTATTATGTAAAATCATAAACTTCTCCATGATGGAAGTTAAACTCTGTGAATAATAAGTTCAACATCATAGTGTCAGGCTTGAAATTTATAACAGTGAATTCGATGAAATTGTAATCTTAACTGCGAAAGGTGTGAATGTAAGCCACCAAAGTATTATTGTAATTAGTATGGTAGAATTGAATTTCAAAAGTGTAATATTTGTATCTTAAATTAAAATTGTCAATATCGTAAGTATAACTTATAAAACTGTAATTATATGTGATAAAAGTATAATTTTAACAGGTAAAAGTGTTATTGTAAGAGACGAAATATGTCAGTGTTCAAACTGTAATTGTAATAATTACAAGTATAATTGTAACATACAAAAGTGTAATTATAACAACCAAATGGTTTATTGTAACAGAAAAGCTGCAACTTTATAAACTATAATTGTAATAATAAAAAGTATATTTCTAACAGATTGGACTGTAATTTTAACAGGCAAAAGTGTGATTGCAAAAGACAATTTCTGACAGTTTTCAAAATGTAATTCTAATAGAAACAAGTATAATTGTAAGAAAGAAAAGTGTAATTTTAACAACCAAAGGGTTGATTGTAATGTAAAAGTCGCAACTTTATAAACTATAATTGTAATAATAGAAAGTATAATTCTAACAGGCAAAAGTGTAATTATAACTACGAAAAGTCTAATTTTAAGAAATATATAATTTGAACAAATATATGGGTTACTTTAAGTTGTTATGAAAACAATTGATAATTATTACGCTATTGTCAGATAATATTGAGCACAATGGAAAACAAAAGCCGAACGAAGAAGAATTTTGCAAAGATGTTGAAGCTAAGTTCACCCCGTATGTTGGTCGTGAATTCCTGAAATAGAGGAAGCAAGTGACATTTTATAGAATTTATGCTGTTGCTTGTGGTTTTGATGTGCGTAAGTACACAACTAAGAGATGGCGTGGAGGCGAGATCAAATCTAAACTGTTGGTTTGCAACCGGGAGGGGTTCAAACAGAAGGGACAATTGGAGTGTAGTGGCGGCCAGGACTCAGGTAGGAGACACAAAGTCGGGCGTGTTGGTTGCAAAGCGAGGATTAGGTCGTTCTTGATGAAGGGGAATTACGAATTGACAGATTTCACAAGGGGCACAACCATGAACTCGTATCGGCCTTAGATATAGAGAGTTCCAAAAGTTGGCATGCAACATAACAGACTATCACAAAATGATAATCCTTTATAATTCAAGGGTGAGTTAATTAAAATTACACTTGTCTTGATTGAAATTACACTTGTTTATGTTATAATTTCACAGTAATTTGTTAGAATTACACTTTTGTCAACTAAAATGACACTTCTTGCGTCTACAATTACATTTTTTCTTGTTAAAAGAACACTTTTCTTTTTTGGAACTTATACATTTGTATCTGTTTTCTCTATCAGTAAGAGATAGAGAGTTTCAAAAGTTGTCATGCAACATAACAGACTATCACAAAATGATAATCCTTTATAATTCAAGGCTGAGTTGATTGGAATTACACTTTTCTTGATTAAAATTACACTTTATTTTGTTAGAATTACACTTTTGTCATCTAAAATTACACTTTTTGCGTCTACAATTACATTTTCTATTGTTAAAACAACAATTTTCTTTTTTTGAACTGATATATTTGTATCTGTTTTAATTATGTTTTTGATGAATGATATCTCAGAAATCTAAAAGATTGTCATTAATCAACAAATGAAGATAGAGCTACGAAGACGTACAAAATTCTGAAGGAACATGTTAATGGGTTTGAAAACATCGGTGCTAGTTTGAATTCTTTTAAGAACTTTCACAGGATGTGAAATGCTACATTCATGAACGGGACGGTCGATGTTCGTGGACCACTTTAAGGAATTGGTTACTAGACCAGGTTCTTCTTTGACTATGATGTTGATTCTGACGGTAGCCTTAGTAAAGCTATATGGGCGGACGGGATCGCTAGAAGGAACTACTCGCTTTTTGGGGATGCGGTGTCATTCGATCCGACGTATTCCACCAATAAGTATGACATGTCATTCACACCTTTCACGGGGGTTGATAATCATAAACGGTCACACTTTACTGGGAGCGCTTGTTGCTCATGAAGATGCAGACTCGTTTAAATGGGTGTTCACCCGTTTCCTGGGTGCGATGGGTGGCAAAGAGCCTAAGTACATTATCACCGATCAGGATGCTAGTATTCTTAAAGCGGTGCCATTGGTGTTCAAGACAGCGCGCCACCGCTATTGTATGTGGCATATCATGAACAAGGTTCCAAGCAAGTATGGAATGGCGAGAGATGATTATTCAGTGTTTCTAAAGAAATTGAATGCCATAATCTGGGATGAAGACATTGAACCGGCAGAGTTCGATGCAAAATGGGAAGAAATTGGCAGGGAACACAATGTTAATAACATTGACTGGTTCCAAGAAATGTTCACTAAAAGGAGGCAGTGGGTTATGGCTCATTGTAGGGACCTAGATATGGGAGGTGTTATGAGGACAACCCAAAGATCAGAGAGCGAAAATAGTTTTTTTAAGAGATTTGAGAGTAAGTCAGAACATTAGTTGAGTTTACGATGCGTTTTGACAACAGCGATGGACCATCAAAGACACACACAAACAGATTGACAACCGTAATGATACGCTTTCCCTGAAATATCAACGCATCTAGCTATTGAAGTGCACGGGGCGGAAGTGTACAATCATAAAGTATTCGAGGAATTTAAAGAAGAGGCCAAGTGGTCAATTGGTACTTGTAAAAGTAGAGGATTCACCGAGTGTGGCTCTTTAGAAGTGACCACCGTAAGAGATGCAAGCAGGAGAGAAATTATGAGGTCACATACGCCTGGTATCATTCTCAGTAGCATTTGTTTACTAAAATTATACTTTTATCCGTTAAAATTATACTTTTGTTGATTAGATTTACACCTAGGGTTGTTAGAATTATACGTTCAGGTTGTTAAAATAGTACGTTGGGTTGCTACGCTTATACTTTAATCAGTTAGAATAACACTTTTATTGATTAGTATTACACTTTGGGTAGTTAAAATTACAAATTGATTAAAGTTATACTTTTATCCGTTAGAATCACAATTTTATTGATTAAAATGCTACTTTTGTGTTTTACTACACCACACTTTCGTCTGACTGATTTAACTAACATATTACTTTATAATGTTGAACTAGATACACTGAAAGCCACTTGTAGCTGCAGAATGCTTGAGAGGAAAGGAATCATTTGCCGGCATGTCATATGGATTTACTCATCAAACGGAGTGAAGATTATTCCAGAACAATGTATTGTTAAAAGATGGTGTAAAGATGCAAGGTTGTCTAAAATGTTCGATAGTAATGGTGAAGCAACTGAGGACATTGATATAATAGATGGAAAACAGTTGCGATGTCGTAATGTGGTCGGAGATTCATCGGACATTTGGGTTGCTCATGGGCAAATTGAAGAATGATGTCGAGAACTTCTCGTGTCTAATTAGACAGTTTAAGGAGAAACTCTCACCATTAGGATCACCATTGAATAAACGTCAACAGTTGGAGAAAATTCTTGGATGTTCTCCTACTGAGGAGATAACCATTTTGCCGCCCAAGAAATCCAAGAACAAAGGGAGCGGAAAGAGAATGTTGTCGAAGAAGGAAAAAGCAGTTGCTTTGGCAAGGAAGCCAAAACGTATGTGTAAAAACTGCAAGCGATTAGCTAACCATGACAAAAGGAACTGCCCTAACCCATTCGCAGAGCACCCGCCAGACTCGCAATCGTCAGAAACCTCGTCGGAAGAAGAAGAAGATGGAGAAGACGAAGAAGAAGGAGAAGAAGACGAAGAAGATGAAGAAGCAGACATCTTAGAATAATCAATTTAAGACGTAATAAGTAGTGCAATTTTTTGGGATGTCTACACAAAATACGAGGTACAACATGATGTTTCGTATTGTGTTTAGACATCAAACTGCCAGGAAGACAACTGGTCGCCGTTGGTATTACAATGTATTTTGATGAAGTTATTTAGTTAGAATTACATTTTTCTATTTTAAAGTTACACTTTTGTTATTTACAGTAACACTTTTTTGCCTTAGAATGACACTTTTCTCTGCTGCAATTAGACAATTTGTTAGTTAAAATCACACTTTATTCAGTTAGAATTACAATTTTCTCTACTAAAACTACACTTTTGTAAGTTTAAATATGTTCTTCAAAGTATGTAATTTTAAGTTAAAAAATGTAATTCTAACTAAATAATTTGTTATTTACAGTAACACTTTTTTTAAGTTAAAATATGTAACGCTTGACTATCATGACAAATTATGTTCTTCAAAGTACACAAGATTATTACGCAACATCTTTCGATAGGTAAAACAACATTACTATCTTTTCATAAATAAAACTACTAAAATGACACTTTTGTCTTTTAAAATTACATTTATATTTTATGTAATGTAAGGTAAATCTCACGATATGGCCTGTTAGAATTACACTTCAAGGTTACAATTACAATTTTGTGTATTACAAATACACTTTCTTCTCGACTCGATTTAGCTAACATATTACTCTATATTGTTGAAGTAGATACATTGAAAGACAGTTGTGGCTGCGTCTTGCTTGAGAGGAAAAGGCATTCTTTTATAGAATGTCGTAAGATTATTTACACAAAAATAACTGTCTACATTAAGTTTGCTAACAACAAAATAGTACAAAATATGAAATAAGTGTTTACATAGCCAAGGGAATATTCCAACAAAAACAGAACTACTAAATTAAGGTTGTTATTTTTTCACATTGGGACGGGGTCATCTACGCTTCGTTGTAATACCTTCCACAGTTTGTCCTTCGTGCTAACAAAAGCTTTGACCTTCTCGAGCACACCTTCGCGCAAAATGTTCATGTCCGCGAACGAGGGTAGCTACCAGCCGGATCACCAAATAGCGCCGTGATTTCTTCTTCTCGAGATCTTCATGCTGAAAAGGAAGACCCTCGTATAAGAGCATCGCCATCATGGTGAACAGACCCGACTCTGGTTGGTTGAGAGTTGGTGACATCCCGCCGAAAGGTATCTCGCGCAACACATAATTAGGAATTTTCCGTGCCCTAGTGTTCTTCTTTTCCTTATCCCGTGATTCTAAATAATCACTCACCGCGCTAGACCGCAAATGTACATAATTACCCTATAAAAAACCGATTGAACAAAAAAGATAGCATTCGGAAGAAAGCGATCGAAAATAACTTACAATTAAACGCGCCGCTTTGCCAAATGCGACTTCTTCAAGTCGAAATGCCTTTGCCCGTCCAAAGAAGTCGATCGTATTTGATTTGTGATTGATACAAACGCATGCAAAATGGTCGTTAATGCGAAACGGACAAATAGCAAGTCTGTTTTCAAGTTAACGTGCGGTCGCTTGTCGACGATGAAGGTGTCCCGGATCCGTACAGTCGTCATAGTTCTTTGTCACGATTGTGTGCCTGGTTGCTCAAACGCATCGAGCATACGCAACAGTAAATCCTTGAAAAGGCAATAGTGAACATGATTACTGTGTTTACATTGTCACCCAAAATTACACTATTATCCCTTAAAATTACACTTCACACGGTTAGAATGACACTTTTGTGGATTAAAAGAACTAAAGTGAAACGTACACATTAAAACGCAGAACTAAGAAAAGTGACATTCTAAGCAACAAAGGTGTAATACAAGTGGACATAAATATTATGCAATGATAAATGGAATTACCATGTGACGTATACCAAAGAATGACATCCTCATTTGGTCGCCATATTCCTCCTTCTCCAAATGGTTCATCAATATCGACCAAAGACTCGATCACATTTAACGACATAAGGTTTTCGTGCATCAAGGACATAATGTCTTTTCTCCGAAGTTGCGTGCGATGGTGTACTGACACCTGTTGCTCACCGCACTCAAGTAATATTAAAGATGTCGTTAATTAAAGTAAAATAAATGTCAAAAATAATCTGAGTATCCTTGAATAAAGAAGGCGTTAATTAAGCCGTGATGACCGTTCATCATAAGTGTGGTCATCTAACAAGCAATAGTCGGCTACATGCTTCCTCCTGTTTTTAATATCCTTGATTAACGCCCGATTGCCCCGGAGCACTTGACACCACATTTGTGTTGAGACCACCTCTACCACAGTCGAGAGAGCAGCCCAACCCGTCCCCCTTTCCACGGGGATGGCTCTTGACGGCTGATAGTGCTTGACCGGATGGAATGCGCATGGCAACCGGCGTCACCTCCGAACGGGCTTTTCAAATTCGATTCGCGAGCACGTTTTGTGGACTCCGGCCCTATGTCATCATCTGTTTTCCTCTTAACAAAGATTCAACTTTCTTGTCAACGGATGTCCAAAGCAATGTTTTGAAAAAACCAACCCCGGTCGATATCTTCTCGATCATCATTAATGTCACAGGAGGACGAGTGTTGCAGAATCTCAAGACGGTACAAACTCATAGCATCCTCTTTCCCGAGGTCACATTGAAAAGGGCTTCCGCGGTAGAACATCATATGTAGCATCATGAAAACACCACAGTCATTTCTCGAATACCCTTGACCTTGCCAGCTAAACTCAATGTTGACAATCTTGAACCCGCTGACCTTTGCCCCCTTAGACAGCCCTTTAGACACCAAATACTTCCCCATTATATTTGCCTGGACACAAAAAAACGTCATTGAGTTAACGTAGTACGACCCACTAAAATTCGTTGACTTTTAAGATATCAAAGAAAAGAAAAGTGTGATTGTAGCAAAGACAAAGTGTTATTTTAACTAACATAAGTGTGATTGTAGCAGAGGAAAGTGTAATTCTAACAAAATAAAGGGTTATTTTAACAGGCAACAGTGACATTTTAACAGAAAAAAGTGTGATTTCAAATAGACAAAAGTCTAATTGTAGCAGCATAAAGTGTTATTTTAGCAACAAAAGTGTGATTCTACCAAAGGGTCAAAAGTGGGATTTGTAGCAGAATAAAGTGTTATTTTAGCTTACAAAAGTGTAATTCTAACAAAATACAGTGTTATTTTAACAGACTACATTGTAATTTTAGCAAAGAAAAGTGTGATTTTAGCTGAGAAAAGTGTAATTCTAACAAGATAAAGTGTTATTTTAACATACTACATTGTAATTTTAGCAAAGAAAAGTGTAATTCTAACAAAAGGGTAATCAAAAGTGGGATTTCTCCAACCAAAAATGGATAAACTGTAATTTTAACAAAGAAAGAGTAATTGTAGATATCGGCCACTTACGGAAATACGCGCTATCCCTCCGTAAGGGAGCGTTTCTATTGGGTCATCGTACTTGCGGTTGTCGAGGTAGTCAATCGCTCGGTGAGAAAGTTGATGCACACGCAAAGTAGTGATCACCGTCACGGATAAAACGGGAGAAAGATCTGCACCATGTGTTGCTAAGATCAGAACAATTAAAACTTAAAAACCATGAGACAAGATTACATGTTTTGTTACCTACCATGTCCGTATCAAGTCGGAATGGTGCACGACACATTTCAGCCCATGAATCCCAAACCACCAAAAATGTCTTCGTCTTTGTTCAACACTTTCCCAAGCTTTTGAGCGTCCCAAATCATAATTGCAGGGGGGACCGTAATTTGAAAAGTGTTAAATGCGTGAACAGATAATTAAAAGAACTATTTTATACAAATAAAGTGAACCTTTAACCAAAAAAAGAGTTAGAATTAACTCGGAAGGAGATGTTAAAAGTATAATTTAAACAATCAAAAGTGTAATTCTAACGGCAAAAAGTATCATTTTAACGGACAAATGTGCAATTTTAACATACAAAACCAACGTTTTAACTTTAAAAAGTATAATTCTAACGGACAAATGTGTAATTTTAACACACAAAGGTAACATTTTAACTTACAGTGTGACTTAGTCCAAAGAAAGAACTGGATATGTCCGAAGGTTTCATGATGTGGTTGAGTAGCAAGCACCAACCATCAATAACACTGGTCATGATTTGCTCCCCAGGGTTCAAAGTTGCAATATCTTCCCGGGTAATGAAATACCACTCGCTGAATTGGACCAATTGTTCCCTACAACGAAAAAATGAAATTAGCCAACAAATATATATATAATTAGCAATGTTAAAAGGCTCTTGTAAAGAATAATACACTTACAACTCGTTAAACACGCCCGATCGATTGAACGCATAGTCAATCACATATTTCTGTCATCGAACATTGGCACTAGGAGCTCCGGACTGAATGCTAGGTTTTTCGTCGCAAAGCACAAATCAGGATTAGGTGCCCCACAATCAAGAGAACACCCAAGGTTCTCATTGACGTGATCCATGCATGGTAAGGGCTCACTCGAGTGAAGTAAAAAAGGATGGTAGCTTAGATCACTGTGAGGGACGTACGGGACCGGGATAGGAATGTCAAAGTTCTATGCCTCGGAAGAACGTCACCGATACCTCTCTTCTCTCGACAAATCCCTTCCGAAGACTTCCCTAAACATCCTCAATCGCCGCATCTCGTAATAAAAATAGTGTTATTTCATCATCAGTAAGTAAGTGTAACTGTGGCAGAGAAGAAAGTATAATTCAGTAGACAAAATTATAATTCAAACAAAATTGAGTGTTATTTTATCAAAATAAGTGTAATTTTAACTACAAATAGTCTAATTCTAGAAGACAAAAGTGTAATTGTAAGCTACAAAAGTATATTTTTAACTTAAAAAAGTGTAGTTTTTAGTAGAGAAAATTGTAATTCTAACTGAATAAAGTGTGATTTTAACTAACAAATTGTCTAATTGCAGCAGAGAAAAGTGTCATTCTAAGGCAAAAAAGTGTTACTGTAAATAACAAAAGTGTAACTTTAAAATAGAAAAATGTAATTCTAACTAAATAACTTCATCCACGGCATTACCTCCGTGATCCTTCAAAGATCTGACCCCATCCACTACCTTCTCTACCACCGTCCGAGAACTTATATCCAAATTTGGCTCATCATTATTCCAACCCTCCTCATTTACAATCAAGACAGATATTGGGTGCTCCTCGAACAATGCGTTTACTTCCCGAGAAGAATATACAATGCTTGTCCATTCTACGTCCATAAATTCCTTTGCTCGCAACGCATATACATATTCAGCCGCTCGTTTTCCTTTAACACCCGCTCGTCGCTGGTTTCGCCTCCGCCGTTTCCCCGCACCCTCTTGATAATGTTGTTCGGTGCGCGCTCTGCATCGCAGATCTCGAGAGAGAACATCAACTCGAGTGGCGGGGGGGAACTTCGTGTTCGAACTTCCGCCAAAGCATTATCCGCCTTCTCGCCTCCCGATCGTGGCCCTCTAAATTCCAAAGATTTAGAGTCCACTTGTACAAAGATCGTGTAGGGTTGCAGAAACCACAATTGAACTTGAACATTGGAGACCAGGTTCAGCATTACCCTTCCCAATCTTGTCATCATCCTTTCCCGCCTCGGCATTCGTAGCTTCACTCACATACACAACCGCTCCCGTAGTGTCGGAGGCCACATTCACAAATTCTCTTACCTCTCCAATTCCATGGTCTTCTCTCGGCCGACCTTTCAGGCTCGGCGGTCCGTTTCAATAATCTCCGCAGACGAAATCGCGATTGAGAGACAGGTGGAACAGCGTCGGTGGGCCCATCGTCCTCATTTTTTTTCCCCGCTATCTCATTATCCCCGCCACCGCACGTCCGATCCATCTTCGCTCTTCCGCGGCCTCATTTTTTTTTTGTCGGCTATCTCATTATACCCGCCACATGCACGTCCGATCCATCGTCTGCTCTTCTTCCTTTGCAGGTGCGGCATTCGCATAGAACTTCTTCTCATCCTCATCAAGCTCTTCTTTTGAATATATATCTTCCAGAGCTTCGCGGTCAAATTTTGGTGGTTCTTTAACAGCCACCGCTTTCCATCCGCCTTCCTCCTTCGTATATAACTCTGAAATCTCACGAGTACTACCAACATCCACGTCGGTGTCCTTATCGTACTCGTCTCGTGACCAGTGTCCGTAAATTCAGCGGAGCCGTAATATTGCACGGCCTCCATTATCTCATTGTGTAGACACCTCCAGTGCTTTCTCACTAGCTGCATCATCCGAAACAATTGACGCGGCCACCGGGCCTTCACGGTCTCTACCAAGATCTGCAATCACCTCTTTCTCATTATCGGATCCATCATCCTCCATATCATCACCGTCCTCCTCATCGCCAACATTATCAACATCCTCGTCATCTCCCTCGTCCTCATCACCATTGTCCTCCTCTTCATCATCGTCACCAACATGCCGCGCTCGTACCCGTCGTCATCTACCTCATCATTCGATATCGATCACCTGGACTTTGTTGCGAGCAGTGCTTGATTTCACTAACGATTTATTCGTTCACCATCTCCCCGCATTTCCACAAAGATAATCCTTCATCCTTTGGCTTTGAAAGAATGATTGCGTGCATTGTGTAGCGACAGGGGTCACTAGGATGGTTCATCCCTCCCGTTAACCTTTTTGAGCGTCATGGTGCATCTCGCATACCATGAATAGAAGACAATAGCATTCCTTTGCATCTTCAAGTAAAGCTCATGCACATCCTACATTAAAATACAGATAATTGGACAATTGTTCAGTCAAAAGTGTTCATTAAAAAGTATAATTTTAACCTTAACAACTGTAATTCTAAGGTCCAAAAGTATAATTCCAACGGACGAAAGTGTAATTGTATGCTACAACAAGAAAAATATTAACTTTAAAAAGTATTATTTTAACGGACAAAAGTGTAATTGTAACATACAAAAGTATAATTTTAACTGTAAAAAGTATAATTTTAATCGACAACCTTGTATAATTTTAACTTTAAAAAGTATTTTTTTAACGGACAAAAGTGTAATTGTAACATACAAAAGTATAATATTAATTTTAAAAAGTATTATTTTAACGGACAAAAGTGTAATTGTAACATACTACACTATAATTTTAACTTTAAAAAGTATAATTTTTATCGACAACCTTGTAATTTAAGCAATTATTGATTAATATCGCAATTACAATTGTAGTGTAATTGTAGTGAAAGAAAAAGTAACTTTAAAACATTAAAATAGCACTTACATCTACAACCCGAGCTTTCAACTCCTCGTCATCATCAACACCAGAAGGGAGTTCAATCTCGATGAACTTCTTCCCGTCTGAAGTTGAAGTCACTTGTAATGCCGTATCCCTAACCACATTTCCAATGGCCAACACTTGGCTCATTATCGTGCACCCCACCAATGCTTAACAGTTCTTTTTGTAGGCACCGAGGATACTTAACCACGGACCAAGTTAGCCGACCCAAACGGCTCTTGTCAAGCTCACCATGTAGTCTGTCGAAAGCGTCTGCGGTCCCAAAGTGCTTAATGAGGGGCAGGGTGTGGCGACAACTCTCACCACGGAAATCGAAACGTTGAAAGTACGTAATCATTAAGAAGGGGATACACCCCAAAGAAATACATTTATTTTCACCGAGATCTGCGCAGACCTTCACCAAATTTTCCAAAGACATAAGAACACCAATCGTATCGCGTAATCGAGTCCACATCTTCAACAGACTCTCAAAAGCTTGAAGTCAACCCCACCGTATGACGTTGGAGTTAGGAATGATGACATTGCGAGCGGAACAAACAAATTGCGAATTGCGGACCTCCTTTTTGTATTTTTTTAAAATATCTTGGAAGACAATTCCTAAATTAATGCCTTCATTAACCCCTTTTATGTTGTACGCTTTTCGCCATTTATCTTTCAATTGCTTGTTCTCCGGTGCTTGAGAATCCTTTTGGCGGCCCGTAGGTACTAGATCAAGAGTTTTAGGACCAAGTGGTAACATAAAACAGTCATACACGTCATGCTTGGTGACCATGAACTCCTTATCCTTGGCCCGAAAAATATACGATTCATCACTCGAATGCTTTCGAAAATCTTTAACGTACCCCATCGGATATGTTTTGAGCTTAAGCTCCGAATACCACCGAAACCAATCCTCCGTACCGCATCTCGTTGCATCATTGAGCTTTTCAAGGAGCTCAACCAGCTGCTTTCTCGGCCGAAGACTTGACACCCACCTTTGCTATTTTCTTCGTGTCTGGTTTCGCTGGTTTGGCTGGTTTGGCAACAACAAGCTCCTTACTCGACTTAACAAGCACCTTTGCTTTTTTGGACTTGCCTGATTTACCCTCATTTCCACCTGACATCTGTTAACATTACTCAAAATTCATTGTTAAATACAAAAAAAAATAAGACAAAAAGAAAATTTAAAATTATAGCAAGATAAAGTGTAATTATAGCAGCCACAAGTGTAATTCTAATAAAATAAATGGTTATTTTAACAGGAAATAAAACTATCAAAGAAAAAGAAAAGTGTGATTGTAGCAAGACAAAGTGTTATTTTAACTAACAAAAGTGTAATTGTAGCAGAGGAAAGTGTAATTCTAACAAAATAAAGGGTTATTTTAACAGCAACAAATGACATTTTAACAGAAAAAGTTTGATTTTAGTCATCAAAAGTCTAATTGTAGCAAAGATAAAGTGTAATTATAGCGACCACAAGTGTAATTCTAATAAAATAAATGGTTATTTTAACAGGAAACAAAAACTATCAAAGAAAAGAAAAGTGTGATTGTAGCAAGACAAAGTGTTATTTTAACTAACAAAAGTGTAATAGTAGCAGAGAAAAGTGTAATTCTAACAAAATAAAGGGTTATTTTAACAGCAAAAAGTGACATTTTAATGTAAAAAAAAGTGTGATTTTAGTGACAAAAGTCTAATTGTAGCAGCATAAAGTGTTATTTTAGCAACAAAAGTGTGATTCTAACAAAGGGTCAAAAGTGGGATTTGTAGCAGAATAAAGTGTTATTTTAGCTTACAAAATTGTAATTCTAACAAAATACAGTGTTATTTTAACAGACTACATTGTAATTTTAGCAAAGAAAAGTGTGATTTGAGCTGAGAAAAGTGTAATTCTAACAAGATAAAGTGTTATTTTAACATACTACATTGTAATTTTAGCAAAGAAAAGTGTGATTGCAGCAGCAGAAAGTGTTATTTTAGCATCAAAAGTGTAATTCTAACAAAAGGGTAATCAAAAGTGGGATTTCTCCAACAAAAGTAGGATTTCTCCAAAAAATATGACTAATCTTAATGAATATGAACATATATACTCAAAACGTTAGTTGACAAAATACAATGATAAAAATAACTCGCTCGTTCATGTCCTAAATGTGCTAAAAATAACTGGCTAATCAAAATGAAGAAACCAAAAACAAGATCAAATAGAACAAGACATCAACAATGGTGACAAAGTACTTGTGATCAAATACGATCCAATAGCATAACAATGTCCAATAAATTAAAAAAACGTCTAAATAAATGAAGAGAACAAATAATAAAACCGTAAAACCCGAAAAAAATCATAAAACTATAAAAACCCCAAAAAAATTACACTTCTCAAGTGATTGAATGGACGACAATGGCAGTTTGCAAGTGAGCAAAGAAAATGGAGAAAAAACGATAATAAGGTAGCAAAAAAAACGATAAATTTGGGGGATTTTTAGAGCATTTAAATCTTGAAATGAATGTGGTTTAATTTGGGGCAAATGTTTTGGGGGAAAATTAATTTTGAATAATTAAGAGATGGAAAGTGGGGGGAAGTTTTTAGGACGTGTGTGTGTGTGATGTTTTGATTGACAACCTGCATGCATGCTAATACCCACCCTATGAGTGGTAGGAGGAGAGAGGTAATTATTTTAGCCATTAGAATAATATTATTAGTTGCTTTTTACTTTTAATCTAAGCCATTCAATAACATGATCTAAGGGATGACAATAGAACTCATGGACTCAAGTGTAAGACATGGACTTAGATGATCTTATTACTATATATATATATATATATATATATATATATATATATATATATATATATATATATATATATATATATATATATATATATATATATATATATATATATATATATATATATATATATATATATATATATATATATATATAGATAGAGAGAGAGAGAGAGAGAGAGAGAGAGAGAGAGAGAGAGAGAGAGAGAGAGAGGCAGGATCCGGTGAGTTTGCCACTTTTCGTGAGTTACCTCCGCATTTATATACCATTGGATCTAACAAGATCAAGGGCTGAGATTAGATAAAAAAAAAATACACACACTCATTTTTTTTTCTCTCTCTCTCTTCCCCTCATGCTACGTTTTCCCTACTTCTTCATTCTTCTCCTCTTTTTTCTTATTTTCTTCATATTCTTTTTTCTCTATCCTATTTTCTTTATTCTTTCTCTCTTTTTCCTATTTTCTTCAATTTAATAACATTATTCAATCAAATCATCACAGAAACTGGAGTAATTCAAGTTGAAAACACAAATTAATTCATTATTTTCGTTCTAATTGATTTATACATGCATCAATTGTCAATTTTTGCTCGAAATTTGCAGAAACCCTAGCTCGAATCGACAAAACGAAGGTAAGAGTAGATTATATAAGTCAATATATGTTATTTTGCGAGTTATTTCAATTGCTACTCCGTTAGTATGCTTGTTTATCATACCGTTGACATTTGATTGATGATTTATTATCATAATGCTGAAAATTTGTTGGTAACCTAGATTAGCACACCAACTGTTTGTTAAAATTTCTAGTTGAATTTAGAAACTCAATTATTGTAATGAAAAAAACGTGGTTATTTAAATGCAGAAACGCGGTTATTTTAATGTACAAACTCGATTATTGTAATGTACAATCTCAGTTATTGTAATGTACAAACTCACTTATTGTGGTGTAGAAACACTGGTATTTGTAGTTATTGTAATGTAGAAACTCAGTTATTGTAAATGAATAAATTGTGTTATTGTATTGAGATGAAACTCAAATATATTCAAATTTCTTGTTCACTCGTTAGTTGTTGTAACATTACATCTCGATTATTGTATTACTTAAACCCAGTTATTCTATTATTAAAACTCAGATATTGTATCTCGTAGTTACTTCTTGGATGTTATGGTAAGTAATATTCTGCTTTTTGGTGATTTGCAGGTTGAGTCACGATATACGCGGATAATTGACGTTTAATGGAAAAATTGATGTATATACTTGGTCATTTTTTGTTAGCTTTCATCTTGTTTAATTGATTAACTTAGTTATTCTATTGTAGAGAAACTCAGTTATTGTAATGTAGAAACTCTGATATTTGTAGTTATTCAAATGTACAAACTCAATTATTGTACTGTAGAAACTCAGTTATTGCAATGTAAAACTTTGATATTTGTAATTATTGTAATGCAGAAACTCGGTTATTGTAATGAGTAAATCGTGTTATTGTATTGAGATGAAACTCAAATATAATCAAATTTCTATCTTGTGTTTGTTTTCATGTTGTTTAATTTAATAATTAGTTATTTTTATTCAATTAATAATTGAGATTGGTTAATGTAATAGCTGAAGAGTTAAGAACGATTAACACCTAAGAGGGGGAGGGGGTGAATTAGGTGTACCTTTTAAAAATTTTATCCTTAACTTAGTTAATTAATTACCTTAAGCTAAGAATATTGAAGTACAAGACTTGAGGAACTTAATTGAATGTAAGTTCACAAGAAGGTACAACAGTTCTATGTCACAGTATAGGTGACTGTGACACAGAACTTGATTAGGTACATGCGAGAAATAGCAAAGTGAAAGAACGTAAAAGTAAATGAACAAACAAACGACATTTTAAAAATTGGTTCAGCCTCTACTCCGAGGCCTACGTCCAACCGTTATTTTATTGCTTGTTTAGAAATTTACTCAAACTTACTAAACCCCTTACAATGAAAATAACTCGCCAACCTACTCCGGTTGCACTCAAACTTAAAGCTACTCCGCTTCAAGAGTTTATGGGTTCTATCTCAAGGTGTTACAGAATCTTGAATCTCAAAAGTTCACTAAATGAACATGGAGATCACAATGAAGATCTAACACGAGAATCATGGAACAAACTCATTATGTCACAGTACAACAAACTGATACTTGGAGGTTTTACAGCTTTTTCGAAAACAATTTTGAAGACTTAAAATCAGAAAAACGTTTTGTAAACACTTGAAGAACAAAGCTTTAAATGCACAAATGATTTGCAAGGTTTTTACAATAAATGCTTTGGAAGTCTTAAAAAATAAATGTGACTAAGACACTCTATTTATAGTGGATTTAGTCTTAGGTAAGTACAACTTAGAAAGATTAAATCCAATATTAAAATGATAGCTTTGAGTGATGGTAAGTGTTAGACTATAGGCTTGGGGCTTAAGAAATCAGAAAACTTAAGCTACTACACTCAACATGTGACAATTTACCAAAATGGCAAAAAGCTTTTCTTACTTTACAAGTTTGACAAGTCTTCTTTGCCATTTTAGTAAAAGTTGTTTGCACAATTCTAGAGGCTTAGTCAAGTGGGTTTGTGACTTCAAAATTTCAGATTATTTTCAAGCTTTTGAAAATTCAAATGTTTAAGGTTTAAAGTTTGCAAAGTTTTGACATTTAAAAACATTTGGACGAAATTCCTCCTCCGTATGATAGTACTAGAAACCACAGTACAACGTACTGTTGCATGGTTTTGCCATTACTTGACTTAAATGAGAATGTTACACTTACTCTTACATTTGTAGACTAAGGCTTGGAAAATATCATTGTCTTGACTTTCTTGATTAGCTTGATCATCTTGAATCATTGTTGAAAGTCCATTTGATTGCTTCAATCACTAATTATTTCAACTAAGAGCAAACAATCAAATAACAAAGGGACTTGGCATCATCAATTCAATGTGTTCTAACAAATTCCCCCTTTGATGATGACAAGTCCAAACATGTGTGATATTCCCCCTTAGCCCATGGTTAGTTGGTCTTTGGTCAATTCAACATAAACATAATTTATAAACATGATCAAGGTAGTCGAAAGGTGCAACATGCTTGGCCAAAGTAAAACATCTAATCATGGTAGCTAAGACATAATTAAGATGGACGTTAGCCTAAGAGTTAGAAGATCACACATAGCATAATTAAACTACTTCCCTCTCTTGACATCGCCAAAGGAGGATAAAACATGTCCAAGGATAGCGAGAATAGTTCAAAACACACGCAAATAGTTCAAGCAAGATAAGAAAAGCAAACATCCAAAAGTGCAAGAGAGTGTCTTAAAAGCAACAAAGAGCCAAAGTTCATAAAGAGATAGACGGGTTAGGGAGGTATGAGCTTAGGAGGCATTCGGCTTGGTAATCTGAAGACGTTCAAGTAGATCTTCATTCATAGTGCGAAGATCACCCACCTCATCCCTTAACTTGTCCTGTTCTTTGACCAACCGATTGACAATTCCAAGAAGTTCATCCAACTTTGCTAGCACCACACCCAATTCAACAGTAGAACCCGCTGTAGAACCCGACTGATTTTTCCTTTCCAATTTCCCATCCTTAATCTCCAAGTTCATCCGAGAAAGAAGGCCCAGTGTCATTTCATCTCTCAATTTTTCAATTGCGGGGCTTCCCTTCAACACTAACCCCTCCCTCATAAAGATAATAGAGAGCCACATACCATAAGGGACCACGACATTTTTGTCAAAGTTGCCGCTTTGGAACTCAGTGGACATCTCAAGAATTCGGTGAAACATAAGGCGAGGAAGGTTAATGGGTTTGTGTTTGACAATATGATGAATAAGGAGCATATCAAGGAGAGAACATCTCTCACGGCTATTGTTGCTAGGGACTAGGTTACGAAAAACAAGGTTAAAGATGAACCTGATGGGTGCGGTTAATTCAAAGGCATAGATGTTGGTTGGGCCATCGTCATCATGAGGTCGAAGAACCTTCATGACCTGGGTAGAGGTAACCTCGTCAACTTCACCCCAATCACGTTTGGGAAAGGAAGTAAGCCCGACATCATATATGTCCAGATGGGCAGCAAGTTGGTTGATTGTAAGGACAAAGGGTTTCTGATTTGTATAGGCAGAGAGAGTTCCAGATGCAACATCTACCTTGACTGTTGCATAGAATTGGATGATTTCGGACAAGTACATGAGACTATATTTGTCCAACAAATTCACCCAACCCTATGCATACATAGCCTCTTTGAAGTATTTGAAAGCAAGAGAGGTGTCATACCAAGATTTCTTATAACGCCTTCCACTGTGGAAGCAACAGATCAGCATACCGTGACATATCTTGAAAATCTCATCCGGAAGATCGAGAGAACTAAGATGGTTGAGGACGTCATTCTTGAATGATTCGCCATAAGGAGCAATAACAAGGTCCATGCATGTGTTGAGTGGAACCTTCTCCTCAATAATCTCATTCTCATCTATGCTTGACAAATCCCGATGATAACGAGCCCGTTTGGGTGCTTTGGTCTTTGAACCTGATCCCCTTTTCCTTTGAGTGACTTTGGGTTTAGGAGGGGATGCCTCCGGTGTTACATCCTCATCATCACCAAAGATCTCGACCATCTTTCGCCTGGACCGGGTTCTTGATGCCGGTTTTGAAAATAATGGGTCAAACCCATCATCAAACATCTCGTTGGCATCACCATGATCCTCAACATCAACTACCTCTTCAACATGCGCCGTCTTCGTTGAATCAGTGTTTGGATATTCATTAATTTTTTCAGTATCGGGACCGATTTCCCTTTCAACAGTGGAAGCCACAGTTGCATCAATTTTACTTATCTCATCCTTCTCCAAACTTTCACTCACCAAATCTTTTAAAAGCACATCATCATCATTCTTTTCAACTGCATCATTTTTATCATCACTATTCTCCTTCTTTTCCTTTTCTTTTGAATCCCCTTCATTCTCTTTTGATTTTTTCTCACTTTCTTTTGATTTTTCGCTGTCTCCCTCTTTTGATTTCTCACCTTCAAGTTCCCCCACTTTCATCTCACTTGGTTGATCTCCCTTTTCATCTGTTTCGGCAACATCACTTGGTTTTCGAATGTCTTCATCCCTTTTGGTTCCCTTAGAACCGGAGTCCTCTTCATCAGTGTCAAAGTCCACTTCAGCATCTAATTGGAGAGAGATAGGAGGATTCCTACTTCTTCCTCCTCTGCCACGACCACCGCCCCTTTTGGCGGTTGTCTTCTTCGTGCAACATTGGCTTGGCAAAGGGGGGATGATCTCATTTGTTTTGGCAGCGGTTTTGGGAGCCATTTTCTTTTTGGCAATATATTTTGGGTTAAATGTATCTCTGAGTTGAAGAACCTGTTTTGAGAATCTTGGAGGCATTTTAAGAGAGTGGAAAGGGAAAGGGTATTGACGGTTTGGGAATCCGAGAAAGGTGGGGGTTGGTTTTTTGTTTAGTGGATAATATGGAGTTTTAGTGTGGAAACATGGAAATAAATGAGGGGTTGGTGTAGTTAATCAAGGTGAGTGGACGGTTGAGTATTGAGAGAGTGAGACTAGGGTGTAGACTTTAGGTGATGGGACATAAAGTGGTTTTTGGAGGCTCAATGCAAAGATTAGCTCAAGTGCACACAGACATTTGTTGATTTTATTTTATTCGACATTTGCATGCATTCAACCATATTGGCTAAAATTTAATTACATGTAAATCCTTCCTCTAATCAATCATTGGAAAAAATAACTTAATTTAGCGATATGTCACCTAATAAACCAATTTCCGACCGAAGTCTTTCGAATTGTTCTCTTTCTAACGGTTTTGTAAAAATGTCCGCAATTTGATTTTCCGTTTTACAAAAGCTTAGACATATATTACCTTTTTCAACTTGATCACGTAGAAAATGATGTCGTATGTCGATGTGTTTAGTTCGTGAGTGTTGTATAGGATTCTTTGATATATTAATTGCACTAGTGTTGTCACAAAATATAGGGGTAGTCTCGAAAATAAGGCCATAATCATGCAATTGTTGACGTACCCAAAGAATTTGTGCACAACATAGAGCGGCACTCACATATTCACTTTCGGCCGTGGACAATGCAACGGTGTTTTGCTTCTTAGAAGCCCATGAAATGAGACACGGTCCTAGGAAAGTAGCAATGCCCGAAGTACTTTTCCTATCCAATGTATCACCGGCATAGTCCGCATCCGAAAAACCTACAAGATCAAGTTCATAGTGAGTTGGGTACCAAAGATAAAGCCCTTATGTTCCAATCAAATACCTAAAAATCCGTTTCACGGCTTTGAAATGTGATTCTTTAGGATTTGCTTGGAAACGGGAACAAGCACACACACTAAATTGTATGTCGGGTCGACTAGCGGTTAAGTAAAGTAAGGAACCGATCATACTTCGATATACCTTTTCACTAATGCTCTTACCGTTTTCGTCTTTGTCAAGCTTGACTTTAGACACCATTGGTGTAGGCATAGGATTAGAATTAGTCAACCCAAACTTACTTAGCATTTCTTTTAAGTACTTTTTTTGGTGAATCATCGTTCCATTTTCACATTGTTTGATTTGAAGACCAAGAAAGAATCCAAGTTCTCCCATCATACTCATTTCAAATTTCGAAGTCATCAAATCAGAAAAGTACTTATAAAGAACATTGTTAGTTGCTCCAAAAATAATGTCATCGACATATACTTGCACAAGCAACAGTTCATCTCCTTGTGACTTGATAAACAACGTTTTATCCACGGACCCACGTATGAAACCATTTTCCAATAGAAACTTTGAAAGCCTATCATACCAAGCCCTAGGAGCCTGTTTTAAACCATAAAGTGCTTTATCAAGTTTAAAAACGTGGTTGGGAAACTCGTTGTTTATAAAGCCCGGAGGTTGTTCAACAAACACTTCTTCATCAAGGTATCCATTTAAAAATGCGGTTTTGACATCCATTTGAAAAAGCTTTATACCTTGAAAAAACGCAAAAGCTACAAGCATTCGTATGGCTTCAAGCCTAGCTACCGGTGCAAAGGTTTCATCGTAATCAATTCCTTCTTGTTGGTTAAAACCTTGCACCACTAGTCTAGCTTTATTCCTTACGATTTCTCCAACATCATCTAGCTTGTTGTGAAAGACTCACCTTGTACCAATTACAGTACGTTGGGAGGGCCTAGGGACAAGATGCCATACCTTGTTCCTTTCGAATTGCTCCAATTCCTCTTGCATTGCAATCACCCAGCATTCATCAGTCAAAGTTGCTGTGACATGGTCTGGTTCGATTTTTGAGATGAAAGCATTGTGCGCACAGAAATTTTGAAGCAATGATTTGGTTTTTATTCCAGAGGTTAAGTCACTGGTTAGATTTGATAAAGGATGAGAGCTTTGGTGTTTCCATTTTTTGGGAATAAGTGGGTCAGAGGATTCGGTTTGTTAAATCCGTAATAAGAGGGGACTGTTGCATGAGGATTGTTTGAAGGAGGTGATTGTGGTTCATTTATGTTTAGATTGGGCTGTTCTTCACCATCCTTGTTCCCCCTGGATGAGGTAGCATCATCTTGTATAGGAGGACGATTAGTTCCCTCTGAATTTTGGACATCCTCCTCATGCAACAGTGGTTCCAACTGTTGCTCAGCCTCTTCCACCACTTGATCCATATCATGTCGTGTCATACCAATCTCAAAATCATCATCATATTCATCATCCTCATCATCAACCCATGTGTTTGAAACAAAAAGACTAGATTCGTCAAATATTACATGAACGCTTTCTTCCATTTTCATAGTCCTTTTGTTATAAACCTTATAGGCTTTACTATGATCGAAATAACCAACAAAAACTCCTTCATCACTACGAGCATCAAATTTGCCAAGGTTCTCTTTTCCATTATTGTGTACAAAGCATTTACTACCAAAGCACTTTAAATGTGAAAGATTAGGTTTTCTTCCTCGTAGTAGTTCATAGGGAGTTTTCTCAATGATTTTTCTAATCATGACACGGTTGTAAATATAACAAGATGTGTTTACGGCTTCGGCCCAAAAATTCTTAGGAACTTTAGAGCTAATGAGCATGGTTCTAGCCATATTTTCAAGAGTTCGATTCATTCGTTCCACAACCCCATTTTGTTGTGGGGTTCTTGCGGCCGAGAAGTTATGACTAACACCATTCTCATTACAATAAGAGTCAAATGACGAGTTCTCAAACTCGGTTCCATGGTCGGATCTCAATGAGACAAGTTTATAACCAAATTTGTTTTGAACCTTTTTGACCCAAATTAAGAACTCATCAAATGTTTGATCCTTAGAACTTAAGAAGAGAAGCCAAACAAATCTTGTGAAGTCATCTACAATGACACAAATAAAACGACTTCCACCTCTACTCATAACTCGCATGGGACCACATAAATCAATATGAATGAGTTCAAGAGGTAAGGAAGTGCTAACAACCTTTTGGGATTTAAAAGAGCATTTAACTTGTTTTCCTTTAATACAATCATCGCAAAGTGATTTAAATTCAAACTTAATGTTAGAAATGCCGTCAACTAGATCAAGTCTCTTGAGGGTGTTAAGTGTCTTAGCATTTACATGACCAAGTCGTTTGTGCCAAAACCAAGGGCCGTTCTTTTGAACACTCATGCATGATAATGATTGACCCGACAATGAATATAAGTTAGTCATGTAGACATTTTTGACACGTTTACCTTCAAGTATGAGTTCTCTAGTTTTTCCATTGATGATTCTACATTCACTAGCAAGAAATTCAACAATATTACCTCGATCACATAGTTGTGAAATGCTCAAGAGATTGTGTTTCAAACCTTTGACAAGCAACACTTTGTCCACGCATAATGACTTTGACTTACCAACTTTTCCAATATCAATGATTTCACCTTTCTTGTTGTCGCCAAAAGTCACCATGCCACCATCATAGGCTTCTAGCGAGAGGAATTGGTTTTCATCTCCCGTCATGTGACGAGAGCATCCACTGTCTAAGTACCAATTGTTGCTGCCCCTCACTAATGCCTATAAGAAATCAAACATTTAGTTTAGGAACCCAAACGAGTTTGGGCTCCTTCTTGACAACGACCTTTTTGACTTCCTCTTCCTTAATCCATACTTGTTTAGCATTTTTAGTGTTTCTTTCTAAGTCACGGACTCTTTTTTCACAACCATTAAACTCATGACCTGTTTTGCCACAATAGTTACAAATGATGTACTCAGGAAGACCAGCATACTTTCTTCTTCTAAGTCGGTTTGACTTGGATCCTGGTTTCGTGTCAACAAATGTGTGCTATCTTGTTGCATTTGAAACCAAGTCCAGCTTTCTTTGCAAATTTTTCATATTCTTGTGATTGTTTCAAGAGAAACTCCAAAACATTCTGACTTCCTTCCCATTTTAAGTAGAACATCTTAGCCTCATCTAGCTCTTTAGTCAATGTTTCGATTTTAGCAAGATGATTAAGATTTAATTTACCTAAATTGTCGAAAGCTTGTTTTGCAAGTCTTGCTTCATCACTAAGTAACATCCCAATTTGTTCCAATTCTTTATTATCCTTTTGACACAATTTGAGGTCAGCTAGAAGAGTGTCACATTCCTTAGTCAAAGAAGACACTAATTTCGTGAGAGTATCTATTTCTTTTCTCGACTCAGATGCCACAAGAGAGACCTCTCGTGGCATGAGTCCTGTTGACCCTTTTAACATATCAATTTGAGCAAGAAGGTCATCATTTGATTTTTGAGCTCGTTCTAAGGCACTTTTGACATGACTAGACTCATCATTTAACATTTTAGCAATCTTAACAAGATCATCCTTTTCGTTGTTACGAGTTGCTAAGTCAATCAAAAGTTGGTCACGTTCTTGAGTTAGTGACGACACATTTCCTTTAGAACTGGATGCAACAGTGCAAGGATCTGTTGCATTTGTTTCATCAACCTTGTTAGCTAAAAACAGATTTTGTTTTCGAAGCTTCTTAATTTCTTTCTCAAGACTCAACATGGAACTAGGTTGATCATTCTCATTTAGACTTTCTTTTAAGATGACATTTTCCTCAGCTATGTCCTCAATTTCGACTTGCATAGCTTCCAACTTATTAGTTTGGACACGACATTTATCAATAAATTGATCTAGGAGGAGACAAACTTTGTCTTTAGAGAAAGATCGAACCTTTTTCTTGAGCTTAATTACCTCATGGTCTGAATCAGAGTCTGAGTCCGCGGAGTGAGCCATAAGACACTTGATGTCTTCTTTCTTTGATGATTTGGAAGCATTTTTTGAGGAACTAGACGAGATGCTAAGTTTGGCGTCTAATTCATCCTCAAGGACATCGTCCTCTTCAGAATCAGACATGCCCCAAATAGCAGTCATTACTTTGTTTTTGTAATCACATTTAGCAAAGTCACGTTTTTCCTTAGATTTGATATCGTTCCACTTTGGGCATTCTTTGATTTGGTGACCTTTGTCACCACATTTAAAGCAACCAACAGTGGAGTTAGACTTTCTCCTAGGAAAACGACGTTTGCTAGAGTTATTGCTATACCTTTGAGAGTTTCGACCATTTATCATGCCAACAATGTTTCTAGTGAACATTGCAAACTCGTCATCTTCATCCTCCTCATCACTTGAGAGAGCATTAAGAGCGAGTCCTTTCCCTTTAGAGCTTTCACTAGAACGCTTCATGAGAGTTAATGATGCGTGTCATTTATATGATGTTTTACACCTCATTTTACACGCATTTCAGAGCTCATTTATGTAGTTTATGCTACTATTTGCCCCGTTTCGTCTACTTTCGTGTTTTTATGTAATATTGCAGATTTATGCGGTAATGAGTAGATATTGAGCTAAATCCGTCCCCGAGTATCTTGCACTGCATTTGACGTGAAGTATTTACTCAAGGAACGAGCTTGGTGCACATTCCGAAGCCCGAAAGACAAATCCACGAGAAGATTGAAGTCAATTATCAGCTACCTCAGTCGATCGACCTCTGCTCTTGGTCGATCGACCAGAGAACGAGTTACAGAAGACACTGTTCAGAGCCACTCAGTCGATCGACCGGTCACAGTGGTCGATCGACCAAGTTACGAGCTGATACGCAGATTAAACATATAGAACAAGAAATCCAAAGCCCAAAGCTATATTAGGTTTAGAAATAAAGTTACGTGAGTTTGCTATATAACGTAACCTGACTAAAAACTTTATTCATTCAGTTTTTAATTCGGTTTTCATCAGTTTTAGTTTATCATTAATTAGGGTTCGAGGATTGTTTTGGTATTGAATACAATTCACTTTCACATTCGACTTTGTTCTTTTCCTTCGCAATTCACACGGTACTCTCCTGTTTTTGTTCAGTTATTTTGCTTTCATTCATAGTTATAGAATTGCTAGATCAGTTTCCCCAAGCCGAATTACCATCTTATGTTAATTGTTTATTTCTCCGTATTAATCATGAGTTCTGTAGTTTATTTAGCCAATTTTATTGTTGCCTTTATTTTCAGTATGAGTAGCTAAATAGCTTGTGCTAGGATGTAGGGGAACTGTAGATTAGGCGGCGTAGAATAGTAGACTGAAATCGCGTGTCAGTCGATCGACCGCCATACCTGGTCGATCGACTGGCCACGTGAGGAATTGTTTCGTTTTAATTGCTTTAAATTCTATATTTGACAAATTGAGTGCACGCGTCTAGTTGAATGTTAAGGAAATGACTGAACCATTAGATCGAAAGATAGGGAAGGTTGATTGACCACCAATTAAAATGACTAAACTATGCTGAGATCGAAAGATAGGTAAAGTTTAGGTTTTTAGTCACTTTTCAGGACGAGAGTTAGTACTAGTGATATTAGGGACCCGTAGCGAGATCGAAAGATGCTACTTGTTAAGAGTGGACCGAGAGGACCTCTTATTTTCCCGCCTCATGTGTTTGATTTAGACCCACTTAGTATGCTGCCGCCGAAACTATAGTGAACCGACCATCCTAGTACCCCTTTTATATCTATTTTCATCCGTTTATTTAGTTTACTTTGTTGTATTGTCTTTAGCTATAGACCAATTCAAATCAAACCCCCACACACTGTTACCTTAGGACTAAATTTAGACAACTAATAATTACATCTGCCTCTCTGTGGTTCGACCCTGTTACCACTAGCTTCTGTTAGTTTTAATAGGTATTATAAATTTTATTTTTGGTACTCACAACGACGGGTATCAAATTTTGGGGCCGTTGTCGGGGAGGCAATTGTTCTAATTTTTAGTTGTTTTATTTTAGTTTGTTTCTTAGTTTAAGGGACATTCGTTCCTTAAGCTACTCTCATATTCTTTTTGTAGTTTCCTCTTATGCGCAGGTCACAGGGTGGTGAATTAGTACCTTTCAATCCTGAGATTGAGAAGACCTTGCGTGAGTACTGAGTTGAGACGATCATCTAGGATATTGCCGACAGAGGAAGAGCTGAGTACTCTGTCTAGTTACTACGAGAACAAGCTATACGAGGAGGATCCACCTTCATCACCCATTTCGACTTCTTCACCGAGACAAATCACATCTCCGAAATTTTCGGTCATGGCCGAAGAAGCGAGTATAGCCATCACTCGGAGCCGATAGTTTGCAAATCTATATAAGGGTTCAAATTACGGAGCGATAGAAAATTCAAACCGAAGCTCGCTTATATCAACTTGGTTGAGAGAAACCAATTCGGGGGTGTTGCAAATGAAGATGCAGCCAAGCATATGGAGATATTTATTGATTATTGCTGCTCTATACCCCCGCCGACCGGTGTGACCCAGGACCAGATAAAGAAGACTATGTTTATATTCTCACTCCGCGATGCTGCAAGGGAGTGGTCCAGAGACCTGGACCATGCTGCTAATGGGATCACCGACTGGAATTCTTTGGCCTTGGCATTCTACAAGAAGTACTTCTTTGCCTCGAAGACGAATGCTATTAGAGCTCAAATCACGAGATTTAAACAGGGGCCTGATGAAAACTTTTATGAGGCATGGGTCCGTTTCAAGAAGCTGGTGCGAACCATTCCGCATCATGGGTTTGAGAAGTGGAGCCTATGCAATCAGTTCTACAATGGGCTCTATGACGATCAAAGGGCTATCCTGGACGTGACAGCAAATGGCAGATTCCAGGAGAACACGGGGGAGACTAAGGGGTGGAAGATCATTGATGACTTGGCCACCCACAAAGCTGAGTATGGAAATTCCAGGGGAAATCAAAGGAGAGCTGCTGAATCTCCTTCGGTAGCTGCATTAGAAGCTCTCACGGCGAGATTTAACAAGTACGAGTTGGGAGGAGCTTCAAAAGGGTGGATTTACCATGTAAATGCTGTTTCAGACGGTCCTTTCATCTGTAAAAGATGTGGAGCTGAGGGACATGTTTCAGACAGTTGTCCTAGTCCCTTTGAGTCTTGTGCTGTCTTTCAACATTATAGGCAGACAAACACATACTATGAGCCTAATGTCCACCCAAACTTGAGGTGGATTAGCCAAAATGTCTTGAATCCGACTCAACCTCCACAGCAGCAGCAGCAGCAGCAACAGAACTATGTGCCCCCTCATAAGCAACAACAGTTCCAAAAGCCTCCGTATGTCCCACAGCAACAGCAACAAGCCCAAGGTTCTGATTTCAATGAGTTGAAGAATTTGTTGCTGAAGGAATCCCAGGCTAGAGAGGCCGGGATGAAGATGTTGGAGAGCCAAATTGCCCAATTGGCTAGAAAGAATACAACTCGAGCTCCGGGACATTTATCGACTCAAACTGATCAAAAGGAGACCATTAATGCCATTACCTTGAGGAGTGGGTCTACCCTTGATGGGCCCATTATGGTTGAGGATGTCACTGAAAAAGATGAGGCGGAAACAAGCAAGAAGAAGGCAGTGGCGAATAAAAACAAGAAAAAGACGATCAATAGGGGATATCGATCGATCGATCGACATACCCGATCGATCGATCAAATCGACAAACAAAACTTCTGGTCCTGTTGAAGTCAGTCGATCGACTGACCAACCTGGTCGATCGACTGAGATTGCTGCTGAAGGTGATTCTTTTCGTCCTCCAATACCAAATAACTTGAGGGATCACTTGTTTCGGGGTACGACAACTCCGAAAGTATTGAGTCAAGACCCGAATGCTGAGGGTCTATTCCGGTCCCGAAGTACGACCCGATGACGATTAATGGTTCATTTTTTAGACGGTTTGAAGAGGGTTCAAGCTTCAACAAAGAGGAGGTGGTGGATTTTCAGCCTAAATCCACCGATGCCGGCATGAGAGATTTAGAGGAGAGGGCTAAGTTGCTACTTTCAGCCCCCTATCCGGAGAGATTGGTGCCGACGAAGGAACATGTATCGTTTAATAAGTTTGAAAATGTTGTTCGTAGTTTAAACGTACAAGTACCTTTCCTTGAATTAGTCAATCAAGTGCCTGCTTATATGAAATTTATGAAGCAATTACTGTCTAAAAAGAAGTCACTTGAAACTGTGCATACTGTCGCACTAACTGAGGAGACATGCTCTTATTTGACCCATACTGCACCCCTTAAGCTAGAAGACCCGGGTAGTTTTTCTGTCCCATATAATATTCGCACCTTTCCTATAGAGAAAGCCTTATGTGACCTAGGAGCCAGTATTAGTGTAATGCCCTTGAGTCTTGCTAGGAAGCTCAAATTGACTAGGTTTGCAGTAACCAACATGACAGTACAGATGGCTGATCGCTCTGCGGTCCAGTCTATAGGAGTCTTAGAGGACATTCCCGTGCAAATAGGGAAGTTCTTTTTCCCTGTTGACTTCGTAGTACTAGATATGCCCGAAGATGCCCACATTCCTATCATTTTGGGTAGACCATTCCTGCACACTGCTGGTGATGTTATTGATGTTAGTTCGGGTACTTTGACCTTTAAGGTAGGGAAGCATTCCATTGTCTTTGCCCATACAGCTAGGAAGAAAGACCCCACGTGGCCTGTCACTTGCAATACGGTTTCTGAAAAGAAATCTTATTTTATACTTCCTGATATGCCTGTCTCTATTCCTACTCCTCTTGTGACACCTCCGCCCCAGATTGGGAGCAAAGTGGAGGAAGATTCTTCTGTTTTAGACATTGCAGGAGCTGGTTTGGGGAAGGAAGAGCCACATGTTGCTCCAGCTGTGAAGGAGCCGATCATTCAAAGAGGTGGTCTAGGATGCCTTAGCTATGGCACTGATGAGGAGCCTGAAGATGAGCCAGTCAAAGCAACAGAGTCTGATCTGGATTCCGACGAGTCATAGGAGGTCATTGAGTGGGAAGATGTCCGACATGTTGATCCGTTGAGCTTGACGGATGATGAAGTTGAGAAGAGTGCCGCTGAGAAGATGAGCACTGTTGAGGCTACCTCTTGTAGCCAGAAGCCAGTCAAGTGGGCTATTCCATGGCCGTTCTTGATAAACTATTAGTTGATTGAGACTTTTTCACAAACTATACATTTTATTTGCTTTCGTTGAACCTTTTTATTTATTTCTTTTGTGTGCGCGAGACTTTGCATTTTAACTTTGCTTAGGATTTTAAACACTCTAGATGGTTACTTTGGGTTTTGCGCAATTTTGGGCGCGTATTATTGTGCATTTGCAGGGTTTTAGACCTCATTAGCTCAAGTTATTGAGCTAATTCGAAGAAATCAGAAAGTTACAAAGATTATTCCGATCGATCGATTGACCCTTATGGTCGATCGACCGAGCCGCACTGCCTTCCAGAGCTTCATTCTCGACACATTGGTCGATCGACCGAGTAATGTGGTCGATCGACCGAGGACGCTGCTGTACCTGTTTACGATCACTCCCCTGCTGTGTTTGGTCGATTTGCGGAATTAAGGGAGTTTTCTACTCCACTTTATTTTCTGTCATAAATCTGATTTCTTCCATTTTCTTAATTTTGCACATAATTACCGCTTCAACATTGCTTTCTCGGTTTTATGCGTGGTATTGTTGTCTTTTCAGGTACCTATTGGTAGCATTGCTGGCTACTGGAACCTCCTAGCTCACGCTGGTTTGGGGAGGTTTCCTTTTGCTGCGCTTAAAGTCTTGTGAGTTTCTAAGCCTTACTTCATGTCCTTTACTTAATTTTCTCGCAAATTCCCGTTTTCCTTTTCTTCATTACATGATTTTGCATAATGGGGACATTGTGCGATTTGGTTTGGGGAAGGGTTTTGCGTTGCACTTCATTCTGTTTTGCATTCACGTTTACATTTTTGTCTTGTATTGTTGTTTATTTTCCCATATATACACAAAAATTCAAAAAAATTGAAAAAATTTCAAAAATTTCGAAAAAATGCACGTTTATTTTAGCATATAGGTTGAGTCGGAACGATAGTATTTCAATGATGACATTGTAATTGCATCTGTTTTTGCCTAAGCCTTGTTGATTGACATGTTATTAGTAGAATCATTTGCATAGTCTACGAGTTTTCGTTAAATTTCTTGCTGAACTTGAGACTTGACTTAGATTTTTGGCAAACTACTTATATTTTCTGAGTTATTAGAGCTTATAACTGGTGTCATCTATGACCAGTTTATCTAGAATGTGAGTAGTTACTCCTTATGAGACGTTTTTCATTAATTTGCATTAATATGAACTTAATCTGCTTAATACATGTATGCATTCGGTTTGTGGTTAGTTGACACATGTGGTAGAGGTTTCCCTTTTTTCATTTTACCCATAAGCTCCACACTGCCAAAAATAGCCTTTTTGTCCCGTTACTACATCCTACATATAGCCTGCCCTTGTCAAGCTAGTAGTTTAGTTTTTGGGATTGTTACTACATTTTTGGTGGCATATGCTCTTTTGAGATGATGGTTGGGAAAAAGAAAAAAGGAAGGAAGTTGGAAAGAAATAAAAAAGAAGAAGAAAAATGATTCGAAAAAGAAAGGAAAAAAGAGTGTTGTACTGTTTGAAGCAGTCGATCGACTGGCATCATTGGTCGATCGACTGGCGTCCAAGAAAAAAAAAAAATCAATTCGCATATTCAAAGTCTTTATTATATGGCGATTTTTGCTCCCATGTTGTATTCATATCTTATGGGGAGTTGATTGATTAATTTTTTATTGGAGATTGTGAGATTTGTGCTCCTAATTAGCACCCGGTTTATTCGTTGATTTTGAGCAAGGAGTGGGATGTTGCCGTATGGTTTTGTTAGGGTACTAGCTTGATCACCTGTACCTCCACGTTCCCATAAATGTTTTGCCTCTTCCTTCCCATTACCTCACATATCCCATATTTACCTCGGCATGTGTCATGGTCATTTGTTTGGTTGGAATGCATATGTACGGTTGTAGAGATTACTTTCATATTATATTGCAGGCATGTTCTTATAGGTCGTAGTTAGGTGAGAGTCACTACAATATTACTTCTTTCCATCTTATACATTATTCACCTTGTGCTTATTTGAGTGATTTGAGCGACCCGTGAGAGTCCAATTTGATAAGTCTCTACAGTTGACGGTTCAACAGTTTTTAACGACTCTATAACTCGTTTGCATGATTCATATTACTAATTGATTGTTAGTTAATGCATTAAATTGGTTTAGGTTGTTCAGTTTGCATTTCGCTCTGAGATTGAACTCGTTCCATTAGGTTTGAGGATCGAGTCTAGTTCTTGCTTGGGGACAAGCAAGGGTGTGGTTTGGGGAAGTTTGATGCGTGTCTTTTATATGATGTTTTACACCTCATTTTACACGCATTTCAGAGCTCATTTATGTAGTTTATGATACTATTTTCCCCGTTTCGTCTACTTTCGCGTTTTTATGTAATATTGCAGATTTATGCGGAAATGAGTAGATATTGAGCTAAATCCGTCCCCGAGTATCTTGCACTGCATTTGACGTGAAGTATTTACTCAAGGAACGAGCTTGGTGCACATTCCGAAGCCCGAAAGACAAATCCACTAGAAGATTGAAGTTAACTATCAGCTACGTCAGTCGATCGACCTCTGCCCTTGGTCGATCGACCAGAGCACGATTTACAGAAGACACTGTTCAGAGCCACTCAGTCGATCGACCGGTCACAGTGGTCGATCGACCAAGTTACGAGCTGATACGCAGATTAAACATATAGAACGAGAAATCCAAAGCCCAAAGCTATATTAGGTTTAGGAATAAAGTTACGTGAGTTTGCTATATAACGTAACCTGACTAAAAACTTTATTCATTCAGTTTTTAATTCGGTTTTCATCAGTTTTAGTTTATCATTAATTAGGGTTCGAGGATTGTTTTGGTATTGAATACAATTCACTTTCACATTCGGCTTTGTTCTTTTCCTTCGCAATTCACACGGTACTCTCCTGTTTTTGTTCAGTTATTTTGCTTTCATTCATAGTTATAGAATTTCTAGATCAGTTTCCCCAAGCCGAATTACCATCTTATGTTAATTGTTTATTTCTCCGTATTAATCATGAATTATGTAGTTTATTTAGCCAATTTTATTGTTGCCTTTATTTTCAGTATGAGTAGCTAAATAGCTTGTGCTAGGATGTAGGGGAACTGTAGATTAGGCGGCGTAGAATAGTAGACTGAAATCGCGTGTCAGTCGATCGACCGCCATACCTGGTCGATCGACTGGCCACGTGAGGAATTGCTTCGTTTTAATTGCTTTAAATTCTATATTTGACAAATCGAGTGCACGCGACTAGTTGAATGTTTAGGAAATGACTGACTCATTAGATCGAAAGACAGGGAAGGTTGATTGACCACCAATTAAAATGACTAAACTATGCTGAGATCGAAAGATAGGTAAAGTTTAGGTTTTTAGTCACTTTTCAGGACGAGAGTTAGTACTAGTGATATTAGGGACCCGTAGCAAGATCGAAAGATGCTACTTGTTAAGAGTGGATCGAGAGGACCTCTTGTTTTCCCGCCTCATGTGTTTGATTTAGACCCACTTAGTATGCTGCTGCCGAAACTATAGTGAACCGACCATCCTAGTACCCCTTTTATATCTATTTTCATCCGTTTATTTAGTTTACTTTGTTGTATTGTCTTTAGCTATAGACCAATTCAAATCAAACCCCCACACACTGTTACCTTAGGACTAAATTTAGACAACTAATAATTACATCTGCCTCTCTGTGGTTCGACCCTGTTACCACTAGCTTCTGGTAGTTTTAACAGGTATTATAAATTTTATTTTTGGTACTCACAACGACGGGTATCCGTTAACTCATGAGCCATAAGTGAGCCCATAAGTTCATCAAGGGTGAGCAAAGAAAGGTCCTTAGCTTCCTCAATAGCCGTAACCTTCGGTTGCCACTTTTCAGTTAGGCTACGAAGGATTTTACGGACTAAATCCTCGGATTGAAAACTCCTACCTAAACTCTTAAGGTCGTTGACAATACTAGAAAAACGTGAAGACAAACTATTAATTGACTCATCTCGTTCCATATTGAACATCTCATATTGTTGCATGAGAAGATCAATACGGTATTTCTTGACTTGTGACGTTCCCTCATAAGCAAGGCTTAGGGTGTCCCAAATCTCTTTGGCCGAAGCACATCCAGATATACGATTAATCTCTTGGTCACCGATCCCATATTGAAGAATGGACATGGCCTTAAAGTTTTTCTCGATTTTCTTATAGTCGGCCTCAACATACTTATCCTCACTTTTCAAGGTACTAGTGCCATCAGCATTAGTCACTTCGATTTTGAGGGGACCCTTTTGAATGATTAACCAACATTCATAGTCCGCACTTTTGACATAGTGCTCCATGCGATGTTTCCACCAGGCATAGTTTTCTCCCTTGAAAATGGGATACTTAGTGTGTTTGGAATCGTCCATAACTATAGGATCAACTCTTTGGATTTAACCAATATCAAGAGCACGAGGCTCTGATACCAATTGAAGAGTTAAGAACGATTAACACCTAAGAAGAGGAGGGGGTGAATTAGGTGTACCTTTTAAAAATTTTATCCTTAACTTAGTTAATTAATTACCTTAAGCTAAGAATATTGAAGTACAAGACTTGAGGAACTTAATTGAATGTAAGTTCACAAGAAGGTACAACAGTTCTATGTCACAGTATAGGTGACTGTGACACAGAACTTGATTAGGTACATGCGAGAAATAGCAAAGTGAAAGAACGTAAAAGTAAATGAACAAACAAACGACATTTTAAAAATTGGTCCAGCCTCTACTCCGAGGCCTACGTCCAACCGTTATTTTATTGCTTGTTTAGAAATTTACTCAAACTTACTAAAACCCTTACAATGAAAATAACTCGCCAACCTACTCCGGTTGCACTCAAACTTAAAGCTACTCTGCTTCAAGAGTTTATGGATGTTATCTCAAGGTGTTACAGAATCTTGAATCTCAAAAGTTCACTAAATGAACATGGAGATCACAATGAAGATCTAACACGAGAATCCTGGAACAAATTCATTATGTTACAGTAAAGCGAACTGATACTTGGAGGTTTTACAGCTTTTTCGAAAACAATTTTGAAGACTTAAAATCAGAAAAACGTTTTGCAAACACTTGAAGAACAAAGCTTTAAATGCACAAATGATTTGCAAGGTTTTTACAATAAATGTTTTGGAAGTCTTAAGAAATAAATGTGACTAAGACACTCTATTTATAGTGGATTTAGTCTTAGGTAAGTACAACTTAGAAAGATTAAATCCAATATTAAAATGATAGCTTTGAGTGATGGTAAGTGTTAGACTATAGGCTTGGGGCTTAAGAAATCAGAAAACTTAAGCTACTACACTCAACATGTGACAATTTACCAAAATGGCAAAAAGTTTTTCTTACTTTACAAGTTTGACAAGTCTTCTTTGTCATTTTAGTAAAAGGTGTTTGCACAATTCTAGAGGCTTAGTCAAGTGGGTTTGTGACTTCAAAATTTCAGATTATTTTCAAGCTTTTGAAAATTCAAATGTTTAAGGTTTAAAGTTTGCAAAGTTTTGACACTTAAAAACATTTGGGCGAAATTCCTCCTCCGTATGATAGTACCAGAAACCACAGTATAGCGTATTGTTGCATGGTTTTACCATTACTTGACTTAAATGAGAATGTTACACTTACTCTTACATTTGTAGACTAAGGCTTGGAAAATATCATTGTCTTGACTTCCTTGATTAGCTTGATCATCTTGAATCATTGTTGAAAGTCCATTTGATTGCTTCAATCACTAATTATTTCAACTAAGAGCAAACAATCAAATAACAAAGGGACTTGGCATCATCAATTCAATGTGTTCTAACAATAGCAAAATCAGAAAAATGAAATAATAATATATAACAAGGTTAAAAAAACCACTTACTTTCATTATAAAACTTTCCAACTCATTACATTTAAACATCTCCAACAAATTATATCTAAGCATCATTATCATTACATCTAAGTGTTTCAAATAATACATCTAACAATGGTAACATCACAAATATTACATATATTTATCTCCGATACTACGTCTAAAAGTATTTCTTCCAACGAAAATCGCGTCTTGTCGTTGTTTTCACCATTTGTCCGCCAATATTTCTTCCCGACGAGAACCATATTTTGCCTATTGATGATGGCTGAATCCGCAAAAATAAAAGCTTTCTGAAAGATCTAAAAGCAAAAAAAGGAGGTAAGTTATAAATAATTATTATATAAGCCCACAACACTAACTCCAAATTGAAATAACTAAGTTAAAACAATACAATAATTAAGTTTGAATAATAGAATAACTCGGTTAAAGCAATACAATAACTATTATTAATAGAATATATTCTAACATATATAGCAAACAAGAAATAACTAGAAAATACAATAACTGAATTAGAATAATACAATAACTCGGTTAAAGTAATACAATAACTGTTATTTACAGATTAACACAATAAACAAGAAATAACTACAAAATACAATAACTGAGTTTGAATAATACAATAACTCGGTTAAAGCAATACAATAACTAACAGCAGCAGACAAAGTTCGTGGTGGTAACACACTAAAACAAAAACCCTAAAAATTATCAAAGATACAAAATAACACAATTGAATAAGAAGAAACTTATCAAACAACTTACAAACAACATGAAAATACACAAGATCGTTTAGAATTCTCATATCAAACTCAAAACTCTATAAATTATTGGGAAAAAAATGACAAAACAAGCAATTTAACAACAAAACATAAGTGCAGACGGACATACATCAACAAAAAATGAAAAGGATATTAGATAAGAACGATAATGGAAACGCACCAGTCAGATCTAGAAAAAAAATTAGTACTTACCTATAATGAAATTGAAGAGACATACGAAGATGAAGCGAAATAGACAACGAAATCTCCTTAATTGATGACAAATTTGAACGAGGATGATGAAGATTGAGTTTGTAGCCTGCAATTTGAACGAAATTGAACGAATTTGATGAAGACGAAATTTGACAAATTTGAACGAGATGACGTACGTCGTTCTGTTTTTTTTGTTCTGTCTTTTAGGGAGATAGAGAGGAGAGAGAGAGTGATTCTCTAATAATGAGGTGAATGAGAGAAAAGTGAGTATTTATAGGTTGGGCAAGATTTAATCTCAGCCATCCATTTTAGATGAGATCAATGGTCTAGGTTTAGAGAGGTAACTCACCAACAATGACCCAACTCATATGATCCTACTTCTATATATATATATATATATATATATATATATATATATATATATATATATATATATATATATATATATATATTGATGCGTAAGTACATGTGTGGTTGTTGTTGTTTTGTTAATAGTATAGAAAGTTGGGAATGTGAGATGAACATGTGGGTAGTGTATACGAGTCTGCATGACTCGATTGAGTGGGGGGGGGGGGACTCGATCGAGTGGGTTTGACTCGATCGAGTAGGTAGTTTTACGTTTTCTGGGCATAAGCAAGTTTTTGGGCGCTCGATCGAGTAGGTGGTGGCACTCGATTGAGAGGGTAAGCAGCTCGATCGAGTATGTTTTTAGCAGCTTTCTGGTCAGGTTCTGGAGTTGAGGCACGCGATCGAGTATATGGGGTAACTCGATCGAGTGACCTCAACTCGATCGAGTGGATTTAGGGGCTCGGTCGAGTAGGGTCTGTGCAGGTTATATCCGTGTGTGAGATGTGGGATGTATGTGTTTGTGTCTACCTTTCTCTTATATAGTTACAAGATGCCGCCAAAGAGGAACGCTTTGTATGCTAGGGCTGAGAGTATGACCGTTGATGACATAGTGAAGATGTTGGAGCACCAAGATTCTCTCACTGAGGCCTTGAAAAGAGTGGGAAAGGACAGATATGTTGATGACTCCAAGATCAGCATTCATATAGCTAGGTTTAACCCTAAGGAGTATAAGGGGATAGGGGCGCCAATTATGCAGGATAATTGGCACAGAGAGATAGAGAACATCCTCAATCTGGTTCATTGCCCAGATGAGCTTCGGGTGGAACAAGCTACGTTATACCTAAGGGAGGCAACTGATGAGTGGTGGGACAAAGTAAAAGTGAGTGCTTTAGATATATATCTGAAACAGGGGTTAACGACGATACCTTGGGATGAGTTCAAGAAAGCTATGAGGCATGAGTTTGTTCCTGAACATGTGCGTAGTAAGTTGAGGGAGGAATTTGATGATTTTAAGATGACCTCTGAGATGACCGTTGCCGAGTACTACCATAAGTTTAATGAGAAGTCTAGGTATGCTGAGGATATGGAACTGAGCTAAGAGAACTTGGCATTGAGGTTTGAGAAGGGGTTGACCCCCAAGATTATGGAGAAGTTACTGGTGGGAGCTCTTACTGATGTGAAAGAGATTTATGAGCGTGCTGGAAGGGCTGAGAGACTAGTTGATATGACCAAGGAGAGAGGCTCTGAGAAGAGGAAGGCTGAGAGTGAGGGAGGTGGCCAGTCGAGTTACAATAAGGGTGGCCATAACCAGGCAAGGGCATATTCATCGGGTTTAGGGTTTAGTGCTAGGGCTTCCTTTGGACGTGGGAGTGGGAGTGGTAGTAGCAGTTGGGGTATGACTTGTTTCAACTGTGGCGGTGTGGGCCACAAGAGGCATGAGTGTACCAGTGCTGTGAGTGGGGGGGTTTCCAGAGACCGTCACAGGGGAGTTTCTCTCAGGGTCCTTCGTAGAGTTATGCTAGTAACAGACCGGCTGGGTCATGGAACAACAGGGGTGGTCAGAGTCACAACGATGGGGCTAACCACAATGGCGATAATTCATACCAGAGACCGACGACGAACAACAACAACAACAACAACAACAACAACAACAACAACAACAACAACAACAACAACAACAACAACAACAACAACAACAACAACAACAACAACAACAACAACAACAACAACAACAACAACAACAACAACAACAACAACAACAACAACAACAACAACAACAACAACAACAACAACAACAACAACAACAACAACAACAACAACAACAACAACAACAACAATAACAATAACAACAACAACAACAACAACAACAACAATAACAACAACCAGGGGTCGGCTGCTAAGCCGTCTACCTCAGCTAGTACTATCCAGGGAGGTGGGCATAAGACCAGTGGCAAGCTGTTTATGATGAAGAAGAAAGCAGCTGAGGATAATGCTCATGTTATCATCGGTACATTTCTTGTTAATGGAGTTTTTACTTTTGTTTTGTTTGATTTGGGAGCATCACAGTCATTTGTATCATCGAGTCATGCTAGACGGTTGGGTTTGAGTGAGTATGAGTCTGTGAGAGAGGAAGTTTTTATACCTTCGGGTGAGTCTGTATCTTGTGGGCGGATGTATAGAGGTGTGTCTATGATAGTTGAGTAAGTTGATCTACCTGTAGACTTGTTAGAGTTTCCTTTGGAGGGTTTTGAGATGATTGTGGGTATGAACTGGTTGGGAAAGTACAAGGCTAAGATAGATTGTCATTAAAAGAGTGTTTCTTTGAGAGGTCCTAAGGGGATTAGTGTGTCTTATCGAGGATTTGTTGTCAAACCCAAAGTTAAGTTGATTGCAACAGTGACCTTGAAGTCCTATCTGAGGAAGGGGTGCCCGTTGATCTTATGCTATGTAAGAGATAATAGAGTGGAGAGTCCGTCAGTTGAGCAGATACCAGTAGTGGCCCTGGTGGAAGAGTTTCCAGATGTTTTTCCAGAGGAAATTCTGGCGTCGCCGCCGAAGAGGGAGATAGATTTCAGTGTTGAACTGAAACCGGGGAGGAGGCCAATCTCTAAGGCACCGTGCCGTATGAGTCCTAAGAAGGTGGAGGAGCTAAGGAAGCAGGTGGATGATCTGATTAAGAAGGGATACATTAGTCCTAGTGTATCACCGTGGGGAGCACCGGTTTTGTTTGTTAAGAAGAAAGATGGGAGCTTGAGGTTGTGCATCGACTATAGGGAGCTGAACAGAGTGACAGTGAAGAACATGCATCCTTTGCCAAGGATAGATGATTTGTTTGATCAGTTGAGCAGTGCAGCAGTCTTTTCTAAGATTGATTTGAGGTCGGGTTACCATCAGGTGAAGATTAGAGAGGAGGACATACCAAAGACAACTTTTACATCGAGGTATGGTCATTATGAGTATGTGATGATGCCGTTTGGGTTGTCTAATGCACCTGCAGTGTTTATGGATTTGATGAACCGGGTCTTTAGTCAGTTCTTGGATCGGTTTGTGGTGATTTTTATAGACGATATCCTAGTCTTTTCTAAGACTAAGGAGGAGCATGAGGAACATTTGAGGATAGTGTTGCAGACTTTGTGAGAATATTAGCTATATACAAAGTTGTCTAAGTATGAGTTCTGGTTGGAGGAGGTTGCCTTTATGGGGCATGTGATTTTAAAGAAAGGGGTAGCTGTGGATCCTGCGAAGATTGAGGCGGTTACCAAGTGGGAAGCACCAAAGAATGTGGCAGAGATCATGAGTTTCTTGGGTTTAGCAGGGTACTATCGACGGTTCGTGAAAGATTTCTCCAAGATAGCTAGACCTATGACAGCTTTGATGAGGAAAGAGAACAGGTTTCGTTGGGATGAAAGTTGTGAGACGGCGTTCCAAACATTAAAGGAGCGTTTGACCACAGCTCCAATCTTAGCATTACCTGAGGGGAGTGAGAACTTTGAGGTGTACACAGATGCTTCAAAAAATGGGTTGGGTTGTGTGTTGATGCAGAATGGGAAAGTGATTGGTTATGCTTCTAGGCAGTTGAAGCCTTACGAGGAGAACTATCCTACACATGATCCGGAGTTGGGTGCAGTTGTGTTTGCTCTCAAGATTTGGAGGCACTATCTTTTTGGGGCGACCTTTAAGGTGTTTTCAGATCACAAGAGTCTCAAGTACATCTTCACTCAAAATGAGTTGAACATGAGACAGAGGAGGTGGATGGAGCTGATTGGTGCTTATGACATGGATATCATCTACCATGAAGGGAAAGCTAATGTAGTTGCAGATGCCTTGAGCAGGAAGAGTGTGCATTCTTTATGCACAGTTATGTCTTTGATGAGGTTGAGAGATGAGGTGAGGAAGATGGGGATACATATGATCCAGAGAGGGGATGCTAGAGGTGATTTGACAGTGGAGCCGGACCTTTATGATGAGATTCGCAGAAAATAGGCTTTGGATTCCAAGATTGGGGAGTGGAGAGCTGGAGTAGAGAAGGGAACAGTGTCTATATTCTCTATTCATACAGATGGTAGTGTGAGATTTGATGGGAGATGGTGTGTTCCTGTAGATACCTCGTTTCTGCACCTCCCGCCAAACACCCAGTGATGATTGGGTCGGATGTTTAGCATATGTCGCGATTTTATGACGTTCATAAATCGGTTAATAAAAGGTAAGTCATACACTTGTGTCTACCCCTTGGTTGTCATCTAGGTGTCATTACGGTCGTTTTGGCAGTAATTAGAATTCATTTGGAGTCCGGGTCAAAAATCGTCTTCATTTCCTAAAACCGTCAGATCCCGAGTCCAAAGCAATGTGCTTTTCTACCTAAGGTTAGGATGTCATAAAATGTTATGAATATATCTCATTTTGAGTCTCATGTCACTTCTTTGGCTAAACTTAAAGTTTACGTTACAAAATGTGCATTTCATTTAGCTAAAATGATAACCCGACTTTTAGGCCCGTTTTATGAGGTGATAATGACTTTTTTGAGCCTGGACTATTTCACAGAAAGTTCTAGATATTTCTTTTAGCTTTCCAACGCCACTGAAATCACCTTAGTCCGAGTAATGTAGAGAAAGTTATGCCTAAAATACGACAGGCTGTCAAACGCGTTTTCTACGCGCAAAGGAACCTACCCGAGAAAGGACGCAGTAAGTGTTGCGCCTCTTCTAAGGAGCGCAACACCTGCTGCGCCTTTTCTCAAGGTTTTCTTTTTGTCCAAGTTTCCGTGTTTTAACCTAAGTCGGTTGTTTCCGGATCTTTCCTTCCGTATCCTATTCATACCATAATTCCTCCGTGTGATTAGTATAAATAGGGACCTTCGTTCCTTATATTTCTCACGCGAGTGTCCGCCCATCTCTTCTCCCTTTGCATTCTAAGACCGCGCTGTTTCCTTATTAACGTCTACGTGCTTGAACTTTCGACCACGTAAGCTCGGATCCTTCTGAGTACCAGTCACATTTGCATGACCGACCAATTTGACCACTACACCATAATCAATAATTCAATTTGTTTTTAAATCCTTTTTCAAGGGCACTTTCATATTTGCATTATAGATCGAGTCGAGTTACCACTAAAAACCGATTTAGTTAAATCTCGCGACGCTAACATGTAAGTCTGAGGGTGTAAAATCCCAATTTTATTTATTGTACTTTTTATTTCTGTAATTAATTAATGTACGAGTTTATGTCATAACTCATAAGCATGCTTAAAACCGACTTCTAAAAACCCTTTTATTAAACCGTTGTACGGATTAGCAGTAGCCAGACGTCGAGAAGAAACGCAGCAACAGCTGCGCCTCTTCGAAGAGTCGCAGTATCTGCTGCGCCTCTTCCAGGGGTTGCCGCTGTTTCTGCTCTTCTTCGCCTTCCTCGGTTTTCTGTTGACTTCGTCTCTTTTATTTTACTTTCTTATTTTCTTCTCTTTTCTTTGTACATAATAATTTTTAATACGTTATTAATATTTATCGCATTTTAATCCCGACTTAAATCCCTAATAATCAATATTTGCGGGTTTTCGTCATTAAATCAAGGGTTTTTGCTGAGGGAGTACCTAACATTTACCCTCATTGGCACCAAGGTACCTAACTTTTTACTTTTTGCCCAGAGGTACCTAAAATTTTATGTTGACTTATCGAGAGGTACCAAATGCTAATTGCCGTAAAAAAAAAGTCAGATTTCCGTCAAAACTAACGGAAAACGTAATAAAGACCTTACTTTTTCTCTTTAATCCTTTACCTAAAAATAATTTTTCATTAAATTAACCCCTTCTTCATTTCCTCCAACCAATCCTAATTAACCACCCTCTTCATTTCTCCCATCTAATTCAAATTTCCTCCACCATAGACTAATTCAACAAGAAAAAAAAATACTTTGTAACTAACAAGTACAATACCCATAATATCTAGGGGTTTAAGAAGAGAGAAGTAATGGAGTTTCAAAAGGATGCAAGATAAACATAAATGACATGGAGAAGATGATTAGAGTTGAAAGTAAGAAGGTGAAGATGGGTAACAAAGAAGATGATGAAGAACAACAATGGAGATTGATAATAATTATATGTATGAGTTGCAAATCGTGCTATAGTTCTTGAAGAGGAAGAAGTAGACTAGGATTACAAGTTTTGTAGTGGTAATTGAGAGATAGATAGTGGTGAAAAAAAGGTGAGTAAGGAGGGTGGTTATGGGGTTGGGTAATGGGAGGGAGATTTGGAGGAGGAAGAAATGTTGAGGAGTGAGTTAGTGAATTAAAAATGGTATTATAAGATCTTAATTGTAATTATAAGTTTTAAAACAATTTTTATTTATGTTTTTCTGTTAATTTTAGCGGAATCTTGACTATTTTTAACGGAATTCGTCAATTGGTATTTGTTAACAAACAAAATATGAATTTTAGGTACCATTGGGCAAAAAATAAAAAGTTAGGTACCTTGGTGCCAATGAGGCTAAATGTTAGGTACTCCCTGACAAAGAACCCTTAAATCAAACCCGGATTTTAGAGACTCGATTCGTTCATATCAAGTTTCTGGAATTCATCCTTTGTACATATTTTTACTGTTTATCAAGTTCTTTCAAATTCCTTTTCATCTTCATAATTAAACCTAAATCGTTTTAACTCGTCTTAATTCATCTTTAACCGTTTTAAGCCGTTTTAATTCGTGTTCATTGCTTTTATGACATTCCATATGTATGTAATCTGCTAAATCACTTCTACCTGAGTCTAATATCAATAATCGGCCACTACAAGAAATCCTGTTTCGGACGACTGAAAATGGCGACAGAAAAAAATAGTCGCCAAATTGGCGACTGAAAAAAAATTCGGGCGACTGAAATTAGTCGCTACGTTGGCGACTACCAAAATCCTTCAAATTATTAAACCTGGCGACTGATTTTCAGAAAGGGCGACTGAAATCAGTCGCCAAAAAGGGCGACTACCCCTTTTATCAGTCGCCAAAAAGGGCGACTACCCCTTTTCAGTCGCCAATATCAATAACACAAATAAACAACGGATGTCACCTCCCTTAGTCCTACCTTTTCTAAGTTACTTTACCAAATACACATAAACAATCATACATTCATTCGACCAAATACACAAACACCAAATCCACAAAAATCCAAACCAACAAAAATACCTACTTCTAATTACTCTTCTTTCTCTTATCTTTGAACCCAAACCCAGAAAAAATCCCAAGTTTATCCCATTTTATTGCTCTTCTTTTATCCAATTAAAGGTATTAGTTATAATGTAATGTAAATTTGGTTGTATTGTAATGTAAATTTGATTGTAATGTAAATAAATTTGGTTGTAATGTAATGTAAATTTGATTGTAATAATGTAAATTCGATTTTTCGTGTTATTCGAAATGGTTGTTGTTGTTTGGTAGTTTTATAATGTTTGGTAGCTTGATTATAATGTAATGTAAATATAAATTTGGTATAGAAATGAGCCTTTGATTGCAATGTAATGGAAATTTTGTAGATAAATTTTCCAGATCTCGTCTTTTTTTCATGCTTTTGTTAGTAAATGTAAATTTATTGATTTGTCGTTTCGCAGCTTTTGATTGTAATTAATTGAAATTCAGCATATACATTTTCCAGATCCGTGATTTTTTTTTTATTTTTTTAATATAGAAATGGCGACTGAAAAATTGTCATTAGCGACTGTTTTCAGTCGCCAATTTGGCGACTACTAACAGTCGCCAATTTGGGTATTTGGCGACTACTTTGTCAGTCGCCAATTTTGGCGACTGAATTCAGTCGCCCGATTACCAATTGGCGACCAAGGTTTGCTACTGTGCTCTAGCGACCAATTTCAGTCGCCATTTTCGTTTTGACGACTGATTTCAGTCGCCAATCGTAGTCGCCCGAAACGGGATTTCTTGTAGTGGGCCTTAAAATTACTAATGAACATTAACAACCCACGAGTATGACTTTCACAGTCAAAATCCAACTGGAGAACAGACGCAGAAAGTTCTGCGCCTCTTCCAGAGGACGTAGCAGATGATGCGCCTGTTCTGGGTTGGCTTCTGCCTCCGAACTCTTCTCGTTTTGACGTGGGGTTTTTTAATTAGGATTTTAATTAACTATTATTTTTATCATCACCATAATTCGACATATTTTCCATATAATTCATATTTTCCATATTCTTTATTTTATTCATTATTTTCCAAATTTTCTTATTTTTCAAATTTTCTGATTTTCCTTTTTTCTTTTTATTCTTTTCTTTTATTTCCTAATCCTTTTTGAGCATGTTTATGAGGTAAATTCTAGTTTATCAATTGTAATTTATTTCTTTATTTACTTATCGTATTTATTTTTGTATGATTTATTTATTTTGTTTTCACATGTAATTAATCTAAACCCTACTTCGACATTAATGAGTGCTAATTATTTGTTCACCAACTTAGTTAATTTTCACATGCTAGGATCAAAATGTTGGATGTTGCATTGGATGCATATAATCGACAACATATCAAATACGAACGATTTCCATAATCATTAGTAGAGACCGCTATCGAGGCGGACGGGCTTAGGTGTTCGGTAAAAGGACTTCCTAATACGTACCCTCACCCCTTACTCCATATCTCTGTGAACATTTGTGTTCATTGGAATCCACGAGAGTCATTCTAGACATAGAATGCTAAGGGTAACGAGTTCTTAGTATTCATATCACTACTTTGTGTCTTGACATGACACGAGGTATTCGAACGGTTCCAATTTCCTATAAAAATTGGTGGCGAGTCCAAAAATGCAAACGCTTGTTTTCCCAAGCGCCCCCGTGGGCCCCCCGTGTCCACCGTTCGTAGTGATGAGGAGTTGATAAGGATAATCATGATAGAGGCTCATTGCACACCATACTCGGTACATCTAGACGATGACAAGCTATACAAAGATTTGAAGAAAACCTTCTGGTGGTCGGGGATGAAGAAAGAAACAGCTGAGTTCGTGGCTCGTTGTTTGACTTGTCAGAGAGTGAAAGGGGAGCAGCGACGACCACAAGGTACGATTCAGTCTCTTGAGGTATCTGAGTGGAAGTGGGAATCCATTTCTATGGATTTTATTGTTGGGTTGCCGAGAAGTCAGCAAGGTAATAACATGATATGGGTTATAGTAGATCGACTGACGAAATCAGCTCACTTTGTGCCGATGAAAGCTAATTGGACCAAGATGCAGTTGGCTTTGGATTATAGGAAGCATGTGGTTCGGTTGCATGAGGTGCCTAATGATATAGTGTTCGATAGAGATACGAGGTTCATATCACGGTTTTGGAAAGAGTTGCAGGAGTTGATGGGTACTACCTTAAAGATGAGTACTGCATTTCATCCTGCGAAGATCGCCAGACAGAGAGGACCATCAAGACTTTAGAGGACATGTTACGAGCTTGTGTTATGGATTTTGGTGGTAGCTGGGAACAGAGGTTGGATTTGATTGAGTTTTCTTACAACAACTGCTATCACACCAGTATTGGCATGACACCATTTGAGGCTTTGTATGGGAGGAGATGTAGGAGTCCGATATGTTGGGATGATAGTGTCGGGGCAGTTGTTTTAGGATCACAGATGGTACATGAGATGGTTGAACAGGTTAAGCTGATTAGGCAAAGATTGAAAGCGGCCCAGGATCGACAAAAGAGTTATGCAGATCTACATCGTCGTGACATAGAGTTTCATATTGGGGACAAGGTTCTTTTGAAAGTGTCTCCTATGCGTGGGGTCATGAGATTTGGTAAGAAAGGGAAGTTGAGCCAGAAGTTCATAGGACCATATGAGATTTTGGATCGTGTGGGTGAGGTTGCTTATCGGTTAGCTTTACTGTCTGCCTTGGATAGAGTGCACAATGTGTTTCATGTATCTCAGCTGCGGAAGTATGTTAGTGATCCGTCACATGTGTTAGAGGTAGAGAACATCGAACTGGATGAGTCCTTGTCTTATCTTGAGGTGCCTAAACAGATTCTTGATCGAAAGGTTAGGAAAACTAGACATGGTGAGACAGTGTAGCTTAAGGTTCTTTGGTCTAACCATGAGGTTGAGGAGGCTACATGGGAGGCAGAAGAAGCTATGAGAGAGCGGTACCCGTCTTTGTTTGATCAGGTATGTGTGGTTACGGGGACGTAACCTTGTTTCTTTTAGGGGTTAGGAGATGGTCGCATAGAGTTTTTGCATGTTTTATGTAAGTTTGAGTATAGTTAGTGGTTGTTTTGAGTCGGGTTGAGTTTTGTTTGGGAGGTGTGTTTTGGAGTTTTGTGTCGAGTTTTGTTTATATTGTTGTGTCGGGATGGTGTTAGTGTGTTTGTTTTGTTTGTGGTTTGAACTTCGGAGACGAAGTTCTTTTTAAGGAGGGAAGACTATAATACTACGGTTTTATGAGTCTTAGGGTACTCTATCGAGTGGGGCTTACTCTGTCGAGTAAGTATGGTTTTACACAAAACAGTAGTCTGCCTGATGGGTACTCGATCGAGTAAGCTTGGCACTCGATCGAATAAGAGTCACTCGATCGAGTAAGTCGGTTAACGGGTGATTTGCGACGGGTTTGTTAATAATGCATATTAATATATAATGTTTCATCATCTTTTTTCTAAAACACTTTTGTAAACCTAAAATCACAAGAAGGAGAAGATCTAAGTTACGTTGCTTCATCTCATCGCATTATTAGCAAATCCCAGAGCTAGGAGTGTCGGTTTTCGTCGTTCTTTATACCTTTGTGATCCTTCCGTCGAGGGTAAGCTTTATGTATAATTTTCATATCGTTTTGTTAAAGTTGGTTAAACCCTAATTGGGTGATTTGGGGGTTTTGGTGGTTATATGATTGTATGTATGTATGTATGTATGTATGTATAGGAGGAGGATTCGTTGAGGAGAGATTCTGAGTTAGCTACTTGATCGTCTATTGTTGGTGTTTGCATTCCAGGTAGGGTTTTCCTACTCGGTATTAATTACATGGCATAGTTGATATTGATGTTGTTAGTATTGTTGTTGTTGATTAATTATCGTATTAGTTTCTGATTTGGTGGTTGTTGATAGAAATATTGTGATTACTGTATAACTGTCTGTGATCTTCAGGGTGCGTCCCTGGCTGAGTGGAGTCCCTTTCGGGAGTGGCTTCACACCCTTGATTCACCTTCTGTGGAACCCGCCACAGAAGGGATCTGCACATTAATGAACATGGGTTTATCGCTCAATGGAGATGAGCGGGGCTTAGGTGGGAACGGTTGCGGTCCCCCACTGGCGGCGAGGAGTACCTGTTGCGATGGGTACTCTGGCAGGACTACACACTTTAGTGTGTAGTAAATGATGTGGAGTTTGGAGATGGAGACTGGAGTTGTGTTGAGTTGTTTGAGCTGTTTGTATAATTGTTTCATTGTGGCTTTGATTGTGTAATTAGTACTGACCCCGTTATGTGTTTTAAAAACTGTGGTGATCCATTCGGGGATGGTGAACAGTTATTGAACAGGTATGAGAAGATACACTTGGGTTAGCTGGGATGAGTCACCATGAGGCAGTCTTAGAGTCTTCCGCTGTTACATTTTAGTTGTTTGACTTTTTGGGCATTTGAGAACTTTGTATCGTACTTTATTAGTTTTGGCATTTGAACATGTAATCACTTTAAACCGTATTGTTATTTAAATTATGTTTCTTCATTGTCATTTGATTATCATTGCATCGGGTAACCGAGATGGTGATGTTCTCATACCTTAAGTGGTTCTGGTAAGGCACTTGGAGTATTGAGGTGTCACACTATTAATGTGCACAACCCTCTTGGAGTGGTGATAGGCTAAAGTCGTATCACCTAATCAAAATAAATCTATCTCAGTGCTAACAAAATAGCTAGTGGTAAGACAGGTATCGAATCCACAGGGAGGCGGTAATATTCAGTTTATTAATATTTAAAGTGTCTTAAAGTATCAATTTCTTGGGGGTTTTGTTTGTTTGTTTGTTTTCCAACAGCTATTAGCAAGTGAATAAAAAGATGTGTAACAAAAATATCAAGCAAGTCTAGAATTCCAGTTCATTAGGTCAATTATATGGGGTGTATCTTAATCAATTGTTAGATCAAATAAACTATCTAAGGTAACAAGATTGATTAATTCTATTATGCCCTTTATATTAAGTCTAACATGCAATCGCTATAATTAAACACAGTTTATCTGATTATCGCAGCCTATATTAATTCTAAGCCTGTCTGTGAAAATATTAATTCGCTACACTAATTATAGACTTAGGCCTTAATCATATAATTAGAAGAAGAACAATAATCAAACGATACTTTTAACGATATTACTAACAATCAATTAATAAACCCCTTTCTAATCAACCTAGATCCCTTTCATCCTAGATGAATGATTTAGCTACTCATAGTAAATTGAATTATAACAATAAAGATGGATGAAAACATGACTGAAGACATAAAACAATAATAATGAATTAAAAGCATAAACTTTGAACAATAAATTATGAAGAACAATTAATACCTTAATGATCAATGAGGAAAGATTAAGTATCCAAAGTGTGCAAGATAACCAAACTTAGAGTATTTTCTGTCGTACGAAAGTAAATAAAAGCGTAACCTAATAAATCCTACGAGTTTAGAATATATATTACAAACAAGACATGTTTTAGGAAAATACGGAAATAAATCCATCAGAGAGGATCCTCGATCGAGCCTCAACATACTCGATCGAGGAGGGTTACTCGATCGAGCCCTCATGTACTCGATCGAGGAACCAAGTGTAATAGCTTGATTTCGTCTTATCTTCTCTTCTTATCTTCAAGTCTCCTCGTTTCTCGTGTCGTGCCTCGTGTATTCCACTATGCCATATCCGCAATGCTCATCTTTACTTGATTCACCTCGTAATGTGACATTTCTGCATTAAAACATAAAGTAGCGGCAGTATCGACATTTAACTAATAAAGGCATATAAATGATATAATAGGCACGGAAACGGTATTAAAACAACATAAAAGGAGTTATAAAAGTGTATATAAAAGTGATACATCAAACTCCCCCGAACCAAACCTTTGCTTGTCCCTAAGTAAAGCAATCACACCATACAAAAGACAAACATACAAATGGTGAATGAATAACTTAGAGCAAATGTCAAGGCACATACGATTCCCAAGCTATCCATATCTATAACAAAGTAATGACCAAAAATAATGCCGATAAAACAAATTCCAAGGCACGGGTAATAGAATAACGCAACTCAACTCAAGATGTGACATGATATCGTGAATCAGCCAAATATTTTTCAATCTTGCAAGACAAATTAGTTGGATTCTCGCGGATTCACTCATGCACTCATAAGGGGTAAGTTATATGTAAGATAGAAAGAATTAAGACACTCACTCAACTTATGAAACATGCATGCAATCTAATGTGATAAAAATTTCTCCAACTAGTACGCATTCACAATAAAGACTAAGTACATATATCAAGGACAATAGGGTGGCAAATGGGCAAGGGTATAGAAGTGTTTTGTGCCGAAACACGTATGGATACGTGAGGCTAAGACGGTAGTCGCGGCGCTAAACCAATAACCAATTCTAATAATAATAATAATAATAATAATAATCATAACCATCCCAACAAGAGAAATCATCTCAACTTTGACAACATATGAAAGAACATGAAAGACTCCCCAAAAATGCAAAAGACTCTAGTAAACACCACTTATGATCTCCTAACAACTGAATGAAGCAACTCTTTTTTTTCTCTCTTTTTTTTTTTCCGGATTTTCGTTTTTTTTACTTCATAATTCTCTTCTTTTTTCAACATAGGGGATCAACACAATTGATAAAAAAATTAAAGCTACAATCCACATGACATAAAAGTCCCAATCCCAACCAAAGTAGCTAAAATAACATCAGACTCAATCAACTGCGACTGTCCCGAAAAGTTAGGCAAATTCTAGATTATAGTTATGAAATAGGATATGAAATGGCTACAAGGTTCAAAAGTATGGCTTATTTGAACGGTAAGAACCGCCTTTCCTCATGTACTTAATCATATGAACGCGCAAAAAATTAAGAAACTAATGTCACAGTTATGCAGATTGATATTACATATTCCACAAGGAGAAACTACACTCAAGCCTAATTGACAATGAGACCAGTTTATTAATGTTCCTGGTCTAGGAAGCTCTATAGACCTCAGAAATTTAAGTGGTTTACCAACATAATATTGTCAAATTTACTTGGCATAAGGCATATTGTGACGGTCAAGACTTGAGTTATGAGCTTTGTTTTTCATAGCTAACATGTCAAAACAATGTACATGGACAAGTCCAGTGGGATTCAAATGCAAAGACAAATCAAATTATCATCATTGCTAGACAATTCACCAAGACTCGATCTAAAATAAAGAAAAACATGTTTTTGTATTTTATAAATTTTTCAATTTTTATGAATTTTTTTTAAACACACAACATAAATAAAACACACAACTGAAAGTAAATCACACAACAGAAATAAATACTCTCCCCCAAACTTAATGTCACAGTGTCCTCATTGTGACGCCTACAACATAGCAATCACACAAAAATCCAGCAACCTAAAGGACACTACTAACAAAGGGAAGAGGGAAATAAGAAATACAATAAAATAAATACAAGGAAAGATAGTACTAGCTATCTAGAAAAAGCTCCCCAAACCAGCTGGAAAGTGAGAGATATAGTGATCAGCTGTCACTACTACGTTCCTCCAACCTCATCCTCATTGCCACCATGGATGCCCTTATCAAACCCATCAATCTCCTCGAACATGGCCTCCAACTCAGGATCAGGAACATGGCCACTATGGCCTCTAGCACGGCCACCTCGTCGACCACGGTGAAGAGTCTATCAATAGCCGAAATACTCAAGAGGAGGGGGGAGGGGGTAAATTGAGGATTAAAAAACTTAGCCAACTTTTTCGATTATAAGTAATTAATTATTTAAAGTTTATTGATTAACCGTTAACTAATCAACTAATTAACGAATTAAACCAAAGCGTAAATAAAAAAGAAAAAAAACGAAAAAGAAGAGAGACACACACGATTTTTGAAGTGGTTCAGTTTCATAAATCGAAACCTACGTCCACTATTCTCGATTAATAAATTTAATACCTTTCTACGGATTACAAATTTACTAACCCAACTCGTACAACTAACCCTAGTTGTTACTCAAAGGAGTATCGTTAAATACTCCGGTGACTAACTTACGCTAATAAGAAATCACTAATGATTCTTCTAAAAGTTCACTTTAATGAACGAGTAAGAAATCAATTAAGCACTATTATCTTATAACGATAACAAAAGAACGAATGCACAAGTATATAAGACACACGACCTTTTTCAAAAATAAATAAAACGGTTTTCTTGCTCTAAAACACGGTTTTTTGCTTTTGAAAATAAATCAAAGTTATGCTCAAAGGTATTACTTTTAAATGTTGCAAAGTGTAGAGTATTTATAGAACAGGAGGAAGAAATGCACACGGTTTCATCGAAGCCCTAGTTGGCCGAAAAATAAGATATGTAAAACAAATCATATCTTATTATTTCTATCCTTAAAATCTTAGGAGATAATAGAGAATAACAAAAAGATAGTTATATCAATTATTCTCTTAATATCTTTTCCTTAAATTTTAAGATATGATAAGATTTTCCATAACAAAATATCTTTATCGTATATAACCATATCATACTAAATATAAACGATATGTTAAGATAATTCTAGAGAATAAAATCTTAACAATAATCAATTTATGTTATTATATTTTCACGAGAACCACATGGCTCATATGCCTCGTTTTTCATAAAACCCTAGCTTGACAATAGGTGAGATTTAGGGTTTAGGAGTGTATAGTATTAGAAACCCTAATTAGTAATATGACGCAACTCATAAGTTGATTCAACATAATTACTAATTATAAGCTTAAAATAAAACCACACCCAATATGAATATAAGCTTACGTGTAAAATAAACACTTCTACTAAAACATTTAAAAGAATAAAACAGTTTTCTAAAAACAATTTAAAAACAATTTTGTCATGTATTATATAAACTTCACATCTCAATGTTATAGTAGAAGAGCTATAACATTGAGCTCTTATATAAGCAATGTTATAGCTGTGAGGCTATAACTTTACCAATCTAAGAAGTGCATTCTTACGTTACCATTACGAGATAATCACCTACACTATTCTAATCTTCTTAGGAGATGTTCGAATGTAGGCTTCTTCGTTATTCAAGTTTGATCAATCTTTAAATGAGCTTCATCTTTTCATGAATGCTTGAATAATTCTTCAGTATCTTGTAATATCTTGATCGTTAATTGAGGACTTGATCATAATATGTTCTTGTATTTCATCACAATTCTTTAAGCTTGCAAATAATAAGTCTAATCTAAAAGGACTAAACAAACAATCACGCGCAATGAGTATATAGAATATAAAGCATTCTTGACATCATCAAAACATAAACATATATATATATATATATGGTTCAACAAATTCCCCCTTTTTGATGATGGCCAGTCTCCTAAAATTGTGACTAAGTATATAGTTCCCCCTCAATATAATATCGTCATCTTTATAGATAAAGATCAATGCAAGATCAAAATAACTATGTTCAAGACCGAAACTTTAAGGACCTTAAGAGACATTTGGTCTTGACAAGGAGCAAGCTTAGGCAAAATGCTTACCATGGTCGTTCTTTCCCCCTCTTGACATCATCGAAAAGATAAGAACAAACATAAAATGACTAGAATAATATACGACGAGACAAGAGATAAGAACGATTAAGAAAAATAGATAAACCGTAAATAGCCATAAGTACTTACAAAATTATAGTAACATACCGACCAAAAGAACATGTTTAAGCCTAATGGGCCGAATGAAATAACATGTTTAGAACTACCTGGACGAACCACAAGTAGTATGCCAAAATGGGCCGAATAGTAAGCTAGTTTAGGAAAGCAAAATACACCAAAAGAAAACAAAAGAAAGCTAGGCAAATAAGGAAAGTGCGAAAACAGGGGAGGGGCAAAAGAGAGTTAAGGGTGACGGATTTTGTGAGGATTGACGTAGTCGGGATGAGTACGGAATTCCAAAGAATCAAGGCGATCAAAACAACTCCGAACAAGAATAGCTTAGGCGTTGAGACTCGTCTCAAAGTTGAGAACCTTCAAAGACAAAGCCTTTATTGCCTCTAAAGTTATTGCTTGATCCGCCTTCATAACTTTCCCGTCTTTCACCAAATCACCTCCTTGACTAGTAAGAAAAGAAAGACGATCACCATGTTGAAAGACTTTCTCACGGATAGTCACCAATCCCCATTATAAACCCTCAATCCTTGTGTTGATGGCCTCCATCCAAGCACAAACCCGAGCATCCTTCTCACCTCTAATCGAGGGCCCCGACTGCCCAACACGAGACACAACCGTAGCCAAAGCCGTCGTTTGCTCTTCTAATTTAGCCATAATAGACCCCATAAACTCATCAAATTTTGCTTCCATAGCCACCATCCCAACCTCTGACAACCTTATCAATACCCTTAGCAAAGACCAACTCGGGTTCTTCAAAACCGAGACCCATCAATTTCATAACACGGTCAGACATAACCAGGGCCGTCCCTGTAATTTTAGGGGCCCTGTGCAAAAAATTTAAGGGAGGCCACACACTATATTATATAATATTATAATATTTTTATTAAAATAAAAGTGGGTATACATATTATAACTATATATTATGAATAATGTTTATGTGAGTTGTTCATTTCACGTCTTTAGAAGAAACGGTGTATAAATAAAACTTCTATATTAAACATAACAACAACAATTATGCGTCACAGTTGGTAGTCTTCTAATCATGAAGTAGGAGCACCCGTGTTCGAATCCCCTTGACATCATTTTGGATATTTAATTCAACAAATGAACTTGATGTAAAAAATTAAACTCAATAAACCATGTAGCAAGAGTCGAACACTAGACCACGCATAGTATGAATTGTGCTTCTTACCACTGAGTCATGCAACATACTATGTTTGAAAAAGTGCACTAATTATATGTATTAACTGAATATATTATTTCATGCGATTAGGCCCTCTTGATTCGGGGCCCTGTGCGGCTGCACCGCTCGCACATGCCCAGAGCCGGGCCTGGACATACCGTCCTTAGCACTCACACCATAAATTTCCCGGCTCACAACCCGCTTAACTTCCAACAATCTTGAAATCCACATACCGTATGGGAGATCAAGAGTAGTACAATACTTCTCTTTAGTGACGGTAATGCTAGTTTGAACAATCCGATTAAACACAAGACTAGCTAAACTCACTTTCCGACCTTCTAACCATAAATACAAGATAATAGCTTCATAGCTTGACACCTTGTCCCGTCCTCCCCTTCTCGGAACAATTGTGTTCCATAAAAAGTTCAAAAAGAACTTGAGTTTGGCCGAGAGAGGACGAACCAAGATGTTGCTATTCTCGGAAGCAACCGCATCAAAGTACCTCTTAATAACCAATTGTTGATCATCACCCACATTAGACCATTCTTGACTTGGGTTTATCTCGGTTCCAACATGAGGAACCTTAAAAGCAGAGCAAAAGTCGGCAATGGTAACGGTGATGTCGACACCATTAACGACTGCATGCAACACTCTCCCTTTAATTTTCACCGAAGCAAAGAACTGAACAACCTCAATCGGGTAAGTAGGACCCGAGAACCGACTAACATCATTCCACCCTTGGAAATTAAGAAAATCCACACAAAAATTTAGAGACGGAATTTGAGACAACCAAGATTTAGAATAATACCTTCCACTATGAACAGAGTATTATAAAACCCGAGAAACCAAGATGCTTTCGCTCTTTGCCATCGGAACACGGTTTAAACCGGCTTTAGTTACGCTCTTTGAAGGCTCTCGAAACAGAGTCCTCAAAATCTCGTCCCGAATAACAACCTCGAGTTCATTATCTTCCTCAACATCTTCTACGACAACCTTATTCTTCCCCTTATTTAACCAGAGCCTTTTTCCCTCGGATACCGATTCATCCCGGCTATGAAACAAAGAGGAAGGTGATGATGGATGTTGGGTTGTTGGAGTAAAATTAGAGGAATTAGGTTGATGGGATGATGGTGGTTGTGGTTGATTGCATGGTCGTGGTTAGTGTTGGTTTCGGGTGGAGGAACGAGTGGTTGCATGTGGAGGAGACATGGTTGAGAGATTGATTGATGATGATGGAGGTGGTGTGTAAATATGGTAAAGTAAAAAGTGAATGCAAGTTGTGGACATGGGCCACATGCCGGTATGTGGATTTGGGCCACCTACCGATCAATGGTCACGGGCCACCTGCACGCCAAGTCAATCTGTGGACATGCAGCGGTCTTTTGAAAGCCACGCTCGGCGGCGTAAAGATGCTTTCGACCGGATCGCTTTAGATCGGTCGGTTTCGTCTCGGTAAAGGTCTCGAAACGATATAGAGATGTTCGGAGTCGCCACCAAGCATTTGTGGGATGCTTGGAACCCGTTCGAATCCACTTTATACCTCGGTCAAACGAAGCACAAAGCAGTGTTTGACATAGGTACTAAAGATAAGGACTCGTCCCCCTTTTAGCATTCTATGCCTAAAATGACTCTCGTGCGCCCTGGATAAGGTCATCCACTATCCAAAGTTTCTGAGTAAGGGGTGAGGGTACGTATTGGGAAGCCCTTTAATTAGACACCCAATCCCGCCCGCGTTATCGGCCTCTACTGATCGATCGTGGTTGTTTAAGTGCAAGAGTTGATAAAACGGTGTAAATGCATGAATGCACATCCAAAAGTTTAACCTAACATGTGAGCTTTCTAAGTCGGTTTGTTAATCCAAATATCAAGCATAAGATGTCAAGTTGGATTTAGGTTGATTTACATGTGAAAACGGAAATTAAACATCTATTTACCAAATTCGGATTATGATGCTTAACACTATCCATTTATTTGAAAAAGGGTGTCAAATGACAAAGTGTAAAAACACGTAAACTTGTCAATCTGAACCGTCATGTATACGGGTTAACCGTAGTCGGGATCGTCCTAGACAAGTACCAAAACAGGACAGAACAGTGCCAGGCAGCCCCTTTGGGGTGCGAGCCTATTGGCGAGGTAAGGGGCTCTGCCCAGATTTTAAAATATGAAAACAGGAGCCTCTTGTGGCGCGAGCCAAGAGGGCGTCTCCTAGTTGTAAAAAAAGGTTGTTTAAAATGTTGTTGAAAAGGTTATTTAAAACCGTATTTGTGATGAATGTTTGCAAGCATGATTTGCATGACTCGGAATAATTATTATTATGTTAGTAATATTCGTTGTCGGATTTGCAAGTTTGAAAAGCATAGTTTACAAATAAAAATGTAAAATGTTTGATTTGAACTAATCATGTTAAGTTCATTTCTTTGTAATTAGTCAAGTTTGTCATCGTGCTCGGATTAAACCGACATGGTATAAAGAACCAAGGATGATTATGAATTATGACTAATATATTTACAAATATAAACAAATGAGAAAAATGTTAAATAAAATAAAAGGGGGTTAAAATACCCATTAAAATGTAATTAACCAATAATATCATCGAGTCACAGAATAGACCGTCATGGTATAAAGAACCAAGGATGATTTTTATAATGGTCAAAATATGTTTATCATAAAAATGAATTAAACTGGTAAATAAAAGAATAGAAATTCCTTTAAAATGTAATCAACCAATTAATATCACCGAGTCACGGATTAAACCGTCATGGTATAAAGAACCAAAGGTGATTATGATTTATGGTTAAAAGTTTGTCATAAAAACGGTTTGAAACATTTGAAACGGTAAAAACCGATTACAAATAAGAAACAAAATAAAGAGGAAAGACGAGAACAAATACGGATGAGTCTGACCTGGACACCTACATGAGGCGCGAGCCTCCCTGCATAGCAAGGAGCTCCTATCTCAGGCCAAAACTCGGTTTTGGCTCGTCTAACCTATATTTGAATCGTGTTATGCATTATTCATGCTTATAGACTCATAAAAACAGTAAATACATGAAATAAAGTGAGTTGTTTGCACCCTCAAACTTACGTGTATTGATGTTTTGCAACGTAGACGACTTTAGAGACAAGTTTTCTCGTAGCGACTACTCACGATCAAGAAGTTTAAAAAGAGTGCCTTAAAAAAGGATTTTGTTTTGAAAATGAGTTGAAAATATGTTAATTAAAACATGTTGATTGATTAGTTGAGTTGGTCGAATGGGTCGGTCGAATGCACGGCGACGGTACCAAACAATATGTGTAAGGCTTGTGTTTACGATCGGTAGGTCATAAACACGTGTCGATTTTGTGACTTAGGAAGTCGGCTCTAGAAGTTTAAGAGAGAGGTGAGGGGGCGGACACTCGCGTGAATATTGTGGTGTGTGATGGTAGGTATTTATAGAGAAATGTGGAATGGTAGGTCGGTTGAGTTTGCTTGGAGGCTAAGCAGACACCCCATTGAGGCGCGAGCAAGCCTGTTATGCAATGGGGTGCCCTGTCCTTTTTAATTTAGACGTGGCCAATTCTCCATCCATTATTGATTTGTGGTTATCAAATAGGATGTCGTGTAACAATATGGGCATCTAATAAGATGATTTTGGTGTTACTTGGGGTAGGTGATTTGTGTGCTTGACTCGGGTTTGACCCGTGTGAGTCGGGATTTGAATTTGAAGTCGGTTTTTGGCTTGGTGTCGGTTTTGACTCTAACTAGGGTCATTTTAAAGGAAATGACATGATAAAGACATTCATGGCATTATTTTCGACATTTGAGATTTGGGTTGACTTAGGTTGACTCGAGTTTCGGGATTCTGAGTCGGTTTTGCGTCCGAAGACGTTTTAACTCTAAATAGTGTTATTTTAATGCAAATGAAGTTAGAAAACTTTTGAAATAATTTTTCATATCCGAGTAGTGCATTAAACCGTCTCATGTATAGCCAATCCACGTACGCATATCAAAAACACGTTATAGTCCGATCATCATCGGGTGGTTTTTGGGAGGTGCAAATACTGGGTATCTACACAAGTTGTGAGAGTTTGACCAAGGCACACAGTTTAGGGGGGGTAGATATAGGGTATAGGTGGGAATATAGGGTAGGATTAGGAAGTTTGATGTTTACACAAATTAGGAAAGTAATTGAGTAAAAGATTTTGTAAAGATTTGGAACATGGGTTGTGCGGACGCGGGCCTACGGGTTCGCTTGGAAAAACAAGCTTTTGCATTTGTGGAGTCGCCACCAATTTATTGTGGAAAATTGAAAACCGTTCGAATAACTTTTGCCATGTCAAGACACAAAGTAGTGACATGAACACCAAAAACTCGTTACCCTTAGCATTCTATGTCTAGAATGACTCTCGTGGATGCCAATGAACACGGATGTACACAGAGATCTGGAGTAAGGGGTGAGGGTACGTATTAGGAAGCTCTTTTGATCGAACACCTAATCCCGCCCGCCTCGATAGCGGCCTCTACTAATGATTAGGGAAACTAATCTATACTTGATATGTTGAAGGTTATATGCACGCAATGCAACAAACAATGTTTTAATCCTAACATGTGAAGAATTAAACTAAGTCGGTGAACATGTAATTTTAGCATACAATTGGGTCGAAGTAGGAATTTAGGTTGATTACATGTGAGGACATAAAAACAATATGATAATAATAAATACAATAAAGATACAATAATTACAACGGTTTGATTTATCTACGTCGAAAATACATTTAAAACGGATAATTTTAGAAAAGAAAGGGAAAATAAATTAAGGGACAGATTAGCGATGGTAATACGAATAATAGTAGATTAATACGTAAGCTAATAAACTAGGTCAAAGCAAGAACGGAAGTTCAGAGACAGAACTCAACCCGGAACAGGCGCAGCAAAGCTGCGTCCCTTGGAAGAAGCGCAGTGTTCAGTGCATTTGTTCCTGAGGTGAGTTCTGGCTGTGAAGCTGGAACTGCAAATTGTTAATATTCGTTGGTGAATTTAATGATCGATTAATAATATTTGACTCGGATAGAAGTGGTTTAACGGATTACTTACATGCAAATTGGTCCTAAATACGATAAAAGACGGACTCGAATTAATTAGAACAAATTAATTACTAATTACAAGACTAATTATAAAACTAATCATGAATTAAATTTATTAAAACTAACTAATTAGGTTAATTAGTGTTAAACTATGGATGATGATGACGACAAATAGATGAAAATATACCAAAGGTCGAATTTCAGAGACTTGATATTGATGAATCGAATATCTAAAACCCGGATTTGATTTTAATGACGAAAACCCGCAAATATTAATTACTTGGGATCTAAGTCGAGAATGATAAATTAGTAATGAATTATATGTTAAATTTATTACACGAATGAAATAAGAAATAAACAAGAAAACAAGAAAGAAAATAAACAAATTAATAAAAGACGAAAGAAGAAGAAAAAGAAGAAGAAGGAAAGCAGGAACTGCGACAACCTCAGGAAGAGGCGCAGCAGATGCTGCAGCCCTTCGAAGAGGCACAGCAGTTGCTGCGTTCCTTCTCGACATCAATCTCCCGTTAATCCGTAAAAAAGGTTTGAATAAAGGTTTTATAAATCGGTTTTTAAACATGCTTTCGACGTAAATCTTACAATAATTAATACAAAAATAAAGTACAATAATAAAAGTTGGGATTTACACCCTCAGACTTACATGTTTGAGGAACGAGATTAACTAAGTTAACGATTAGTGATTGCTTGACTCGAATGTACGACGAAAGAGCCCTCATAAGAGGAATTTAAACAAAATTGATTAAGTTGATTGAGTGGAGTTGGTCAAATTGGTCGGTCATGCAAAACGAGGCTGGTACTTAGAAGGATCCGAGCATATGTGGTCGAAAGTTCAAGCACATAGGCGCAAAAAAGCAAGGAGCATGGTCTTAGAATGCAAAGGGAGAAGAGAAGGGCGGACACTCGCGTGAGAAATATGAGGAATGAAGGTCCCTATTTATACTAATCACACGGAGGAATTAGGCTTTCGGTAAAACTTTGGAAGTAAATCTCGAAATGATCTTAAAATACGCAGAAAGGAGCTGGGGAAGAGGCGCAGCAACCACTGCGGCTCTAAGAAGAGGCGCAGCAGGTGCTGCGTCCTTTCCCCAAGGGTTTCCTCCTCCGGAAGAAAGATTTTCCGCGTTTCTATTATGGAATTGTGGTTGATCTTAATTTCCTTATTATTTAAAATATAATTCCGAAAAATACTTTACCAAAGGATTAAAAGATAATATTATGGAATAGAAATATCTGGAACATTCCAAAATATTCTGACCCGGCATTTTAAACGGTTATTAGAAAATGAAGATCGTTTTTGACCCGGACTCCAAATGAACTCTAAATATTGTCAAAACGACCGTAACGGCGCGTAGATGACGACCAAGGGGTAGACACAAGTATTTGAGCTATCACTTGACGATAAACTTACAAATTGTCATAAATCGTTCCGTGTACCAAACATGCGGCCCAATCATCACCGAGTGGTTTGCGGGAGGTGCAGAAATGAGGTATCTACAGAGCTCCCACTTTGACTGAGGCTTCGACAAGGCGAAAGTCAAAGTATAGCCATCAGGTCAATCGAAGATTACAACCTGACGACTATGGCGACGCGAGGCGGCTCAAGGGGTCTGAGCCAAGGACCTGTCGTCGGGAACATTTTAGAGTCTGTCGACTATCAGGGAGGGTCGTTTAAAGTACATTAGACTACCTAGGGAGGCTCGCCAGCCATAAGAAGAGATCATACATGAGTCTTTTTTCTTTGAGGGGAAGTAAAACGTAATATTGAAGGGGGCAGCAGGACGTCGGTAGAAACTGCTGAGGGGAATCTGCTCGCGTCGTCTCAAGCAAACTCCGGCAAAATTTGAGGTTGAGGTTGAACTCCATGTCTCTAGAGAAACAATCGGCTATCATGAGCTCTCACTGGGGGAACATAATCGAGGTATGTCAAAACAACTGTCAGAGAATATTCGCTCGTTATGGCAAGCGAAGTCTTGATAAAGTACTGCGACAGTTCGCAGTCTGCTCGAAAATACGGGTCCGGACGAAGAATAAACATCAATTGGACCAAATATACGATATATGGTGTTGAGGAAGAGGCGCACCAAAGATGGGCCCACAAATAACGAACTTGTAATGAACTTTTGAAAATTGAATTGAAGGGAAGCTGAGGAAGAGGCGCAGCAAGAGCTGCGACTCTTGGAAGAGGCGCAGCACCTGCTGCGTCTTTTCCTGGGCTTGTCCTGTCTGAGTAAAAACTCGACAGAAACCCGCATTTGTTTCATAATCACAAAACATAATTTCTTCAAAACTCTCTCAAATTCCAACCATTTTCCGTCAAAATTTGATCAAAAGCTTTCATTTGCCATGACTAATCGAGGTATGTGTCTTATTTTCGCTTTAACTCCCGTATTTGCTTGATTTGGACCGACAAAATTAGGGTTTTCACCTCTAAATGTCGAAAATTTTGGGGCTTTTCCCCCAAATGATCTTACCTTGTAAAATAGACTTTAGAAATAGATAATTGGTAATATAAGGATCATAAATATGTGTTCATTTCGAATTTTCATCGAGTATTGAGCATTTGAGTGAAATTGTGACGGTTTCACAGCTAAGTCGTAAATTGCTTCGAAAATAGCCTTAGGATTGTCCATTTGCGACGAAACTTGATATTTGGAATCCTTGAATAATGGGTAAACTTCATACTATCTCGGAATTTTGATTTGTGACGCCTTTTTCAGGACACTTTTCTAGGGCATAATCGCCGTTATAATGAAATACTGCTGAAATTTCGACTCAAACCCATGACTAGGCTTAGACTTAGGCTTGACTTGACCCATATTACCACATGAGAAGTCGTGTTTCGGGAGAAATGGCAAAAAATGGTGAGAAAAGAGCGATTTTGGAGCTTTAAAAGCTTGAAAATCCCCTAACTAAGGCTCGTCGTCACTTGACGCGGCCTAATCCACTCTTATTTTGCAGGTGATAAGGATTCTACGTTGGGAGGACTCCCATGGATGTGGACATTGGTTTCGACCCTTCTCTTACGTTCGAGGAGGCGTTGGAGGAGGCATTTGCGGCAGTAGCGGCCGAGGAGGTCGTCGAGGAGGAGGTTGTCGAGGAGGAGGCCCCGAGATGGGCCAAAGTCGGACGAGGTGGTCGTCAGCTGAGGGGAGCACCCGAGTGGGCTGAGAGATGGGATAGCCGACATCTCATCTGGGCAGTGGAGAGTCACCTGTCCTACAGGACGGTGAAGAGCTTGGTAAATTGAATTCCTCATTCTATCTCCATCTTTCTTTTACTCATTCATTTGTCATTCCTTTTTCTCTTTCATTTGAGCTAAAGATAGCTTTGCATTGAATCAAAATAGGAGGCCGAGAACATGAGATCCTTTTTCGGCTACACAACGATGATGGAGGCTTACGGGAGGCTGTCGGCGGAGGAGCAGACCATCATCGAGCTGGGAACTTTTGGGGCCTTGGTACGAGTGTGGAGGGAGATCAAGGGGAGGAAGATTCAGGCTAACCTTTGCCTGATTCGAGCCTTCCTTGATCGGTTTTGGGACACGACCTCGACCTTTCACATGCCTTTCGGTGAGGTTGGGGTCACGTTGGAGGACTACGGCATGATTTCTGGCTTGCCGTGTGGGACAGAGGCTGTGGTGTGGCCGTCAACGGCCATGAGGGTGGACTCGACTGAGGCCAGGGGTCTGATTGGTTGAAACCTAGCAGCAAAAGCTGCTGCGGTTCCCGGGTTGGTGCTGAGTTCCTACGTCGGGGACTACTTTGATGGGAAGATCCCGACAACGGTGGTGATCGATGGGAGGGAGGAGGCCCCTCCTCCCTGCACTGAAGAGCAGAGAGCTCGTATGTGGCTCTGGTGGTTCTTGTCTTCACTCTACCTTGGAGACAAGGGGTAGAGGCTGTCGACGAAGCTTCTTCCTTTTCTTTATGACTTGAGTGACCTGGGTCGTTGGGACTGGGTCACTCCTGGCTTTGCGGTCCTCACTCGCTACATGAGGGCCATGGTCCGTCCAGAGCTGGTGGAGAAGGGGACTTCTCCTGCCACTGTTGGCCCTGGACTTCTGCTGAAGGTATGAACCTTCACTTCGTATTATGAAAGATCATTCCTTTTCCTTTGTCGAATCACGAAAGATCGTCATTGATTATCTTGTTTTGCAGGCGTGGGTATACTCTTACTTTCCGGGCTTCACACCCAAGAGGACGGAGCCGGGGGCGAGAGCCTATCCCGTTGTGAGGGATTGGGTGATGTGTCGTACGAAGAGCCAATGCTCTTCTTATGATGTCTGTCGACGGGACGTGAACGCCCTGCAGCTGGGTGGCGTGAGTATCTTCTGATCACTCTCCTTTACTTGCTTATTCATCACTTCTTTTTAGGAACGATCATAACAATGACCTCTTGTTTACTTTATCTTAGTGGGTGCCCAGGCCTTGGGTGGACTACGATGATGTCCCTCCTTTTGTGGCTGAGGTCCTTCGACCTAGGAGCTCGAGTCGGTTGCTGTTGAGAACGTCGATGGGTCCCATGTGGTACTTGGGCGAGCGTGTGACTCGCCAGTGCTCTCGAGACGTCTTCACGGTCCCCATCGATCCTCCTCGGACGATGTTTAGGGAGCCTTCCGATGCTGAGAGGGAGGCTAACTTGGCAGACATCGGCGGCGATGCTCTCCTTCTTCCCGACGAGGACTACTCCGCGTTCACTCACTGGAGATAAGCGTACTGGCCGGTCGTGGTAAGTGTTCACTTTTCCTTTCGAGTTGATTTGAAAACATGATGAATGATCATCGATTACACAAACCATTCGAATTGTTGCAGGAGGTTGAGGCGGCGGGCGTCGAGCCCCCAGCGTACCCCGAGACCCTCGAGTACATTGATACGGTGGGGATGACGACGATCTTTGAGCTTCGCGATTTTGGCGAGGCGGTGACAGATGCTGGCTTGGACGAGTGGCAGCATTTGATTCGGAGGGTAAGTTTTCCACTCATTTAGCTTCTGTATAAGAATACATTTGCCTGTTCTTGTCCATTTATTGAGAATCTTCGTTTATTGAAATGTAGATGGCGCCTTCTCGGTTCGGGGCTTCGTGGAGGGTAGCCAACCGGCTACGGGCTACCGCTGTCGAGGCACTTGCTGGTGGCCGAGTACGTCATGTATGAACCTTTCGTTTACTTCATTTTTGAATTTTCTTACTTTTTTTGCATTTGAAATGATTGACATGAGCCATTTCTTTGTCATTTGCAGAGGGAGCGCGACCTGGAGCGGGAGCTGGCGCAGTCCCAAGATGAGACGGCTCGTCTTCTGAGGGAGTTGGAGGTCCGCGACGCCGAGATTGCCGCTCTCGAGGCGAGAGTTGCTGAGCAAGGCGGTGACCAGCAGTAGTTGGTTTTTCTGTTTTGTTGTTACTCCCGTTGTACCACATACATTTTGTAAATTTTAGGACTTTTTCATTTGGACTTTTGGACTTTATTTCGGGCACGAGCCCCCAGTTTGATGTACATATGACCTTTTGATTGTATATACGACGGCCTGAGTGCCTTTGCTGCCGGGTTGTCTTGTTTGTACCTGCATGTTAGCTTTGAACAGATTTTGTAGATGACGGTTTACGCCGTCATGCTGCCGAAATTTACATAGAAATTGCACATAAAACATATATTTGTACACGTGGCCTAAATTAGCGCAAAAAGAAGACCCGAAAATGTAAAACAATTGCCGAAAATGACCGGATGGTAGGGAGGGTTACCCCCTAAAAAAACGCAAAAAGAAACGTATAAGTTTGAAATAAAATGTGAAACGGGAGTGAAATGATTCCCCCAAAAGAAAAAAAAAATAGAAATGGGTAAGCTTGAAATAAAGTGCAAAATGGGTGAAATGATTCCCCCAAAAAGAAAAAATAAAAAGAAATGGTTAAGTGTGCTTGTTTGACGAAAATGCCGATTTCGTCTCGAAAAGCGTGCCCGTAAGATTAGGAAACTCAAAACATGGTAATTTGACGGAATTACCAAAAACAATAACCTATACGAATAGGAAATTATGTTTAAGTAAATAGGAAAGATCCAATGCGAAAAATCACAAAAATTCTCTCCGAGGAAGAGGCGCATCATGAGCTCCGTTCCTTCGAAGAGGCGCAGCAAGTGCTGCGCTATTTCCTCAGTGTGTCTGTCCTAACAGATTTTAGGAGCAGCTTTTAGTATAAATATAGACGTCGATGGAGGTTTTATTCATACAATTCTTCCGTCTTTCTTCCGTTTATTACATAAAAACTTTCTAAAAAAATTTATACATCATGGATGCTTTCGAAATCCGTCTCAAAGAATGGACAAACGATTTTACAAACGTGGAGAAACATGATATGGGTGCTTTCAACTTGGGGTCGGTCTTGAGTTTGAAATTGGTGAAGGTTGTAAAACCATTCTTGGATGTTTGTCTCGAATATTGGGACCCTAATTTCCACGTATTTGCCTTCCCTGGAGGCGATATCTGTCCTTTTCCCGAAGAAATTGCTGCAGTTGGTGGATGGGACCCAGAACATATACCCGCTATACCTTCGAGCTCTCAAGAGTACAAAAGCAAGTTTAGGGATTTGCTTGGACTGACTAAAGCTGAGGTTGACCGTCTTGTGACCTCAAAAGGAGTCTGAATGCTTGATTTCATTGATCGTTTATAAACAGAGCTGACCCTTCTATCTCTTATGTGGCGAGGCGTAGGGCATTTGTGTTTTGCCTGTTGCATGGTTATGTCCTCCAAGGACATGTTGATGAGGAGATAAGAGGTGATCCTCGTTATTTGAGCTTGATTGAGCAAATGGAGCTGCGCAGGAGCCCAGCTTGTCTGTGTTTAGGAGAGATCCTATTGGGATTGGATAACAGGAAAGCCAACCGCGACCTCCCTTATTTAGGAAGTCCTACATTTTGCAGGTAAAAAATACAACCTTTTCTTTTTTTTGTTTTTTTTTTTTGTTTTTTTTTTGTTTTTTTTTTTTGTTTTGCTTTTTTTCCGGTTCTTCTTTTTTGGTTGGATATTAATTCCTGCTTTGGTAGGTTTGGCTCATGGAGCGTTTGCGGTTGATCGAGCCCCCAGTTAATGTTCATGCTTACCATACTCGCTCGATTACGATGAGGACCAGACTTTATATGGAGATTTCACCCGGGTTTGCAATTATTGGGAGAACAAGTTGAAGAATGAGGACGGTCCCCTGATCAGATGGATTGTACCATGGTGGCATCTCAAGTCGGTCACTGGAGTAACGTCTTTGGATCCTACTCGTTCGTTGCGCATTCTTGGCTTGGAATTCGTGGTATGCATCTTCCCGGAGAGACTGATGAGGCAGGTTGGCTTAAAACAGAGGATTCCTAAGCTCGATACTGTACCTCAGACTACAGTGGCACTTAACGCCGAGAGTCGTAGAGAATGGGCTCTCAAATGGGCTCAAAGAAACATGTGGTTTCTAAACTCTTCGGTTAGCTCACTATGGGTGTTGGATTCCTACTTGTAGTAGAGGAAAGCTACTACTCTTGAGGAGCGTGAGAAGCTAAGCAAGCGCGAGCTTGTTGATTACAAGATTCGTGAGGTAGCGAAGGAGAAAGAGAAGCATTTGACCGAGGGAGAGGAAGAAGTCGGATTCCGAGTTGTTCATCCGTCGAAGAAACCGAAGACTTCTCCTGCCGTCGAAATGGTAGTTGATCGGAATGGCAAGGCGAGACCGAGAGAGAGACCGTTGGTGATTAGGTCTGAGATAACGTAAGAGTGTCCAGCTCGTGGTCGAGATAAGAAGTATGACAAAAATGACAAAGGCAAGGGGAAGATGGAAGAATAGCCTAAGTCGCAGTATTATTTATTATTATTATTATTTGTAATGAAAAGGTGGGGCTTTTAGAATCCTAGCTTATTTATTTTATATTATGTGGCGTATTATAATTATGAAAGAAATGAATAAAATATTAATTAGTTATGAAACCATTGTGATTTTCTTTTATTATTCTTGTCGAATTTCAAATGCAAATGCAAATGTCCTTCTATTTACATTTAAAATAATGGGTTGCATCCTGTGAAGGATTGCCTACATATTCATTTTATAAATGAAATCAAACCCTTGCGTGTAGTTCAAGTAAATGTAAAAGAATAATTGTTCTAAGCAAGAGCTTGTAATGAACTAGAAAATGAGCATGAGCTCTACTTACTCCTAAAGCGCAATTCGATTTATTTGATGATATGAGGATGATAAACTGTCAGGTTACAAGAGCAAAGTGACATAGGCTTTATTTTAGCAGGCCAGGGGCCGTTTTTTATTCTGTGCCGCATGAGCGACACGTAGTGTTATGCGAGGCGCGTTTTTATCCCTATTCTAGGCATAATATCTTTTCAGTTGGTCGAGGTTAGTTGGATTGGCAAATTCATTCCCATCTAGGTCTGTGATTCTAACTGCACCCCCCAGGAGTATGGACTTGACCAAAAATGGTCCGGCCCAGTTGGGTTGAACTTTCCTCGTGGATCAACAGGTAAAAGAGCTCCAACCGATTTGAGGGCCAAGTCTCCTTCTTTGATATTTCTTGGCTTAACCCTTTTGTTGAAGGCTCGTTTGATACGTGCCTGATATGTTTGCACATTGTGTAATGCACGCAACCTTCGTTCATCCAAGAGGATGAGTTCTTCATATCTATATTTCTTCCAATCAGCTTCTGGAATTTGACTTTCGAGTAGAATACGTAAGGATGGGATTTCTAGCTCACATGGTTGCATGGCTTCCATGCCGTAAGTCAAATAGAAAGGAGTGCCCCCAGTGGGCGTCCTAAAGGATGTGCGATATCCCCATAAGGCAAATGGTATCTTACTTGGCCAATCTCGATAATTGTCAATCATTTTCTTGAGGATGGTGACAACATTCTTGTTGGCTGCCTCTACTGCTCCATTGGTTTGTGGTCTATATGGCGAGGAATGGTGGTGTTTGATCTTGTATTTGGCTAGCAATTGTTCAGTCTCAGCCTGGAAATGCGATCCATTATAACTGATGATCTCGTGTGGGCAACAATATCGACAGATGATGTTGGTTTGTATGAACCTTGCCACGTTCTTGGTTGTGAGACTAGTGTAAGAAGCCGCTTCTAACCATTTGGTGAAATAATCGATTGCCACCAAAATGAAACAGTGACCTCCTGTTAAATTGGGGTTATTTTCCCAATGATGTCGATTCCCCAAGCAGAAAATGGCCAAGGAGATGTCATGGTGTAGAGTAATGAAGGAGGGACATGTTGCACATTCCCGAAGATTTGCCAGTTGTGGCAATGTCTGACGTATTTGATGCAATTGGATTCCATTGTGGTCCAGTAATATCCCAAACGCGTGATTTTCTTTGCCATCATTGGTCCACTCATGTGAGGGCCACACTCTCCATCATGGACTTCTTCCATCACTTTCTGTGCCTGTGAATGATCAAGGCAACGCAAGACTACACCAAGAGGTGTTCTTTTATATAATTCTTCTTGCATGAGGACGTATTGGGAGGCTAGTAAGCATATAGCCCATTGTCCCCTCTTATCCATATCCGGCGGATAGGTGCCATTGAGTTTAAAGTTCAGAATCGCTTGTAACAAAGGCTCTTCTGGGTTTTCTTCTTCATCAGTGATTTGGTGCACATAAGCTGGTTCTGATCGTCGTTCGATGCATAAAGGCATTTTTACCATATCATCCGGCATATTAATCAAAGATGCAAGTTTTGAAAGAGAATCTGCAAATTGATTTTCTTCTCGAGGTAGGTGTAGGTAGGTTACTTGATCGAAGAATTGGGCAATTTGGTCTATTCTGGCTTGATATGGTGCTAGACTTTCGCTTCGAATTTTCCAAGACCCCGTAACTTGGTTGATGATTAAGGATGAATTTCCATGTACTCGAAGATTCTGGATGCCTAAGCCTACTGCCGCTTGTAGCCCAATGAGGCAAGCTTCGTATTCTGCTGCGTTATTTGTCACCTCGAAGTCGAGTTTGACAGAGAGTGGTGTATGCTCACCTTCAGGAGAAATGAGCAACACTCTTATTCCAAATCCTCTTAGGTTCGACGCTCCATCAAAATAAAGGTCCTAGGAGTCTACATTGGTTTGGAGTATATCCTCACCCGGAAACGACCAGGTGTCTATTGTTTGAGCATCGTTGATGGGATTTTCTGCAAAAAACTCGGCGACGGCACATCCTTTTATAACTTTCAGAGGTACATATTTGAGATCGAACTCTGAGAGCATCAAGGTCCATCTTGCTAAGCGTCCATTGAGAACGGGTTTTTCGAAGAGGTATTTGACATGATTCATTTTTGAGTACACCTTGACTGAATAGCTAAGCATGTAATGGCGTAGCTTCTTCGTTTCCCACAGAAGAGCGAGGCATGTCTTTTCGAGTGGTGTGTACTTGCATTCATACTCCAAGAACTTCTTACTAAGGTAGTAGATAGCTCTTTCTTCTTTTCCAACGGTTTGCGCTAGCATAGCCCCCATGCCTGTTTCAGTTACTATGAGATATAAACCAAGAGGTTGATCTTGTTGGGGAGGCATGAGCACTGGTGGTTTTGCTAATATCTCCTTGATTCTGTCAAACGCCTTTTGGCAGTCGTCATCCCACATGGTGTGATCTGTTTTCTTTAGCTTTTTGAAGATAGGTTCACAGATCATGGTTAGTTTCGATACGAATCGACTTATGTATTGCACCTTGCCTAAGAATCCTCTAACCTCCTTCTCTGTCTGAGGTTGTGGCATTTCAATCAGAGCTTTAATCTTGGAAGGGTCGATTTCTATCCCTCGTTGACTGACGACGTATCCCAGAAGCTTGCCGGATGTTACCCCAAATGCGCATTTCTGAGGGTTGAGTCTCATGTTGTATTTTCGTAGTTTTGAGAAGAATTTTCGAAGGCTATTAATATGCCCCTCTCTATCCTTGGACTTGACAATCATATCGTCTACATATACCTCGACTTCTTTATGCATCATGTCATGTAGTAGCGTAGTCGCAGTGCGTTGATATGTAGCTCCAGCATTGATTAACCCAAATGGCATAACCGTATAGCAATAGGTACCCCATTGAGTGACGAAGGCGGTCTTGTGCATGTCTTCTATGGCCATCATGATCTGATTATATCCCGCATACCCATCCATGAAGGAGAACAATGCGTGATCTGCTGTGTTATCTACTAATATGTCGATATGTGGTAGAGGAAACTCATCTTTGGGACTCGCTTTGTTCAAGTCTCTGGAATCAACACAAACACGGATTCTCCCATCCTTTTTGGGTACGGGTACTATGTTGGCTATCCAGTCTGAATACTCGGAAACTTTGATGAATTTGACTTTGAATTGTTTATCGACTTTTTCTTTGATTTTAAGAGCTCATTATGTCCTCATTCGACGTAGCTTCTGCTTTACAGGTTTGAAACCTGGTTTGATCGGAATTCGGTGTTCGGCAATATCCCTGTCGATCCCTGACATGTCTTTGTAGGACCAAGCGAAAATGTCTTTGAACTCGTGTAGGAGGTCTATAAAACTGGCCCTTTCAGCGGGGCTCAAGGTTGTCCCTATCCTAAGTTCTTGGGGTTCTAGTTCGGTTCCTATGTTGATGGGTTTAGTGTTCTCTATAACTGGTGCCCCTTTCCCCTCTTGTAGTATTTCTTTAGCTATGTAGGGAGGTAGTTTGATTGAGTCTGGGTCTGGGTCATCCTCATTATCATCGTAAACAGAATTGCATTCAGAATAACACAAAGAGTAAGCAGAATCTGATTTATTCATATTAAAATTTGAAAAGAGTTAAAACAAGGAAGCCATCTGTTCGGTAGTCAGTGGGGGTAAAGGGACAGCTGTTGGGACATTTTCCAAACAACTGTTACTACTCGATGCTAATCTAGGAGAAACAAGGGAAGTGGGAGTGACGACAGGAGGATACTCTCTAGGGACTTCTCTAGACCTCGACTCTGATTCCGACTCTGACTCTAACTCGAATTCGTTGTCTTCTAGTTCTCCTTTGAACATCTTTCCTTCTCCAGTGGTGAGCTTGAAGAGCCTTCCTTTGTTGTTTGTCCATTTGATTGATTTCCTCCATCCTTTCTGCTGATTCGAACTGGTTTCTGTAATCAATGCAGTGGGGTTGAAGTGGTCATCCTGAAGTATCATGGTAATGATCTCGTCCTGCGCGGCTCTAATAAATCGATCTTCTTCAAACAGTAAACTAACAGCTTGTTCGTCCAAGCAAGGTGCTTGACGAGTTTTGACGGTAGGAACCGTTTCTGAGGGAATGAAGAAGCAATCGTGAAAGATCTCGATTCCAGCTAGTTACTTTCCTTTGTAGTGCCAAGGTTCGGGGAACCCGTGGAAGTATTCTTGACTCCCCTCCCTAACGAAGTATCCATTTAGGGTAGGAAGGTAGGGTCGCATTTGGATACCCACGTTCTTGCGGTTTTGGAATTGGGTGAGCATCTCTAGAGCTTCTTCCTTGGTGGGTTTGTATCCTAATCCTAATGGTATCCTTTAAAAGTTTCCTTCTATGTAAGGTGCAAAGGTATTTCTTCGGACAGGATTCAACGGCATTCCCGGGAAGTATCCCTGAGATTTGAGTATGTGGTTGACCACCAAATTAGAGTAGAGATTGAAGTACAAAGGTGCCAACTCACTTTCTACAAGGTTTACGCTATGGAAGCCCCCAAGCTCATATACTAGATCTGCAATCACTTGGTTTCTTGACATCTTTTCTATTACTGCTTTGATAGGCGACGAAGTGATCGTCACCACTTTGCCATCCAGTGGGATCTTGATTTTCTGGTAAAGGGTGGATGTTACCGCTTTGGAAGCATGAATCCAAGGTTTTCCCAGAAGTATGTTGAAGGATGCTTCAATGTCCACTATTTGGAAGTTAACCTTTCGTTCAATCGGCCCTGTGGCTATGGTAAGGTTGACTAGTCCTACCACTTTTTGTCGTGTGCCATCATATGGGCAAACACCTTGATTGGTAGGGGTCAAATCTAGCTCTTTCATGTCTAACTTGTATGCCGTTTTCAATGGTATGACATTGACCGCCGAGCCATCATCTACGAAAGTCATTGGTACATTCTTCTTTAGGCAAATGACAGTAATGTATAGAGCCAAGTTGTTACTAGCGCTGAAAGGTGGTAAGTTTTCATTCGAGAAAGTAATTGGCTTACTTAGCTTAGTTGAATCTTGGAAAACCAAGTTGACTACGTCATCAGGTGTAGAGTTATGTGCCACGTTTAATTTAGCCAATGCTTGTAGTAGCGCTTGTCGATGAGGGAATGAACTTGCAACTAGTTGCCAGACTAAAAGATCAGCCTTTGTCTTCTGTAGTTGCTTTAGCAAATGGTCAGCAGAGGTATCCTCTCCATCATTTGGTGTGACAATATTGGTGTTGGTGATTGGACCATTAGCTATGGGACCATTTTGAGAAGTGTTTTGATATGGATGCCCTGAACGAGTAAGGTGGTCTATATCTTGGTCCTCACTATTTTTGACTATTTCCTCACTGATTTTAACTAGGTAGTGTTCGGTGAGGTACTCATCTTCATCATCGTCGGCCCATACTCCATTGATAGTAGCAAGCTCTCTCAACCTTATGATTTCGGCTTCCAAGTGGATGATTTTGTCGATTAGCTCATCAACCATGGCTACTACTTCTTTCATTGTAGCATTTTGGGAGAGATTTAGTGGTGCACGTTCCTTAGGTGTTGTACTTGGATTACGTAGGGATGCCACTACATTTTCTAGTTCTGAGACTTGTCTATTCACACTCTTTGCTCATGCGATAAAGTCGATGATAATAGGGGAAATGGTGGAGTAACTCCCTTCACTTTCTATGGCATGGATCTCATCTTCGACTGGAGAAATGAGGTGTGAACAATCTAAGGTAGATTCTTCACTTGTGATCATCAGAATTCCAAGAGGATTCTGAGTATTGTTAGGCTTACCTCCAGGCGGTATGGGTAGGCGACCGTCTTCAATCATGTCCTGAAGGACGTGTTTTAGCTTGTAATATTTCTCTTTATCGTGTCCCTTACCTCTATGATATTCGCAGTATGAATTCTCATCCCAGAACTTGGATTTCTTTTGTGGATCAGGTGTAGGCCCTATGAGTTGGAGCTTAACATGTTTCATCAATTTCTTTAATGCATTGGAATATGTATCGCCAATGTTCGTGAACTTCCTTTGTGGGTTATTCTTCTTTGACGATTCAAGAAGGTTGACTTCATCAGTCTTTCTAGTAGAGCCGTAGGAACGACTTGTTGATGAGCCTTGATATCCACGACCTACCGTTTTGGACAAGAGTCCTTTACGGATGTCATCCTCAATTCTTGTCCCTAGTACCGTTAAATCCTTGAAGGTCTTAATGTTTTGGTACCTCAAGTGACTTGGATAAATGGGTTTCAAGTTGTCCACGAACTTTTCCACGAGAGTAGCTTCATCTGGACGCTCGACAAGTTGGGTACTAGTCTTCCTCCACCTACTTAGGAAGTCGGTGAAACCTTCTTTCTCATTTTGGGTAAGAACCTCTAAAGTGCGCATATTAACTTGGATCTCGGCATTATCCGCGTATTGTTTAGCGAACTTAATTGTGGCGTCATCCCAGGTGGCAATCTTCTTGTGCTCTAGGGAGTAGAACCATTGCTTGGGGATGGTGTCAAGAGATGAAGGAAAGATCCTTAAGAACATCTCGGGTTTGATGCCTTTGATAGACATGTAGTTCTTGAAAGCACGAATATGGTTCAAAGGGTTTTCATGCCCCTTGAATTTTGGGATATCCATCATGTTAAAGTTGGTTGGCAATTTGGCACTTACGGCCTCATACTTACGATTATTTTTCCTATAGATATCATCCCCTTTGAGGTACCTCAATTGCTCCTTCAAGTATTGGAGTCGCTTTTCAGCTTCAGTCAGACCTACGGGAGGGTTGGCTTCTTGTGGTCCCACATACGGTGGAGGGTTGTCATTCACAAAATCATTCACAAATTCATTGGACACTTCATTTTCTGCAGGAGGTAGCCTAGTCTCTACAGCAACAATTCGGCCCTCGATTGTGTTGAGGCAATCATACACTTGGTCTTGGCTAGTTTGGAGACGAGCGAGCGCGACTAGGATTTTATCATTACCATTCCGGAGTTGACTGTCGCTTGTGGTGCTAGTTTCAGGCATCTTGGAAACTGGACAAGAGATCGACGACGAATCTAAACACGATTGACCATTCTAGCACACTTACTCAAAGAAAAGACTCGACTCGTGAAGTGGGGAGTGTGCCACTTGTGTCAAGTGAGTTTTGAAAATGACAAGGTTTTGAAATGTTGGTCCTAGTCAACTATAGTGTAATTGTAGGAGTGGACTCGAAGTGAGTCTTTGAAATGGGCTTTAAGGCCCGAATTTTGACTCGATTTTTGGACAAAGTTTCGACTGGTTTTGCGCTAATTCTGGCCTATTTCGAAAATTCTTACATTTTAAAAGAGGTTTTGAATTTACAAAATTCGTCATGGTTTTGTTTAGAAAATGGTGATCACATATAACACAAGCATTCAGACATGTATTATAACGGGATGCTGAGTGCATTTAAAAGGGTTTTGGTTTAAAGGGTGGGTTGTCATACCGAACAATCAAACCCGGGGTGTGTGGAGAGGCTCGTACCAAACATGAGTAAAGCCGATTCCTAGTCCATTTCCTCGAGTAGTGAAAGTCCTTGATACAAACAGAAGTAAGTATCATGGTATGGTTGACATCAATCGTTATCCATCCTTAGGCCCAGATAAGAATTTGGACCGTCCAGACGGGTCGATTGGTCAAATGGGTTGGGTTGGGCCTAGGAAGGCCGAATAAAACGATCTAGGAAGACCGAGTTATGAAAATCGACAACTGTCTCGTATAAACTATTCCCTAATCTTGTTCAAGTTTCACCCTTGGCAACACGTAAGTGTATTACTCTCCAGCGGAGTCGCCATACTGTGGACGCGGGCCCACGGGTTCGCTTGGGAAAACAAGCTTTTGCATTTGTGGAGTCGCCACCAATTTATTGTGGAAAATTGGAAACCGTTCGAATACCTCGTGCCATGTCAAGACACAAAGTAGTGACATGAACACCAAGAACTCGTTACCCTTAGCATTCTATGTCTAGAATGACTATCGTGGATGCCAATGAACACGGATGTTCACAGAGATCTGTAGTAAGGGGTGAGGGTACGTATTAGGAAGCTCTTTTGATCGAACACCTAATCTTGCCCGCCTCGATAGTGGCCTCTACTAATGATTAGGGAAAATCATCCATACTTGATATGTTGAAGGTTATATGCATGCAATGCAACAAATAACGTTTTAATTCTAACATGTGAAGAATTAAACTAAGTCGGTGAACATGTAATTTTAGTATACAATTGGGTCGAAGTAGGAATTTAGGTTGATTACATGTGAGGACATACAAACAATATGATAATAATAAATACAATAAAGATACAATAATTACAATGGTTTGATTGATCTACGTCGAAAATACATTTAAAACGGATAATTTTAGAAAAGAAAGGGAAAATAAATTAAGGGACAGATTAGCGATGGTAATACGAATAATAGTAGATTAATACGTAAGCTAATTAACTAGGTCAAAGCAAGAACGGAAGTTCAGAGACAGAACTCAACCCGGAACAGGCGCAGCAAAGCTGCGCCCTTGGAAGACGCGCAGTGTTCACTGCATCTGTTCCTGAGGTGAGTTCTGGCTGTGAAGCCGGAACTGCAAATTGTTAATATTTGTTGGTGAATTTAATGATCGATTAATAATATTTGACTCGGATAGAAGTGGTTTAATGGATTATTTACATGCAAATTGGTCCTAAAAACAATAAAAGACGGACTCGAATTAATTAGAACAAATTAATTACTAATTACAAGACTAATTATAAAACTAATCATGAATTAAATTTATTAAAACTAACTAATTAGGTTAATTAGTGTTACCAAAGGTCGAATTTCAGAGACTTGATATTGATGAATCGAATATCTAAAACCCGGATTTGATTTTAATGACGAAAACCCGCAAATATTAATTACTTGGGATCTAAGTCGAGAATGATAAATTAGTAATGAATTATATGTTAAAATTATTACACGAATGAAATAAGAAATAAACAAGAAAACACGAAAGAAAATAAACAAATTAATAGAAGACGAAAGAAGAAGAAGAAAGAAAGCAGGAACTGTGACAACCTCAGGAAGAGGCGCAACAGATGCTGCGGCCCTTCGAAGAGGCGCAGCAGTTGCTGCGTTCCTTCTCGACATCAATCTCCCGTTAATCCGTAAAAAAGGTTTGAATAAAGGTTTTATAAATCGGTTTTTAAACATGCTTTCGACGTAAATCTTACAATAATTAATACAAAAATAAAGTACAATAATAAAAGATGGGATTTACATCCTCAGACTTACATATTTGAAGAAACGAGATTAATTAAGTTAACGATTAGTGATTGCTCGACGAATGTACGACGAAAGTACCCTCGTAAGAGGAATTTAAACAAAATTGATTAAGTTGATTGAGTGGAGTTAGTCAAATTGGTCGGTCATGCAAAACGAGGCTGGTACTCAGAAGGATCCGAGCTTACGTGGTCGAAAGTTCAAGCACGTATGCGCCAAAAAGCAAGGAGCACGGTCTTAGAATGCAAAGGGAGAAGAGAAGGGCGGACACTCGCATGAAAAATATGAGGAACGAAAGTCCCTATTTATACTAATCACACGGAGGAATTAGGGTTTCGGTAAAACTTTGGAAGTAAATCTCGAAAAGATCTTAAAATACGCAGAGAGGAGCTGGGGAAGAGGCGCAACAACCACTGCGGCTCTTGGAAGAGGCGCAACAGGTGCTGCGTCCTTTCCCCAAAGGTTTCCTCCTACAGAAGAAAGATTTTCCGCGTTTCTATTAGGGAATTGCGGTTGATCTTAATTTCCTTATTATTTAAAATATAATTCCGGAAAATACTTTACCAAAAGATTAAAAGATAATATTATGGAATAAAAATATCCGAAACATTCCAGAATATTCTGACCCGACATTTTAAACGGTTATTAGAAAATGAAGACGGTTTTTGACCCGGACTCCAAATGAACTCTAATTACTGTCAAAACGACCGTAACGGCGCATAGATGACGACCAAGGGGTAAACACAAGTATTTGAGCTATCACTTGATGATAAACTTACGAATTGTCATAAATCGTTCCGTATACCAAACATGCGGCCCAATCATCGCCGGGTGGTTTGCGGGAGGTGCAGAAATGAGGTATCCACAGGTTGAATGTTTTATGGCAAATATGTCGCATAAGGTCAATTGAAGTAAATATTTTTGAAATATATTTTGGTAGAAAAAATAATATGGAAAAATAATTTGGATAAGAATTGGTAAATAAAAGATTTGGTGTATCTTAGTTTGTTAAGAGAATAAGTTTGTATAGACCATAAAGATGATTGCCACGTTCTGTGGATTTGCGGAAAAGTAGGGTTTTCCTACTCAGTTGATTGTATAGTTGATTTAAGATTGATTGCGATTGGTTGTATAACATGTCCCATTGGATTAAGATTGGTTGAGATTGTATTGTTGGTTTGTACTGTTGTTTTGGGACCATTTTTGGGAGATGGTTCCAACCCCATGTTTGCCTCTTGTGGCTCCCGTCACAATGGGGATGTGCACATTAATGATTTGGGTTCGCTCGTTGCAATGAGCGGGGCTTAGGTGGGCAAGGGCACGGCCCCCCATAGGCGGTGTGGGTTACCTGTTGCGATGGGTAACTCGGCAAGGCTACATATTCGATGTATAGTCGGTTACTGGTTACTATTGGAATTTGGAGGATGGTTACTACAGTTTGGATTGGTTGTATATTGGTTGTATCTTTGTGTTCTCTTATCTTGGTTATGTAGTTAACTGACCTCGTTTATTGTTCTCAAAAATGTGGTGATCCATTCGGGGATGATGAGCAGTTGGTTTAACAGGTATTGGATGTTGATGTTGCTTGCGGGATATGGATGGGATCGAGTCATCATGCCTTTTTAGCTAGCTGCCGTTGTCACTTTATACTTTAGTTGTTCTTTTCTCTTTCTTTTGGGAGTTGTAATCCCTTTTGGTTATGTTTTGTATAAACAGTAAGACTACATTAACTAAACGTTCTTTTATGGTCTATTTGATATACTTACCTCGGTTAACCGAGATGGTAACGCCCTAGGTTATTAGGGAAGGTTTTTTTTAAGGCTCCTTGATAAGTGGCGGTGTTACAATCAAATCATAGATAAAAAACACTCCTAATATAGAAAGGTAAACAAATGGATGAGCCACACTAAAATAAAAAAAGTAACAAATAACCAGAACTTATTTAGAACTTATTTCAAGAATTCAAGTGATTACTTTTGAAACTTATCTCAAGAATTCAAGTATGTGTATGCGAATAAGAGCTTAATTTGTTCTACCTATGTGAAACAAACCTACAATGCCCTCTTTTGCACAAGTTTGCCTTTACGGCTTGATCTTGCTACTCTTGCATCTAAAAGTTAAAAATATAACTTAAGACCGTTTTTTTTTTCAATAACGAATTTTACTCTTTCACATACAGTTGGCAAAAGGGGTAAATGACGATGCAGTGGCCAAGGTGCAGACGCAGAACTAGAAATGAAATGTTATCTAGGGCTAAATCGGGACGATAACACTTGTGCTCAATCCACCGTACTCCACCAACATGTTGTAACTACCCGTCATTTTGTAGTTGACTACTAGAACATTAGACTTTTATATTTCATTATGTAAATTAATACTACTTCGTATGGAGTATGACTCAAAGAGACGTACTACTCGTAATACTACGGTTTTCTATGTCTACGGGTACTCTATCGAGTGGTACTTACTCTGTCGAGTAAGTATGTTTTTATACGAAACAGTAGTCTACCTGATGGGTACTCGATCGAGTACGTGTGGCACTCGATCGAGTAAGTCACTTACTCGATCAAGTAAGTGTGTTTTACGGGTTTGTTTTGACGGGTTTCGCTAATAATGCGAGATTAATATAAAAGGCTTCCGTCATTTTCTTAAATCACTTTTTCACCTTTCTAAACCTTTCAAAAGAAAAAGAAGTTACGTAGTTCTCTCTCGTCGCGTTGTTGGCAAATCCTAAAGGCTAGAGTCGTCGGATCGTTGAGTTCTTTGCGCCTGTGAGATCGTCGCATTGTGGGTACGCTCCGAGTATGATTTTTATATCGTTTTATTGATTTTAGTTGAAACCCTAATTGGGTAATTTGGGGGTTTTGGGGAGTATGGTTGATGTTAGATTGTGATTGTATGATTGTGTGTCTATAGGAGATGATTTCACTGAAGAACGATTGCGATTAGCTGATTGTGACGATCTTGGTGATTGCTTTCCAGGTAGGGTTTCCCTACTCAGTATTGGCTACATAATGTGTGGTGTTTGCGATGGTGATTGTTGGTTAATTATATTGTTGGTTTGATTTTGATGGTTATTGATTGTATATTGTTGATTGGTTGTGTATCTGTCTGTGATCTTCAGGGTACGCCTCCGGCTGAGTGGAGTCACTTGCGGGAGTGGCTTCACGCCCTTGATTCGCCTTCTATGGAACCCGCCACAGAAAGGATGTGCACATTAATGAACATGGGTTTATCGCTCGATGGAGATGAGTGGGGCTTAGGTGGGAACGGCTGCGGTCCCCCACTGGCGGCGAGGAGTACCTGTTGCGATGGGTGCTCTGGCAGGGCTACACACTTCAGTGTGTAGTCAGATGTGTGGAGAGGAGATGGAGTTGTGGGGATTGTGTTGCACTAGTTTTAAAAACTGTGGTGATCCATTCGGGGGTGATGAGCAATTATTGAGCAGGTATGGTTGATGCGCATGGGATAGCTGGGTTGAGTCATCACGAGCTGTTTTAGAAGTCTTTCGCTGTGTCAAATGTTGTTCTTTAGCTAGTTGGTTTAACATTTGAGAACCTTTGTATTTTCTTTTATCAGTTTCGGATTTGGTTGTATAGTTTTAAACTTCATTATTATTAAGGTACGTTTCGTTATTGTCTATTTGATTATCATTACCTCGGGTAACCGAGATGGTAGCACTTCCATGCCTTAAGTGGTCCTGGTAAGGCACTTGGAGCATGAGGGTGTTACACTACTAACCTACTAATTTCAATTGTATATAGAATAACTAAATTCTTAATTTAAGTATAAAATAATATTTTATTTTGATAACTTAATATTTTATATTGATAACTTGTATATTTACGTTAGTTTTCACTATAAAATATCAGGTTATTAAAAGTCCAGTATAAATTTTCCGCCTATTCTTATACTCTTTCATAGTTTCATGCACATCTTTTACATAATCATGGACATGGTTTGAGGGGGAAAGGAGGAAAAAAAATAAGGGAGTAATAATTTGGGGTCATTTTAGTGAGTTTGGTATGAGAGTGATTAACTATTACTGGAGTAATGCATTACTCATTGCTCCCATAGAGGGGTTATGTATTACCCACGGTAACTATTACTGGAGTTATGCATTACTCTCTATATTGAACAAGTATGAATTCATTTTATACCTAATGAACTAATTACACTTTTACCAAACCCGAAAATAGATTATCCCAGTAATAATTCTTTTAACATTCCAAACTTGCAAATAAGAAACATATTACTTACTCAACTATATTCCCCGGTAATTATTTCCCTTAAAATATTAGCCCACTAATTGTTTCCTTCATTCCAGGCTAGTCCGTCTCTCTTTTTCCCTTTCCCTTTTAACAAAATAAATCAGAACCCTAAACATCCATCACCACCACCTTCTAGAGCTGCCACCGCCGCCGCCACTACGCCTGAGACCCACAACCATCGCAGCCATCATCTGCCCCTCCCTCACCGGAGTTGCACCTTATACTTGAGCACGCGCAAAGCCTCACCCTTTCAATCTCACCTAACCTATTCCTCTGCCACAACCTCTGCCTCTCCGACGCCCAACCCCGCGCCACCACCGTCCACCACCTGCCGCGCCCACCACAACCACCCAACAACCACTTCTTGAGTGAAACCCTAATTTTAAAATTTAGCCTAATTGAATTTGTAACTAATTAATTTTGGTACAAAAATTTGAGATATTGTTGACGAAATTACAATAACTACTTGTTTAATGTATGAATTAAGTGAATAATTGATGAATTTGGTAGGATTTTGATTAATTTGTTAAAGGAACCGAAAATAAAAAAGAAAGAGATTTCTTTCTCTTATTTTCTAAAAGGATATGAAATGGAAAATTAATGAAAAGAGTCCATAAAAAAGTAAAAAATGTTCATTAAAGAGCAACTATGTTCTTTTATTCTGCTGGTCGTATAAAAACTATAAAACGGTTAGGAGAGTTTTTTTTTTTTTTTTTTTTTTTGAGAAAACCTGAAGGCCTTACTGCATTAATCGAGAATCAAAACAAACAGCAATGTTCGCAGTCGGTGGTAAAGTTTCCGACCACACATGTCTACCGACTACTCTAGGTAACAGATGAGCTAAAGAGTGCGCCACAGAATTGTTCACGCGACTCGTATGCAACCAAATAACAGACGTAAACGAAATACATAGAAATAAAATATCTTGTAAAACGAGAGAAAACATGCTCCGTCCCGTGTCCTTCTTCTTCAACCTCTCGATGACTGGCAAACAATCACTCTCCATCACAATCTTTGTGTGTCCTCGCCTCGCAGCTTCGCTAATCCCTTCCATGATAGCAACCGCCTCCGTCATCTGTGAGTCCCATTGTTGTTCTTGTACCTGCGAAATGCCCCAAAGAACCGCACCCCTCTCGTCCCTACACACCACTCCAATACTGATGCCCTCACCCTCCGTTATCCCCGCATCCACATTTATTTTCACATACTCCGATGGTGGTGCCACCCATGCCCTTCCTCCTTCCTTCGCCCCTTTACCCGACCCCTCGTCATCCTTTCTTTCCCGTACAAAACCCCCACCTTCCATCTCATTCATGACATCCTGTATCCGGCGAATGATCCCCAACACGTCCACCTCCCTCGTATCAAACACCACCTTATTGCGATGTTCCCATATCGCCCAACACCCCACCATGAAAAGAGCATGTTCCCGATGACCTAAATCCCGCCACCTAGCCTCCACCCAATCCCTAATACCTCCACCTTCATTTCCCTCCTCCCCAAGCACAATCCCCTCCCACACAGCTTCAGCACAAGCACAATCACGGAAAAGATGAAGACTCGACTCATTAAAATTATTACATAAAGAACAAAAAGATGACTCACCTCGGACTCGAGAAGCGATGTTCACTCTTGTTGCTAGAGCCTCACTACAAAGTTGCCATAAGAAAAGCTTCACACGGGACCATACCGGGACTTTCCACAACCTGTTCCAGAGCCACCTTTCCCTTTCCCAATTTGAAACCCCGCCCACTTTGTGGAGTCTATTGATCGAATACGAAAGAGGGGGGGGGGGGGTGAATTGAGTATTAAAAACGATGACCGCTTTTTCGAAATATATGATATAAATTAATTATTGATTTTATTGATTAAAATCAACTAATTAAATTATTAACAATAAATGCACAATCGAAATAACAATAATAAAGAGAGAGAGAAAGAGAGACACACAGGATTTTGAAGTGGTTCAGTTTCACAAGTCGAAACCTACGTCCACTATTCTTGATTAATAATTTTTAGTACCTTTCTCCGGATTACAAAAATTATCAATCCACTCGTATAATCAACTATATGATTATAACTCAGATTGAGTATCGCTAAATACTCTAGGTTGCTCTTACGTTAATAAGAAAAATACAACGACAAATACTAATCTCACGTTATGCGAGTGAGTATACTATCCTTGTGTATTTAGTATCCTATAACGATTTTTCTTTGAGTGATTGACAAATATGATGCGTAATTTTTGTATAAGCAAATTTGGAAAATAAGAATTAAAGCTCAAATGATTTTGCTTAAAATATTTTTCTCTCTTGAAATTTGTAGATGTGTGTGTCAACAATTAATGTTGAATGAATGAGAGTATTTATAGTAGAGTGAATTAGGGTTTGGAATGTTCTGGAATTAGGGCCTAGGAATATTCTGGAAGAATAAATCCTAACAACTTGATGAACAAGTAAGAAGAGAAAGGAAGGAGGAGATTTGGCCTCCTAGGGTTTCGGCCACCCTAGGGTTTCGGCCTCCCTAGGGTTCGGCCCACCTAGGGTTCGGCCACCTAGGGTTTGGCCGGCCTCTAGGGCTCCTTCGGTCCACTTCTTGCTTCTATAGCCCGCAACAAAACGAGATAGAATTTAGTTAAAGCCCTAGGTTGCATGACGATATAAATATCGTGTTACAAACCAATAGTTTATTTAACTTAAATTCTAATTAATAAATTCCAATTAAAATAAATACTCTCTTATTTTTATAAACCATTAAAAATATATTTTCCAAAAATTAACGCATCATTTTTGTCTAGCAATGAAGTTATGTCTATTAGGTCATAACTTCACTAACCTTTAAATAAAACAAAGTAAAACCATTACCGAATGACGACCTATACTATCTAATCTTCAGTAGATCTTCAGTACACGAATCGTCTCTTCACAAGTCTCTCATCTTGAGTCTCGTGGTTGATTTCCAATCTTGATCTTGCTTGAATGCATCGATCAAATGTATTTGAAGTTGTACCTCCTTGGTCCAAACTTCAAGCTTGCGTCATTGTAATTGTTCCTTTCTAAATAAAGACTTAAGCACACAATTACACGCATATGTTTATATATTAAGTCCACATACAAATCATTACTGTCATTATCAAAACAATTAATTAGGACTAAAGGTCCAACACACTTCCAACTCCTCACGACCCCCAACAAGACTTCGATATGCAGAACGAACCGAATAAATCCTGTCCCTCTCCTCCTTCCAGTACCACGAATCAGCCGGCTTGAAAGAACTTAGACGAATGTTCATGACTCGCTCGCACTCAAAAGGGAGCAATACCGTGTGTAGCAGCTCCTCGTCCCACCCTCCACCTTCCTCCTCCATGAGCTCCGTTACCCTCATTTCTTCCCTACCCAGGACCCGTGGAGACACAATACAGTCGGTCTGTGTCTCGGGTAACCACGCATCCCCCCACACGCGTGTGGACAAGCCGTCCCCAATCCGTATCCTCCACCCTCGTTTTAACATATTACGTGCCTCGATAATACCTCTCCACGTATAACTTGGATTATAACCAGTTCTAGCAGTCATAACATCGTCTGAAGGGTAGTATTTAGCCCGCATATTACGTGCCCAAAGACCATTCGGCTCCGTCATTAACCGCCATACTTGTTTCCCTATGAGTGCCATGTTAAACAGATGGAAATCCCTAAAACCTATGCCTCCAAGACTCTTCGATCGACATAATTTCCTCCATGAAACCCAACTGATCCCCTTTTTGCCCTCGTCCTGCCCCAACCAAAATCTCGATATCAAAGATCTAAGCTCCTCGCAAAAGTTGACAGGAATTTTAAAAATGCTCATAACATAGGTAGGAAGTGAACTGGCCACGGCCTTTATAAGAACTTCTCTACCCGCCCTAGACAAGATTTTCCCACGCCAACCATTTAACCTCTTGCACAGCTTATCCCTTAAGATATCCGTGAGGACTTTTTTCGATCGACTCAGCACCATTGGGAGACCTAAGTACCTCTCCTGCTCTTCAACCTCCACAACCCCCAACCTCGTAGCCAGATTGTTCCTTTTTTGTATGGGCACACCTTTACTAAAGGAGATAGTTGTCTTTTCGAGACTAACCAGCTGCCCCGAGGCTTGTTCATATCGGTTCAAAATGCTCTTGACCGTGTCTGCTTCCTCAGTCCTAGCTCTCATAAAAAATATGCTATCGTCTGCAAAAAGGAGATGCGATATAGGAGGAGCATTGGTAGCTATCCGGACCCCATGTAAACTTCCCATTTCAACCGCTCTACGCATAGAACTCGACAGAACCTCGGCACAAAGGATGAACAAGTAAGGGGAGAGGGGGTCCCCTTGTCGCAACCCCCGTGATGGCCGGAACTCCTCCGTAGGCACTCCATTGATTAGAATCGAGAAGGCCGCCGAAGTAACACAGGCCATAACCCGCGCCACCCAATTCCTATCCAAGCCCATAGCAATTAAAACCCTCCTAAGAAACAACCATTCAACTCGGTCATAAGCTTTCGCCATATCGAGTTTTAGAGCCATTATGCCCTCTGTGCTTCGACAATTCTTCATAAAATGGAAGACTTCAAAAGCTATCATAACATTATCCGAAATGACCCTACCTGGTGTGAAAGCACTTTGGTTTCTGAGACAATATCACCAAGAAAAATTTTCAGACGGTTAGCAAGTACTTTAGAAACCAGTTTGTACGCCACGTTGCAGAGACTAATCGGTCGAAAATCACGAATTTTGTCCGGAGCTTTCTTCTTAGGAATAAGCACAATATTTGTTTTGTTCAGCTCTGCAGGCGATCTCTCCCCTCTCAGGATAGCTAATACTGTCTCCGTCACAATTGGCCCTATAGAACCCCAATAAGTTTGGTAAAATAACCCATTCATTCCATCCGGACCCGGTGCCTTGATGGGGTGCATTTGATTTAGCGCGTCAAACACTTCTTCTTCACTATATTCCCGCCCGAGGTTCTCATTCATTTCAGCCGTGACTCTATTGCGTATCCTGTCCAAAAAATCTTCCTCGACAGTCGGGGTCTCCGTCGTGAACAGCTGCTGGAAGTAGCTATTAGCGACGCTACCCACAACAACATCCCCATGTCTAGCAACTCCCTCATCATCAATCAATTTAGCGATATAATTTTTCCGCTTTCGTTCCCCTGCTCTTGTATGAAAGAATTTGGTATTCTTGTCCCCATCCTTTAACCAAAGCGCCCTCGAACGTTGCCTCCAGTATAGCTCTTCTTGCCGTCGTAAGTTAGCGATCTCAGCCACCAATTTGCGTCTTAAGCGGACATTCTCCACAGTTCTATCCATCGAATCCAGCCGGCTCAGTTGTCTCTGTCTAGTCGTAATTCCCCGGCCAATTTTATTGATATTCGTACCCTTCTACTTTCTCAATTTACTTCCGCACTCCTCTAAAATATTCACCAAATCCCCTCTGCCTCGCTCAACCCCTCTCTCCACGGCCTCGGCACAACCTTCCTCTCCGACCCAAATTTGCTCGAACTTGAAGCCACGACCTCCCTGCACCCCCTCAACCCTATTATTTAAGATAAGCTTGATCGGCGCGTGGTCTGACCACTCCCTGTTGAGGTAAAAAAAGGCGAGCATAAGGAAACATATCCGTTCAGGTAGAAGAACTCAAAGCTCTGTTAAGCATACAGTGTCTGTTAGCATCTCCTACTTGACCATTATCCCACGAGAAATTATACCCTTCCCATGGAGAGTTGATATTGAAGATTTGAGTCCTAATTTTGTGATTTTAGGGAAGGTAAATGTTTATCACCCCTCGTTATAATTTTAGCATCACCCAAAAGTAAATTCCCACAAAAGAGAACTACAGTCTTACAGACATAGCTATACAATATACATTACAGACATTGTTCCACTACAACGTTGAACAATTTTGCAGAACAAATCAGCTTTCTACCATGGCAAGCTCTTCCTCCTCCTCCTCCTCCTCCTCCTCCTCCTCCTCCTCCTTCTTCTCATTTCGCCATTAGACTCACCAATTTAATCCCTATTTCTGAAATTTCGCAAACCTAATTTCACATCTTTTGCTCAATTCTAATTCAATTAATCTCCATATTTTAATTTATTTATTTCTCGTTTTTCAGGATGTTTTTGTTAGGGCACTATCGTATGCTGATCCACCTGAGACTTTTGCTCTTCAAACTGTTCAGGAAGCCATTAAACCTCAGGTACTTCTTTATTCAATTCATTTGGCTTTTAATTCATCTTTTCAAATTATTTGGATAATTGAAGTTCAATTCTTTATATTTAGTGTAACCACGGTAGTTTCAATTTGTTGAAAACTGTAAATATTGAAGAATGTCACTGTGTTTTTTTTTACTATCCAGTGAGTTTATTTCAATGTGAAGTTAATTATAGGTTTTCTTCCAATAGTCCGTGTTTTGGTAGTTATGTGGCATGGAAATCGAATGAGTCGATTTTCAATGTGAAGTTGATTATAGGTTTTCTTCTGATAGTCGTGTTTTGGTAGTTATGTGGCAATAAGTGGCATGGAAATCGAGTGATTTGATTTCGATGTGAAGTTATTTATAGACGTTTTTCTACTTATTCGAAAATTGATTGTACAAATGGGAGAAAGAAGCAGTTCCTATCTGAGGTCATGACATATGTTTCTTTCATGAAACTGTAAGTGGATGATGTTTGGACTAGCGAGGTGGCTTGACCATTTAGAATTGAGGGTTTATGTTTTGGTTGATGTAATACGTTCTTCATTAGTTCGTTTAGTTATTTGCGCAAGGTCAGGGCATTGGTTGCTTGATGAGGCTTGTATATCTGTGTTATACTGCTTTCGTCTTGACCATTTGCGAGTTAGGACTAGGACTCAGACATTGCCTCCCATGCTGTCTTCTTTTGCATGAATCATGGTTTGGGTGCTTCCTAATGAATGAAATTATCATTTTCTCATGTTTGAAAGTGTGTGATTCGCAGAGACAGACTAAACTGTTGTTGGAAGAGAACCAGTTGTTGGAGAACATTCTAAGGACATTACTTCGAGAGTTGGTGGTACGCATATATCCAATATATTTATCAGTATCTTGTCGTAGTATATTCTGTAATAAGTACATGCTCTGTCACAAAAAAAATTTCTTTCGATTCTATAAAGTTACGGAAAATTCATGTAGTACCCCTCGTCCCCTCATTTTGAATCACTGATCATAACTCGTGTTTACAAGTTCAAAAAATGATGATTTTTTTTCTTTTTTCAAATCAGTCGCCTTTACAAAAACTAACATTTGAATTTTTTCCCTCATTTAAATCGTAGGCTCGTAGCTAGGAGTTTTTGTATGTCAAAGTCTGTTGCCGAATAAACTTTGACTAAATTTCTCTCTTGGCCACGAGTTTGGAATGCAGCATTTTTTTGCAAATCGTAGTTCTCGTACAGATCATCGATTTGAATTTTTTTTTTGCCGCATTTTGAACTCGTGGTCAAAAGATATGTTTGACAAACTTTTCTGGTTTAAAAAGAGTGGTACGACGTGCAATGTTGCAGACCTTGGGGGTACCATGTGAATTTTTCGATAAAGTTATTTTTGTTGGTGCTTTAGACACAAAATGCTTTGTTGGTCTGCAAAAAGTATATTAAAATCACGTAAAAACCAGTGATTGCCTTATAAGTTATAATAGAAGGATTTTCACTGCCCTTAGAATTTGTGAATTTATTACCTTTTCATATTTATCTGTTTAAAGATTTTCGAACCCTTACAAACTTCTTTTATTTGGTTAGTCCAACCCTAACACACTTATGTTTTCATTTATTATTGGATAACTAGACTCCTGTGTCGCATAAGCCGACGGCCTCTGATTCTAGGTAGGATCATGCACAATGTTTACTCATTATTTTCCAAGCTGGATTTCTCTCTTAACTCATCTTGCGTTGTATCAAAGTTTGATTTGTTTGCCGGTGTATCAATGTAGTCCTCTGCAGTACAATCTGGCGAGCCCATCATGCAATATGGTCGATCCATTGCCGATAGTGATAATTCACAGGGTCAAATTCAACGTCTTCTGGGTATGTAACAGTGTTATTTCTAGTATGTGGTTATGTTTACTTTTTTTTTTAATTTTTTTTTTGTGTGTATTCTTTTGTTGCGGGAGCTATTTCATTGCGTTTGTAATGGAACTTTCCAATGTTCTACAATTTGTTGGTATTGATTATGCTGTTAAACTTCATCTTCATGTTTAGATGTGCATCTATACTTCATCATCATGTTTGGATTTGCCATGCATTCTGTCTACTTGTCATGAATTCCTTTTGTACTACATTCTGAATCATGCTTTGTCAAGTAGTTTACCTTGAATTTTGAAGCTTCGAGCCTTATGAATTGTTTCCACATAATACCATAATCACAGTCCTTTAACAAGGCTCTTCCAATGAGCTGGGAAGGGTTGTATCTGTGATGTACGTAAGTTTACAGTATTGCCTTAATTTAAAGGGCTCAATGATTGCGGTCACACTTTATTTCTCCTTTCATGAAGGTTGAAGGCTAGTTCTATGCTTAACCGTGTGTCTCTCCTTCTTGATACAGACATTGTGCTGTATCTCTGTGAGAAAGAACATGTGGAGGGTGGCATGATATTTCAGTTGTTGGAAGATTTGACAGAAATGTCAACAGTGAAGAATTGCAAAGATGTATTTGCTTACATCGAGAGCAAGCAAGATATACTTGGAAAGGTTTGAATTGTATACCGAGACCTCATTTCCCTTAGATATTGTAGTTGCATCACTTCATAGTTTAATATGGTGAACTGTGTTGTTTCATAGCAAGAACTGTTCGCTCGCGGCAAACTTGTGATGCTGAGGACGTGTAATCAGCTCCTTCGACGCCTGTCAAAGGTTCTAATGTGGCTTTACCTCTCATACATGAACTGTGCTTCGATGTTTGTATTTTCATATAGCTATTCTCCTATTTGATTATTTAGATAGATAACAGAAACTCGTGATTGTGATGGGCCAAAATTGTTGTGTAGAGACTTTATCTAGTTTGTTTAAACATAAACTAGAATCTGTTTATGCTGAGTGGGTCACATAAAATGTGGTGCACTTGGATTGAATGGAATCATCGCACGTTTGATGATGTGGCATCTTCATTTCAAGAGTTGAAGTTTCATTTTTTGTAGTTATACTTGGAGCCCTATGCTTCACCCAAATCGAAACTTGTCTCTGCTTATTTTTATGGATCAAGTTACCCATGATAGCCATAGAGCATTTATGTATATGGGCGTCACTTTTAGGTTGTATTTTTGTATGAGGGTGTCACCCCCATTGTATTTTTGTATAGATGGACATCACTTCTAAGAGATCTTTTTGTACATGGGCATCATCACTCTCCCTCTTGGTTGGTGTCCCTTAATTAATACAATGGAGTATATGTTATATAAAAAATACTTTTTGTTTTCTTCCCTCACGGCCTCTCTCTCATGTTAGTATACTTTTAGTCTAGACAACAAAATCACAGTAAAAAAGGTAAGTAGAATCATCTTTGTAAAAAAAGAGTCAGAAGACACTGAAATAAGCATTCCCCATGCTAATACCTCCATGAAGCATCTTATATTGATAATTTTCCTCTAAGTGAAACACTTTGACATCAACTATATCATCATGTCAAAAACAGAAGCTATTACCTCTCTTATTAGCATTACCTGAAAAATTTGATAAATTTTCTGTCGCATATCCAACATCAGAAGACATTTGATCAGTCTTCTGTAGCATTTCTAGCATATACAATATCACGTAGTCTAGTGACACAGACTCATGCTTCTGTAATCTGCTCCTTTTTCAAGCTGTCAAAACATCTTTGGCTCGTGCTGTTTGACCCCAACTGTAAGTTGTAACCAAGAAACAAAAGAGCTACATGCCACCAGGCCATTACCCAAGGACAAATGTGAGATGATGAAGTGTTGCTTCCTCCTACAGGGCTGGATTTCATTCATTATTAAGTGAATTTCCAGCTAGAACAAGGGGAAATGCTGGTGGATGAATTTTCCTAATGCTGCGACATGCTCAGATGGATGTATAATACTAATAGGCAATTACTCAGGAAGTGCCTATAATAAATGAGATGCTTTTGGAGTCTCTATGGAATAGAGTTTGCCGTGTAATACATGAATAGCTTTTGTGTTTGAGTTTCTTTTTTTGTGCTCTTAATTGTTTTTGGATTTCCATTTTGTTTTTCATTTTTTTATCGTATTATCTAACCATATAAAAGCGACATCTAAATTGTTTTGCTTTGTTCAGTTTGGCGCTTTAAGTAATACTAATGGACATTACTGATAAGTGTTTATTATTATTATTTCATTATTTGTGATTGTTTTGGAACCAGTCAGATGATATTTGAATGTGTTGATTAACTGCTCTATCTGTGGGTCCTTGCAGGCAAATGATGTTGTGTTTTGTGGACGCATTCTCATGTTTCTTGCTCATTTCTTCCCACTGTCTGAACGTTCGGGTATGTACTGCTGTGAGTTGTCCATTAAATAAAATTTGATGTTGCAGAGTTTTGTAATTTTGTTACTTTGATGCTATAGCTGTGAACATAAAGGGAGTTTTCAACACATCAAATGAAACAAAATATGAAGACAATCCTCCTGATGGTACTTTTGTTCTTCTCTTGATGTTTTTCAAGCGCTTAATTGCATGCTCACTGACTAGTGTTTCTGATATTGTTTTCCTTTTTTAATTAGGTATTTCTATTGATTTCAACTTCTACAAGACTTTCTGGAGTTTACAGGTAAATCATTTAGGAATCGTGGAAGTATTTTTTGTTTTAGGTGTTCTACTGATTATCTGAGAGAAATTTTTCCTCCCCATGTATTCTTAATTAAGTCATTTGTTGGTATTCTTTGACCTAATCTGTGAAACAGTATATCAGAGCTGACATCTAGTAGCAAATCCTGATGATATGACCTAACAGTATAGTTTTGAAGGAGATGCTTTCTGTCAGGTGACTTAAGCCCGGCTTGTCTCTGTAGGGAACTAAGGGGTGTTTGGTTCGGGAAAGGGTAAGGGAATGGAATCAAGACTGGGTTTGAAGGGGAAAGGAAATGGAAACCTTTTGATTAAACATGTTGTTTGGTATGAAGTAAGAAAATAAGAACTAAAAGTAATCAAATAAATTAACCACCATCCATCCACCAACCACCGTGGACACAACATCAACACGACAACACCAGTCCAACGTTTTCCCACCACCCCATCGCCGTCGCCGGCATCCACCCGACACCCCATTGTCACCCCCTCCCTACCCTGATAAACCTCCTCACGATTCGCTTTCCCACCACCATACGAAATCCAATTGAATTCCTCGTCTGAACTAAATCATGCTTAAAAAAGCTTGTAGTTTGATATTTGTTTCTCAAGTAATGATTACCCTTTGATATTGAAAGCTTCAGTCTGTGTTCTTCGATAATATTAATGCATGATTTAGCTTTAATGTCAAGGGGCACGTATTTGGGGGTCATGGGTGGCAGGAGTTGTTGCTAGTTGGTTGTTTGAGGCTGTATATTAGGGGACAGCAGCGGGGTTGTCACCGGCGACGGGGTAGGGTCGACGGCGACAAGAGTGGCTGGTTGGGGAGACATGGGTAGGTTGCAGGGGTGGAGCTTGGTGGTGGTGGATGTTGATGGTGGGTGTTAGCGTTGAATGATAGTGGTAGTTGGTTAGAGGGGAAAGGGAATGGGATACCCTTTGGGGTGGGGGGAATCATTGTAGAGGAGTTTGGGAGTAAGGAGAGGGGAAAGGGGATGATAAAATGAGTCAAACAAACAACAACAAAGGGTATCATTGACCCTCATTCCCTTGCCCTTTCCTGAAGGCCTCAAACCAAACAGCCCTAAGGGAAGAGCTTATTAGTGCTTACAGCCAAGTAGCAAAGAATTGGAAAGAATTGGAAGCACATACGTGCGTGCGCCTGAAATGTGAACACTCCTGGTACTTGAAGGGTGTGTGTGTGTGTGTGTGCACACCTGAAATGTGAACAATCCTGGTAGTGTGTGTGTGTGTGTGTGGGCGGGGGGGAGGTGATTTGTCTAGTATACGTTTTCCTATAGAGCTGTCACTCTAAATGTATTTCTAATTATCTGACAAAAGAAAACACCCATAGTGCCGTGCTCTTGTTTTTTAGTTCAAGTGTAGTTATATATTGCTTTTTCTTGCATGGATGGTCCTACCAAGTTCTCTTAAGCTGGAAAATATGCAATTGACTTATTGGGAGCTAGTTGGCTTTCTAGTTGGAGAACTGCCTTCTAACTATCATGAATTTCTTAGAGTTTGGAACATGAATGCCATTATGTATAGTTTTGTTTTGTTTTCTAAAGTAATGTTTGAATTCGTTGTAATTTGTGACTTCCAGGAATACTTCTACAACCCTCCGTCCGTGAATCTTAATCTTACCAAGTGGCACAGATTTACATCCAGCTTAATGGTATCCTTTTTATTCTATGTAATTACTAAATTGTCATTTCCTGTTGATTCTCTTTATTTGTCAAGAGTTTTCACCTGGGCCTTTCATGTTGTTTTTGAATTGTTCGCCATTCAGATTGTGCTAAATACCTTTGAGGCTCAACCCTTGAGTGATGAAGTGGGTGATGCTAATCATCTTGAGGAAGAGGGCTCAGCTTCAAACATTAAGTATCTTACCAGCAGCAAATTGATGGGTTTGGAGGTACCATCTTTTTAAAGCAAAGATTAGACTTTGTAGCATGTTCTGATTGTTGATCTGATGAAGCTCTGCTTTATAACAGTTGAAAGATCCCAGCTTTCGGCGTCACGTTCTTGTACAGTGCTTGATATTGTTCGACTATGTCAAGGTACTTTCTTGTCTTGTCTATGTTCAACTTTTAATTTTAGGACCATGTGGTTTTGGCCTTTTTGTACTTGTATGGTCAACTGTATCTGTATGGTGGAAGGTGTAATATCTGAGGCGGTGGTAATTACCTTATTGAGATGCCTCTTCACTCGATTTTCACACGCTATATTTACGTGAAGGAAAGTGGGAGAAATCTCAACAACCCAACAAAAACTGTATAAGCTAGAGCATAAACAGAGATCAAGCAGAACCAGTCTAAACTGACATCCATTCTCGGCAATTAGATGCCTCTGCTGTAGTGATATCCTGAATTCCTGCTATATCAGGTAGGCGTAGTAGGGCAGAGAAATATCCATGAAATCCTGGTGCACAATCAGATCAATGCCAAGTTGGCAAGCCAATCCATAACCAGTTTGCCTCTCTATTGACATGATGAACCTGTACCACTGAATTCCCATCCCGCTTGAAGTTGAATGCATTCCTCTATGAGGTGATGATGGCCAGAGTAACTTTCTTCTTCCTTAGACCTCCTTTAACGGTCCCTCAAGTTGATTCTGAATCACTAGCTTTCGGCTATTCAGTATGTCTGCTGTGATCACTGCACAACAGAGAGCTTTTGGTGCACGAGAAGACACTATACTGTTGAATCTTCCTGTGTCATCCCTCTCATTTTGTCATTATCAGCCAGTTCCGGATGAACTAGTGGCTCAGTATTTTCTTTTTTGACAAGATATAATATTAATCCATACATCAGGTTACCTCTCTATTGACACGATGAACCTGTACCTTCAGATCTGGAATCCCCATCCAGTTGAAGTTGAATGCATTCCTGTTATCCTGTATGAGGTGACAATGGCCTGAGTAGCTATCCCCTTCTGGAGAACACTTTTGACTGACCCTCAGATTGAGTTGAACCACTAGCAATCATGTTGCTCTCAGACCTTTACTTGCCGTGACATCACTGCAGAGAATTTATAATCCAATTATACCTCTTTTTGCGTGAAATATACTAGCAAACTACAAAATTTGACGATTTTTATTTTGTTCTTGTGATTGTATGGATTATGGAGGATATATCATTTCATTGTTATATAGGCGTATGTGAAATATAGCTCGTTTTGCTTGCCTTTAACTAGACTCCTTGACAAGAGTAGTAGTAGTTGCTGGCAGCTGAAGAGATGGAGAAGGGGTTGAGGAAGGGCAGGAGAGAACCATCGGGATGAGACCGAAAGTGTAGTGACAGATTTGTAATCCTTTTTATTATATTTTTTGAAACCTTGTGCCACTTCTTCTAGAGGTCATGAAAAAAAAGGAGGGAGTATTATATATTTTGGGACAAACAATATTTTGGTAATTTGTTTTTTATGTGAAGATGTTTTACTTGATAGCCTCTTGGCCCACCAATAAATATTTCACTTATACAATGATCTTTTGTATCTAGGGTTTTACGTTACTAAGATGTGGCTGTGCTTGACAATTCATGCTTGTAGGAGTGTCAGGCATGGTTATGTGAAAAATTGCCATGATTTGTCCTAAAATGAAGCTTCAAAGTGACGTGTTTTGTTGGGACTCTTGGGAGGAGTGTCTAGTTGATGTGAAACATGCTATGGAACTTATTTGCTGGAAGCAATAGTCTTGGATACATGCACCTATCTATTGGGCAAATCTCTGCCCTTAAAAGCTAGATAACATTTGCAGCTTGTGCTGCCTGAATTGCATGGGAATATTAGTTGCGTTTCGGTGTTGCGCAAATATACATTTATCTATTTTCTCACTTGATCTATATTTTTGCAGCTCTTGTCTATTTTCCTTAGTTTATTAATTCATTCGTCACCTGTCTTATTTTTCTTTTATTCTTATTCTGTAGGCTCCTGGGAAGAACGAGAAAGATGTGCCAACAGAAGCCATGGTCAGTACAATTAACTTGTGTTTGTTTCTAATCTTCCCTCTTCGTTTTTTTTTTCCTTATGTGTCCCCCCCTTTTTTTAGAGTGTATTGTTGCTTTTTTGCTGCTAAGTTCTTGACATTTATAGATTTTGCTCCTCTGGAATTACAAATTTGCCCAGTAAAGCCATTTAATAGCCATTCCTTCCCATACTAAAGTACTAAACTACTCACTTTACTTTCTCACGACAGACTACATGTTCTTTTTGGGTAACTAGATTGTTCCAATCTGTCCTACCCTAAATTACAATAACTGCCAAAAACAATCTTACTCACATTTTTACAATACTCTGGCCGTTATGTTACCACACTTGCACATTATTGCAATACGTTTTTATCATTACAATACTTTACTTGCCCGCTTTTTATAAAAGGTAAGTAATGTCCGTTAGCCTGTGCATTTAGTGTATGGGTAGGAGTTATCGTTAGTGAAGGCAAGAAACCAAAACTTGAAGGATCACTAGACAGTTGAAAGTTAATATGCTACGAAGGCAGAGGGGAAGGGCTAGAAGGGGTCCCTACCTCAAACTCACTGCAAATATAAAGTTTGCTATATATTGGAGCTCAGCAGAGGTCAGTCGGTCAAAGGTCAATCGTCACCATAATTTTTTCTGTCCAATATTTTATTCTATTTTTACTTTCATCCCCCACATCTTCATAAAAATTCGCCCTTGTTTAAAAAATTTAGTCGGACCTTCAAGTAGTGTAATATTAATAAGATGGATGTGGCCCAGATGCATATAGTACATTAAAAGGTGTGGCCTTACAAAAAGATCGGTTTTTATTTGATTTTCTTAAAGTATATTCTCTTTTGATGGTTTCGAAATACATTTTTTTGCAGCGATTTATTTTTATAACTTAAACCCAGATGGGGAAGAGTAACTTCCTTATATATAAAGTGATTCAACTCTTCCCTCGTACTTCAATGCGAGACACTTGCATGGGGGGCATTAACACCTTATCAAATGTGAGGTCTCTTACGAGTCAGCCTGAAGTAGCAGCTCAAACGGCTCAGTTTAAATTTGTTAGATCTAGGTCTAGCAGATGTACTCTAATGCCATGTGAAGTAGTTGGAGACTTCAATAGCCCAAGGGAGGTTCATCACAACCAGTCAGCAGTCATTGGAGTAACTGCTTAGTTTATTAACTGTTCAACTTCCCTCATCTTTCAATGTGGGACACTTATATAAGAGTGGACCACATAATATGAGCTATTTTCACACTTCTCAATTTCTTAAATCACGATAGGAAAATAAGAAATATTATGGTAAAGGGCTGCACAGGGGTTGTACTTATATTCCAAGGGAGGGTTAGGGTTGATGTTGTCTGTGCGTGATAAGAAAGTGCAGGAAGGGCACGGGTTCGGGGGTTTGCTGTGGTTCAAGATGTTTGTGAGGGTGGAGTGGCAAAAAAAAAGGTAAGGACTTCGTCTTCACCTAACTTAATTTGGTTAATTGGTTGAAAATAATAGAAATATCAAATATAGGCGTATCTCCAGTAGTACACGAAGTTTGCTTCTTTTTTCATATGAATTTTCAGCATATTATACGAAAAGTTTATTATCTAACATATATGTATCATTAAACACTTTAAATTGTCCTTTTGCTTATACATGCGAACACAAAAAGAAGCTAAGATAATTAGCATAGATAGTAATCTCATCTTTAATAAGCATAAGAGTTTATCTCCACCAAACAAAGACAAAGATGACCATACATTTAAGCACACTACTTTACGTCTATAGACATTTAGAAATGAGTTAATTAACAATTACTCCTACCAACATACCATTTTTCAACAAATACTTCCACAGTCCCATGCCAATTTTTTTTTTTTCAAAAATTACTTCCATATTATTAACTCAGGTCAAAATTTGCATCCAAAACAACTCCCGGGTGTGTTTTTCCCTCAATTTTCAAATTTTCAGTTTAAAACCCAAAATTACGACGAAAATGCCCTTGCTTCTTTATGTTATAATGTTATGTTATTTCACTCTCCTCTCTCCTTATTTCACCATTATACTCTCCTCTTCTTACAAACTCTATCCCCAATTAGATTCAACCAATTAAGTTTGAGAGACCTCTAACTCAATGTAATTGTTTGGTTATCTTTTTTTATTTGCAATTTATTCAGTCTTTACACTTAAAATTAGGGTTCTTAGTTTTTTAGGGACCTCTATTTTTTTTTTTTTTTTTCAGTTGTAGGATTAAAAATGTCAATTGAAAGCAGCTACGAAAGTAGTCATGAGCAGCCCATGAAATGCATTTGTGGTGTCCCTTTGAGAACTTACAGAAATCAGTAGAAAACTTTGGTTAAAATTTGGGGACTAGCTAACAATCTTTGAGAACTTACAGAAATGGAGTAAAAAACTTACACAAATTTGGGGAAAATTGGGTAAAGGGGATTAATTAGGTGGAAATTAAGAGAGTAAATGAAACAAAATAAGGGAATGCTCAAACATATTAATGGAGGGGCAATTCTGTCAGTTTCAACATTATTTTTTCAGCTGGGAAGGGCTTTGGGTGCAAATTTTGACTTGAGTTAATAATGTGGGAGTAATTTTTGAAAAAAATTTGATGTGGGAGTAATTGTTGAAAAGTGGTGTGTTAGTGGGACTTGGGAGTAATTGTTAATTAACTCTTTAGAAAACGACTCTTCTATTATAGTTGATTGTATGGCCTTAGTATAGGTTGCAGGCGACATAATGCATGGTAGGTTGTAGTGTTGTACTGCCCCACACCCTTTATGTGATCTATGGTATTGTGAATGTATACTTCTGTCATTGGGAGGTCATCATCCAAACGCTTTTAAACGAGAGTAAGAGACTAATTATTGATCTTGCTATTGAATTACATTTTCGAATTCTTCTACGACTATTATACTTGGCAACTTCATATTTATATTTGAATCTGATGAAGACAATTGGCGAGCCTTTATTTTTTTTATCGAGTGGTAGAGCAATGTTGCCATGCAGTATGAATTGCATGGCTTCTGCTATTCTTATTGCTGTTACCACACTACATGTATGAACAAACAAAACTTTGTATAGCTAGCTTTTGTGGAAAAATTCCATATTTCATGTCAATCAACTCTTGACATCCATTAGTTGAGTCATTATATAATCTATGTTCTCAAATCTTAAGTTTATATGCATTGGCTCTCAGCGTGCCCCAATAAGTCTCAATTAATAGACCTAAGCTTATATGAACTTTCACAAAGAAAGTCCTACAAATAAAGACAAACATAACATAATAGTAGTAGTGTGACCCTGAGTTCTTGTAAGTATAACTAGTTGGATTCTCTCAATAAGTCTCAATTAACGCCTTAACGATATGCAGTCAATTGACTAATGTTGGCTTAGGTCTTCCATTCGAGCGCTATTAGCGCAATTTATGCGCCAATGCATATAATTCTCATCTTTCTTAACATGGCTCATTTGACGAGTTAGTATGTGGATGTCTTGACTCTCGAGTCTATTGGCATTGAATATGGAATCATTTGCATGGAAGTTGGTTGTACAAAATTTATTTGTTCATACATGCAACATGGTTGTCATAGTAAGAATAATGTCATCCATACAAGTTATACAATTTGTACAACAATTTTTATTGCACTGCGATATTACTTTACCCCTCTATAAAAAGGGTTCGATAAATGTTACCAAATTTAAATAAAAAAATGGAGTACAAGCACGTAAAGCTATGAATACTGATATAAATGAACTCAAAAATAAAATTCAAGAGCACATTCGATTACTGAACATTTTCACAAGTATTAGAAGTTTAGGACAATAAGCAGGTTTGGCTGAGCTTAAGATCTTCAAATTTTTGTTGAGTTTTTCTGGCAAGTAAAATTCTGTTGTTGCAATCTTACCAAAATTTTAGAACTCATGTTAAAAGTTCTGAAATTACGTGTTCTGAACGTAAGAGTTGTAAGCCGTTTTACCAAATTTTGCTCTTGACACTATGTTTGTCATTGCTTATATTCCGGACTGCGTTGTATCTATCAGTAGTCATAGTATTCCAATCAGATCAAGGTTCAGCGCAAAATGTGTTGAACTTGGAGTAAGGACTAAGGAAAGATTTACTTACAAAAAGCTGATCCTTTTCTTACTTGCAATGATTTGTATGATATGTAAGGACCTAACTGTTCTCTGATCACATTTCTTTGCTCTCAATAAATTATTTTCTTGTTTTGAAAACACTGATTCGTTTGCTGCTGACTGTAGAAAGAAGAAATAAGGACTTGTGAGGACCGTGTAAAAAGGCTTATTGAAGTGACTCCTCCTAAAGGGAAGGAGTTCCTGAACAGTGTTGCGCATATATTAGAACGTGAGAAAAATTGGGTGAGTATTGATTTTGCTCAAAATACCTGAATGCTCTAGCATATCTTCAATATCTACTTAAAAATTTTATGTTTAAATTGCTTTAGGTATGGTGGAAACGTGATGGTTGTCCACCCTACGAACAACCACCATTCGAGAAGAAGTTAGATGGTCCCAAAAAACGGTATGGAATCTTAAACTTGGCTAAGTTGGAGACTCTACTGCCTCTGCTATTGCACCAAAGAATTTATGCTTTATACTTATTGCCCCTGCCACTAATCCCCATCCATTGCAGTAAACCTGTCATCCATACCTGCCTTGAGTACAGGTGTTTAAAGAACAAATGGCTATGCGTTTCATTAGCCTGTTTGCACAGACTACATCTATTAATAAGAATCATCCCTTTTTTTGATCAGTAAGTCCACAGTGGCCAGCTTGCGTTGGATAGCTAAGGAAGCAACAACACCTTGCCTAGGAATCACAGCTTTTCCATGAATCTTTTTATATCTATATTTATTATTTCAGTGATCTCTTGGTTCAGTGGCATGACTGTGGCCGCCTTTTAACGGACATGTTGTCATCTCTGTTGTTCAAAAAATTTCTGTTCTGTTTCTTAAGAGGTGTTTAAAAGGTTAGTCAAGTGACCGCATACCGTTAAGGCGTTAAAAGATAGAGAGAATCCAACAAGTTAGAATTACAAGAACTCAGGGTCACACTACTATTATTGTGTTATGTTTGTCTTTATTTGTAGGCATTAAATTTAAGCATGATAATCCCCCCTTTTATCTCTGTCACTCTCTCTCACCAAGTTTAAACAATTTTCGATAACCGCATGTCGAGGTGTTATCTGCCGCATTTATGGAGTAATGATTGAGGTTAGGTTTGTAAAACCAATTGCAAGAGATATTTAAGACGTGGATAATTGATAATAGAGCTTGTTTAAACCTCACCCAAACTATTTTCTCGGAATCAGTCTTTTCCTTAACTCCTTAAGACCATACACTTGGATAATTGATAATGGAGCCTTGGTGTTTTCCTTCTAAATGTTTCTTATGCTGGAAGGATTTTATTTTGGCTTGTAGGAGGGAAATGTAGGAATTTATTTTCCATGCCCTCCGTTTCCATCCAACTGAATTTTGCTAATTAGAAAGTAAGAAACGTGGTCCCGTCCCTTTCCTTTCCTTCTCTTACCTTTACCTCTAAATTCCTAATGCAAAGAAAGGGTGAGTAAGGGTTTGTTTGGTTACAATTGTAGAGGGTAAGGGGAGCGGGAATACAGCTATGATGTCTCCATTCAAATATTTTCTATGTTTGGAAAGATTGTAATCTCGTTGTTCGAGAGACCATTTCCTTCCCCTTCATTCCCTCTAACCCAACTTACTAACTAAACAGCTGAAACTGTCCCCTCCCTTTTATCCGCGTAAGGTGTAAATGTTTGCCACTAGATTCAGCTCATTCAGAAATGAAATTACTATATCCAGCCTATGTCATATTTAAAACTTCAGATATCCTTTGGACTAATTTGACATTCCTGTTTATAAGAGCTTCTGGATGCATTGAGCTGCTTTAATCAAGCCGGGCTTTCAGTTTGTTGACATTAGATCTCTATGTGCCTGTGTTTATTTTTTAAAATTATATGTTTAGCTGTCTATTATGCTGAAGTTTAATGATGATGTCCGTGCAGTAAGCCAAGGTGGAGATTAGGGAACAGAGAACTTTCTCAACTGTGGAAATGGGCTGATCAAAATCCGGTGCGTCAAAAATTCATTTATGCTATGCAGTTTAATGATTATTCCAAAAAAAAATGTGTATTTTCTTATTGGTTCTGCAGCTGTCGGCTGATCTGGCGCCGTTCTGCATTTGTATTTGTTTCACAGAACGCCCTTACTGATCCAGAGCGTGTCCAGACTCCTGCTGTCACAGATTACTGGAAGCCTATGGCTGACGATGTAGTCCCTGAATCCTTGTCTTTGTCAGTCAAAAGTTATTTTGTCATTATTTTACCTGATTTGAATGTTGCTTGAAGATGTAGATCTGCTTGAATGTAGCATATGACCGATCTACATTTAAATTGACAGATGGATCCATCCGCGGGTATAGAAGCTGAATATCATCACAAAAATAACAAGGTATTTACGTTTTCTCGTCTTTTTTTATTTGTATGTGTTGAGAAATGGATTGTTACCGATTTAAATTAACCGAAGTCCTTTCTATATCATTGGCTTTCTTTTTTCCTTTTGGTCTTTTCTGATAACTAGTTTTATAAAACCGTTTGCCGCTGATAACACATTCTTATAATTACTTTTATGATAAGAGTATATAAAACAAAGCGTTTTGCCTTTTTCCAAAATTTGCTTCCCTCTGTGCAGGTCTATTGTTGGAAAGGTCTCCGAATTTCAGCTCGACAGGACTTGGAAGGATTTTCTAGAGTAAGATTGTGTTTTATGTGAAACTTACAGAATCTGTCGTGCTACTGGACAGACAAGATCTTACATGTTTTAATTTTTTCTGGATCTAGTTTAATCTTCTTAATCAAATGACAGTTTACTGAGTTTGGCATAGAAGGGGTTGTTCCGCTTGAGCTTTTGCCACCAGAGGTAGCATCTAAATATCAGACAAAGACAAATGAGAAGTCTAAACGTGCTAAAAAGGATGAACCAAAGGGTTCCGTGCCTACATCAGAAGATAATCAGGTGACTGAACTGACTTTTTTTTTTTCAACAGAAATACATGAATAGCTTAGCCTTCTTGGCTATGAGGTGCGCTGTTCTAGGCCAAAAAATAACTATGAAAATAGTTCGATAGATTCATATTTGATCTATGAAAATAACTATTTTCGATATTTATGTCCATTGACCACCAAAGTTAATTGGGAAGATACTAAATTGGATAAAATGCTATCTAGTTCGTATTTCCATAGTGAACCAAGTCCTAAGCAGCGTTATATGAGACTGGTGGTTGTAGGCCTGTAGGGTTAGTGGCTTAGTGCTTACAATTGTAACAGTTGTCTAACTGCTAAATATTTCAAGACTACTGTATCTTGATGTTTTATGACGCATTATGAATGCAACAAAAATTTAAGCAACCTTTTTTTTTTTTTTCCAAAGAATGCCGCTATGGTAAGTGAAATGGATGGTGAAGGAGGCAGAACTGACCTAGAAGCTCCACCAGCATCATTGGACATGGATTCCACACCAGTCAATGGGAATAATTCTCAAGGTGGCAGTCCGACACCAGACGAGTATCAAAAGCAGAGCTCCGAATCTCCTGAGCCACGAGAAGTAGGACAAGTAGACACGGAAGGTGACATGGAGCCAGGAATGATTGACGGGGAAACTGATGCAGATGTTGACTTAGATATAGTAGCCTGACCCTTATTTTTCTTCAAAAGATTTTGTATCGGAATTGTCAATGCTTCGTGAGTTAAGTTAAATGCACATGTAATTTCTTGGTCGTCCAATTAGTAATGAATATTTTGACAATTATAGTAGATAATTCGATAAGTATGTTTCTTTTAGCATATGCCTTTTCTTTTAGCATAAAGCGAGGGAACATATGCATTCAAGCATCTTCCACGGGAGATACAAAGAGATACAACAGTTCTGGAAGGCTGGCTTGGCTATTTTATGGGTGCTGATTTTCGCAATTTTACTCATTTCAGTACATTATTGACGATTATGCTCCTTTCATTTCCCCTGCCATTCTCTCTCTCTCATTTCTTTTGAATCTGTTTTCCTCTAGTTTATCCTTAATTCATTAACATAGTACCACACAAATACAACAATACCAATCTTATTTCCAACCAAAAAAACCCAAATCATAAACTCAACTGACCAATTCTCTTATTAAAAAATCAGAAATAAATTCACCACAACAATGCGGTATTAAACGCAGTGGCACTACAAAGCGTCATCCATTTTTGGAATGATATCGGGGATTAACAAAACCACAAAGGCTATGAACAAAACGACAGGAGCATCGTTCATATATGGTGGACTATGTTTTTTCCTCGTAAGATTTGCAGGGCTTATGTTGGGTTGACTTTAGGGTTGATGTGTTTGTTGTCTTAGGATTCTTAAGCACATTGCGTGTTTCTTCGATCAATTTAACATAAATTCTAATTTAAAAAAAAAAAAGAACAAAATTAAATTCTAGATAAATTATATTCCAAAATCGACGAAATTGGTTGATTGAGAAAGTTGTCTCTGTAATTCGATAAATTAGGTTTAGAGGTTTTTTTTGTTTAGGGGTATGGTAATGGAAAGTAATGTGAAAAAAGTACTGAGATTAGTAAAAAACGTACTGCGAAAATAAATTACGTTTATTTAATACGGAATATTTAATCAAATTCTTGATTCATGAACATTTTTCAATGATCTAAATCAACCTATCTAACATTTGGAGTTGAGTTCAAACAAACATCGATCATTTCGGATTGACAACAAAGTTGTTTAGTGTAGTGTCTTCAAGCAAAGTTGTTGGTTCAATCGATGTTTTTTCTTATCTTAAATCGATGTTTGGTATAGCATGGTGCTTTTATTCGAAATTTGAAGAAGATTTAATTTTGATTTTAGAGTAGTATTTGAAAAAAGTTTCTGATTCACACTGTATCTTTAATGAAAAGAGCAAGATGAAAACTTATATTCATGGCGATACAACAACAGACGCCGTGTAAGAGTCTTACATAGCAATGGATACCGTGAATATCCTTAGTCCTTACAAATAATAATAAACAAAGTAAATAAATGATTAAGACGGGAAGAGTATTTATGTAGGTGAGGTATAAATTTGTCTCCCTCCCGCATAAATAATTGTACGTGTGAGTATGTACCCCGATAAAATAATCGGTCTCGCTTACTCGCTGGATCAGTCATTCACGTATAGCAGGGCGTTCATACTTCTCTCGTAATAATTAAAGAGATTAATAAGATTATAAGCATGCTCCAAATTGGCAGTGTTGTCGTCTTGTTACCACCATTTTTCTTGCCTCCTGCAATGTATTTTCAAAAACAATTAATATTGATAATAATTGCTAGTATTACACGATAATTTCAAATTTTATGTACATCTATCTAACATAGTCTTAATATTAACTTGATATATATTTGAATGACAAATATTGAATTGTATGTCCTTTATATCGATCGAAGTAGAAACTTACCTAGTGTACTGGCGTTGTCATTTCCGCCGCCACCATTACCGCCCACGTCAACGGTATCGTTACCATCGTCTTCTAAAAAGTACAACAGAAAAGTCACCCTTTTAATTTTTCATTACTACTATATATATAATGTTGTAGCGTACTACTATAAATTGCACAATGTATTAAAAATTGATACTCGTACGTTATTATACCAACTTATTATAACATGTTATCACAATTTTATAACATGATTGAGATTATTTTCTCACAGGAAACATATATAAAGATGCTGTTTCCAAATGATCCAAGATGAAACTTACGCAAAAAGAGAAAAAAAAAAGAAAAAGGAAGGAAGCGTATGTACCAGCAGAGGTAGGGCAAAGGGTGTCGAAAGTACCCTGAATATTACAAGTAACAAAAAGGGCAGCAACGTTGTTAGAAGAAGTGGAATCATCAAGATAAGGCTTAAGTTGACAAAAACATTTTCTTTGTTGATTAATGGCTAATTTCAAAGCTATACAACAATGGCTAACGTCTAAGCTTGTTACTTCTCCATCATCTGCATTGCAATATTGTGATATGTTTCCCAAACACTCATCATTATTGCTTGTTGTGCCCTCTATTTTTTCCACATTTAAACATGTATTTATCACCAATATAATTACTACAACTATTGCTATTTTCATCATCTTTGTATTATTTTGATTATAAAGTATATATACTATTATAAAGTATATTAGAGATATTATTATTAGGAAAATATATTTTTATTCACTAATACTATAATGTATTGTTATATATATTGAGGTTTTAGTTAATTTTGCATTTCATAGAGGCCGGGATCCTATTTATAGCCAAAATTTAGGAGAAATACTAAGTAGTTTACAAATTACTATAGAATGAATTAATTATATGTACACTAGTTATTATTAAAGGCAAATTATTGTTTTAAACAGACTATTTTCATTTGAAATTAAGACAGACTAAATGTCACCATTTTATGATAAAATGAATATATATTTTCGATAAAATGTTACCATCCGTTTTTTGGACAATATTAATTAGAATATTTTATTATTACATAATTACTTTCTATTAAAAAATGATATTTTCTGGTCCTACGATAAAACCGTTTTAGAGAAAACCTACTCATTATTAAAAGTTGTACAATTATGAGTGATGCATTTATGCTACTTGTGTAGGGGTTAAAGATACAATATTGTCTACTAGGGTTCCGAAAATACGAGTATGCATCCATCATGCATGATAGCTTTAGACTTTTGTAGTGGACTTTCCTTCTAGTTTAAATTATTTTGTTTTTATAGTGAAATGCACATGCACAATGTCAATGTAATCCAAACGAACGGCGAAGAGAAGAGAAGTTTAGTGGAAATGGGAGTAAAAAAAGGAAGGGTAAATTGAAAATATCATATATATACAAAGTATAATTTAGTAAATTCGTACTCCGTATATGTAAGTCGTAAGACACTTGATATATTGATTTGTTTGTTCCGATCAAAATTGGAACACAGTCATACGAAAATTTAAAATTATAGTCACATATAAATGACGAATAAATAATTGTAGTATAACCAGAAAGAAATAAAATATGAATGGATGCACCGAATTGAAGATGATGAGCTGTGGCGTCTTAATTATTTGTTCTGTTAATCAAATGGAATGTTAACACTCATGTTGACGTGATTTTAGGATCGGTTAAAAATGGACATTACAATATGAATATTTACATTTGACTTGACCTTGAAGGATATTTTGTAATCTTAAATTAATTAACTTATACAAAATACTGTACTACATATTTGACTAAATAATATGAAAAATTCTTGTGTACTCCGGAAGTACAGTACTCCTTACACCCAAAGTCGATCCATTAAATGGAATATTATAATGACTTAGGTGTAAGGAGTACCGTACTCCCGAAGGACACAAGAATTTTTCAAATAATATAACATTAAGAAAAAACCACTATGCCAAGTCGATGGTGGAAGCTGGATTGCTTAATGTGTGAATGCTCAATTTTAAAATGGAAATAGAAAAGGCTATGATGTTTAAAATGAGACTTCATCAAAGCTACATTATAAGATATGTAGTTTTCGACTCTTCTTATAAATCCGGTAATGGAATGTGTCACTATTTCGACAATGCAAATTCTATGGAATGGGGAGCCCACTGAAAAGCTCAAGCTTTCTAGGGGAGTACGTCAAGGAGATTCCTTATGATCGTATTTATTCATCATGGGCCTCGAAAAATTTCAGCAAGCTATTGATGTACGGGTACGGGGCAAGGATTGGATTCTGATTCCTATTTGTAAGAACGGTCCCAAAATTTCTAATCTCTTTTTTTGCTGATGACATGTTAATTTGCGGAAGTTAGAGCAGATCAGGCTATCGTTATAAAATATGTCCTTGACAATTTTTGTCGCGCCTCTGGAGAAAAAGTAAGTGGCTAAATCTAAGATTTTTTTTCGGGTATTGATTTTCACAGTACGCAGTTTACTCATCGCAGTACACTTTTGACAATTATGCCCTTGTCATTTCTCCTCTCATTCTCTCTCATATTATTTTTCTCTCAATTTTTTCTAACCTAACACTACTACAAATCCAGGCAACTACAACGCCTCTTTAACAACGATTATTCACGAAAATCACAATAGACGTTGTAGAATGTATGGCGCGAATTTTACTAAAATCAATTACAACGGGTATGGTTATAAAAACCGTTGTTATTAGTTTTAACAACGGGTCACACATGCACAACCGTTGTTAATAATTTGGCGCAAAATTGGCGCAAAGTTAGTGAAAAGTAATCACAACGGTTATTTTTGAAACCCGTTGTTAAAACTTATTTAACAACGGGTGTTTTTTACAACCGTTGTTAAAACATATTTCACAACGGTTGTTGTTTAATAACCGTTGTCAATACCTTCCATACTATAAACCACACAAACAAGTCTGATGCTGCAACCCAAAAACACAACCCTTAATACACAAACACAAACACAGCAGACAAACAAACACAAAACACACACTCTCTTTCTCTCTTTCTCTTTTCTCATCGTCGCTTTATCTTCTCGACGTCACTTTGTTGATTTCATCGTCTATTACGTTCGTATTTATCGGGTAAATCTCGCCGTCACGGTTAGTTTCATCGTCATTATTTTCTTTTTCTATTTATTTCTTTTGCATGTATGTGTTTTTATCGACCATTATGTTATTTGTTTAAGTATTGTTCGCATAATTAGTTAGTAAAACAATGAAGAAGCAAGATGAAGAAGCAAGATAAACATAATTAATATATATATATATATATATATATATATATATATATATATATATATATATATATATATATATATATTTATAAATACATAAATTAAAAAAAAAAATTACATATATAAAAATGCAATTCTTATATTTTCATAGAGGATCTTATTCTGCTCTATCGTATCCGTTCTCTCCTCCTTGGCTATTTGGAGGTTCCGTTCGGCCAGATTGCTATATCGTCATATAGCCGCAAATCGTTTGCTCCGTCAAGCCATCTTCTTTGGCGTGCTTCGATGCGGATCGAGCATCCGCAAGGTAGCTCCCCAAACTTTTCTCAATATGGAGGAACCGGCGGATGAAGGCTTTGTTGTTCTCGATCATGGTAAGAGTCTTAAGGATGAAATCATTCATTTTGTTGGAGTTTTTGGAGTTTGTTTTGAAAGATTAAGTAGAGTTTGTTTTAGCAGTTAGGGTTTGGAAATGAATATATTGAGATAATGGAAATGTTAGTTGAGATAATGCAATGTATTTATACTAAGCAATGTGTGGGTTGAGTTGTTTTTTAATTAATATATATGTTAGGAAGTTGTGCCATAATCATCATCATATCTCTCAATAATGCTGCTTCAAATCTTATTACTAACCCTTCTCATTCCATATTATTCGTTCATATGTACAGTGATGTCAGTAATAATGCATGCATCGGAATTCTAACGGGCCGTAATTATGCATGCATCTAGTAATATTTAATTTAATTTTTTTTTTATTTTTTAAGAACAAACAACAACGGTTATTTACAAACAACCCGTTGTCTTTAGTTATAACAACGGTTTTGTATATTAAAACCCGTTGTTATAACTTTCCCCCCAAAATTGAGTCACACTTTCCACAACGGGTTTTTATACTTAAAACCGTTGTTAATATTTTTAACAACGGTTTCCTTAAGAAAACCAACCGTTGTTAAAACCTTTTACAACGGACGCTTTAACAACGTCCGCTTTTTTATACAACAACGGTTTTTGACCGTTGTTATAGCGTGTATTTGTAGTAGTGTAACCCCCATTCGTTGACTGTTTAACGGAATGGATGGTGGTTGCTGACGGCCGCGGGCAGGCAGCCGTTCACCAGTGTGAACGGCGGCAACGCAATGGAAGTGGTGTAATGTTGGATGCATTAAAAGCCCTATCAATTAGTCCGGTCTCATCCTCCATTTTAAAGCTCTCCAATTCATTTAATTGAGCAAAGCCTCATTCAATGTTGATGAAAATCGATTTCATTCTCCATTCCAATTGATAAAATTGAGCAAAGCCTCATTCAATGTTGCGCCAAATTGTTTATTCGAAGAGGTTATCGGCCTCTTGTTGATGAAAATCGGTTTCAATCGATGCTGCTCTTGCTAATGTCAAGGAAAAGAGGACGATGTGGCTGCTTCAACCACGTCAGAGGGAGGGGAGGAGGTGTTCAACGGAGGGGGAAGGAATGGCAGCCGGCTGCCTGGGATCCGGCGGTGGGGCCAAGGGTGGGGTGGGGATGTACATGGTGGTGGTGGTGGGGCGGATGTAGTACTGACTTTTTTTCCTTTTTTCTGGCGTAGTACATCAGTTTTTTAAGTGAGGGTATGAAATGGAAATTAAGTGGTAAAAAGTACTGCGATGAGTAAAATTTGTACTGCGAAAATAAATTACGTTTTTTTCTCCGCTAATACTTCTCAGTTTGATATTGATGAAATTATAGATATTTGTTTGGGCCAAATCTTTATATTGGGCGGTGGAGAGTAATTGGGCTAAGGAGCAAGGCAAGCCAGGTAGCTCAAGAACTACTCAAAAGGAGTCCATGATGAGTGCATATGCCCAACACGAGAGGAAACAGTTCTCATGGGTCATGGATGTTGGTCATGGGAAGCAGAATGCAAGCCCACTACGGCTAACTTATGAGGCAGGCAAACTAAACCCTATTAGGATTTAGTCCTATAAAAGATGGAGGGGAGAAGAAGGAAATCATTCATTGCACACATAAAGCGTCACGTATAATACTAGCAATTGAGCCACCTAATTATCTTGTACTCGTGACCTACATCGCACATTATTGCTAGTGTAATCTTGGAGGGATAACGTCGCATTTCCGCGGTCGTTTCCTACATTGGGTTTTTCGCGTTACCAAATCTCTTGTGTCAATTTCCATATTTACGTTCATTATTACTTACATCACAATCAATCCAACGCATACAAAACCACGCGATTAAGATATATATAAGACCGCTTTAACCCTAAATTAACTAACTCGGTAAAAATACCAAAACAGTTTGGCGCCCACCGTGGGGCATATAATTATAGCTAGTGGTTGTCATCGTTTAACCGTATTACGAGCAGTAAAACACCATGTCGGGAAATAAGCAAAACATCGTACCAAGACCCGAGGGGAGTCAGTCGCCACACTTGGTTGTCAGGTCCATAACCAGTAGCAGGAGTGCGGGACTCAGCATCTCCGCCAAAATCCAATCTTCCACCCAAAACCAGTCATCCAAGGTGTCCAGAGAGATGGAAGTCCAAACAAAAACTGAGAGGGAAACAGGGCCATTTATAGATAGCTTGTTATTAACTGAGAGGGAACTTGTTATTAACAGTTTTATTTGAATTATTTTGAAATGTTTAAAAATAGAAATATTTGAATATTTTTTATCTTTTATTATATTTTTTTGTCATGAAAATCTTTTTTTCTGACTTTGATTTTAACACAACTATCTAACAAAATATTTTGCAATTATTATTTTTTTTTACAAAAATTGTACAATAGAAATTTGAAAAATGTACTTTATATAAAAATAATAAATTATTTGTTTTCGTAAAATATTTTAATTTTTTATCTAATATGTATGCTACTCCCTCTAATTCACCATATTCTTCCCCATTTCCTAAAACGGTTATTCAGGTTTTCTTTCCCTTTCTATTTTTGGTAACTTTTTACTCTTATTTTATTCATACCTCTCTCCTATTATTACACCCCACCCAACTCTTTTAATCCTATTTTATTCCTTAATTTAATATTTGTGGCCCACAATTCATTATTTAACTCTTAATTATGCATCCATTATCTCTTATATCACCAAACCCCACCCAACTTTTTATCAATATAATACTCCATTTCTTAATCCTTGTGCCCAAATTAAAGAGGAAGAAAATAGAGGATTGGAGGGAGTATTTTTGATTAATAATTTAAACTTTTATTTTATATTTTTCTTAAAAACATAACCATTTTTACTTTTGTGATATGATAAATTGAATTTGTCGTAAGATTTTGACAAAGGGGTTTAATTTCACTTATTATGTAAGTTACGGGGCATAATCACTCCAATTGAAAGTTTGGGGGTTAATTTCACAATTGAACAAAGTTATGGGGGCCAATCACCACTTCCCCTGCTTCTTATTCTTATTCATTAAATTTTTAGAATTATTTGCACATGTATTTTTTGGGTAATGCTTTTTCACATATGCATTTTACACTTGCACACACGCTTTTTACAATTTTACCCTTGTCATTTTTATCATCTCCACTACCCAAAAACAAAAACTATTATCCACTCTTTTCCACCTCACCTACGGGCATATCCTCCTTCCGACCTAATAACCTCCATGTTCCGATGCCCTCTATCTCGGACTCCGGACCACGCAATTGTGTCAGTTGTATGGTATAAATCGTTAACTTATGTATAGTAATAAGTATAGCAATCATCTATTACATGTTATTTCTCTGTTGGAGTTTTGCGGCGATTGATTAGGGTTCTTGACTGAGTACAATCATTGATTTCATGCTGTTATGTCCATTGTGTTGGGCAACCGCGAAAGTAGCAATTTGCCCCCTTAACTTTCGTCAATGGTGAAATAAGGTCTCTTAAATTTCATTTGTAGCAATCAAGCTCCATAACTTTGATCGAAAGTGAAATTAAACCTATTGTGTGATTTTTCATGAATATTCCATTAAAATGAATTTCGTAATCGAATTAATCAAGTATAAAATTTAATTTTTATAATCTTATAACTTTTATACAATATATAATTGTAATAGCGAGTATATTTGTTGATTTTACAATTGTTAGACAATTTATTATAAATGTTAGAATAGTTCATCAATTTTTATCATATTTTTATTTTGTTTATTATAGATGAATGTAAAATTATTTTTTTAAATAAATAATTAATTTTATGAAAAATTATTAAAATTAAAATTAGTAATTTTTATTTGTTATTGGTTATTTAATACAAATATAAAAATGATTTTTTTTGGAGTTTTGTTGAAATTTCGGGGCTGAATTTCACTTTTTGTTAAAGTTAAGGGGCTTGATTGCTACAGTTGAAACTTGAGGGCCTAATTTCACCATTGAACATAGTTAAGAGGCAAATTGCCACTTTCGCGTATAAATCGTTAACTTATGCATAGTAATAAGTATAGCAATCATCGATTACATGTTATTTCTCCGTTGGAATTTTGCGGCGATTGATTAGGGTTCTTGACTGAGTACAATCATTGATTTCATGTTGTTATGTCCATTGTGCCGTCATTAATTAAGCAAATTCATTTTGTTCACTATGCCGCCATTAATTAAGCAAATAGTGATACATTGTCTTACAATTTTTATTTGAAAGTGGAGAAACTCACAAATAATACTCGGTATTAATAAATTTTTCTACAAGTAAATTACTTTTATGAATTACTCCCTCTTATTCCTTATAATCTTCCACATTAGGTTTAGACAAAAATTTAGTGGAATGCTAATATGTGGATTAAAATGAAAGTAGGAGAGAGAATGTGGCGTCATAAATTAGTAATAACCGCAAATGGTTAACAAATAAGGAAAGTGGAAGATCTTAGTAAATTTGCCGTTTTAGTAAATACGGAAGATTATAGAGAATAGGAGGGAGTAAGAAATTAGGATCCATCCTTCGAGTACTTGAGCAATTAGAATAGGTTTTAGGAAAAATGTTTAATATTAGAGTGGATTTATTTAGGTTTTAGTTAAGATGGGTATTAGATGGAAATTTAATGAAAAAGTGTATGTAAAAGAGGAAAATCCGTATGTAAAGAAGTAATTCCGTATTGTATTTTTTTTTTATCTCGCCTGGCCCATGACCCATTGGACTAGGCTGTAGCTTTGCCTGTGCCTACTTTCCCTTAGATATGAGAAGCCCATACCTCATAAGTTTGAAATATGGATATAAAACCCCTATTTTGGTTAAACAAATACTTATACCTCATACCTCTATAAATGAGTTGAAAGTTGAAACAAACACCCCCAAATCTCACTAGCCGTAAAATCCTTCCCCTATTCGAATACCTGTTCTCGCCATTGCGTGTACTGATTACTAATCGATCATCTGACAATCTAGTGGTCTGGTTAAATATTTGGCGATTATAGCAATTAATTTCAATATTATCAGTAGCCCTAAAATCCTTCCCCTGTTTGAATTTAGGGTTTTGATTCAATATTTGAAGACTATAGCAATTAATTTGAGGGTTTTGATCTGAGGAAAATGGCAGCAGCAGCAGCAGAAGAAGAGTTTGCAAAGTTGAAAGAAAAGGAGGTATTTGTTTGTAGCCGTTTCAAAGTACGTAAAGAGTGGCAGATGAGAAAAATAGAGGAATGGCGGGGGAATTCGAAACAAGAGATAAATAAAGACACACCAGCATACTGCTTTGCTATACACCCCAGCTATTGGGATGCCGATGATGAAGAATTTGTAAAAGAGGAGGGTTTTGAAATCAAGATCTTTATTCTATTCCCTGAAGATTGCTCCCTCTACCACTTTGCCAATTTTAGGGCTCCCACTTATGAAATTGCCTGCGTGGCTGCTCACTCTAAGATATACCTATTTGGTGGTGGCTGCGGAACCCGTGTCTGGTACATGGACGTGGATATGAACATGGACCGGGAGAGGAACAAGTGGAAAGAGGCGAAAGAGTGCCTCAATTCCGAAAAGTGTCACCCTCTCTCCTTTTCCCTCGGCAGTAAGATATATGCCCTTGAGACTCTCTACAATGGAGGAGGAGAAGTTAATAATGGTTGTTCTTGGTTTGAGGTACTGGACACTACTAGCACAGATTGGTGGGAGCCTTTGTGCAACCCCCCTCATCCCTTCGGTTTATGCACTGTGGTTGGGTCATGGGCCTCTGATGGTCAAATCTACATCGAAGCTTCGTTGAGGTCCAGCAAGTACTTATTCGTATATGATGTTGACGGTGACACCTGGGATAAATTCAAACAGGATTGTAGCGAGGAGCTTATTGAATATCCGGTAGAGTGTACAGGTTATAAACCTTCATATACCTGGGCTGTACACTTGGCTGGAAAGGATTATGCCCCTTTTCCTCCTCATGTCCCATACACTGGTGACCTCCGTGTTTTAACGGGTTTGAAACGATCCATACCAGATTTGAAGCAGGCCGCTTCTGAGTCTAACAAGGGGTTGTTACAGTTGCCACTTCCTGTTAAGGCTGATACTGATAAGAAAGAACAAGTGATTGTGCAGTGTCAGAATTCTTCTTCGTCCCCACGGTGTCTCACAGGATGGGATTTGGAGTCGCTATGGAGTTTACATTGTCTTCCGGTTGAGAAAATGAGCTTTTGGCAAGCCATTCATTTGGGGGGTACCAGCTTTTGCACCCTTGCTTTCTATGACTATACAAACAGCTGTTTCAATCATAGACCTCTCTATGTGCGGGTTTCCAGATTTGACATCACCGCCGATGATGCAGCAGCTGATGGTGGTGTTAGTGGGCCTGTCTTTTCTGCTAGATATGGCATCAACAAGGTCTACGTGGCTGCCAAAAGTTGTTTTGTCGTCCCACTTCCCTGCACCAAACTGCACCCTGTCTAAGGCCTATCTATTATCACTTTGTTATTTATGCTTTCAAGTTTTACTACATTGTTAATTCTACATTGCTTTTAGGATTATTGTGTTTGGCTAAGTTTATAAAGGCACAAACTTGGGTTAAATAGTATTACCAAATGTTGCAGGACATTCATGTCTGATGGAAACTCTTGGTTAAGACGGTTACTTTAAGCCGATTAAGAATGAATGTGGATGATTAGGATAAGAAAAACTACAATGTAGACTTTGTTAATAGATCTCAAGAGTTGTGTCTTCTTGATAAATAGGAGTAGGAATCGAGTTTATTGATTTATGGTATTACTTATTAGCATCTGCTAGACTTTTGTTATTGTAGCTGTAAAATTGATTTCAGAGTACAATTCGACAGCAAAACCAATAGTCTCCATATTTTGTTATTGTAGATACACGGCTATTAGCATGTTGAACAAGGTATTACTCCTAACAACTATCAAGATTCAAGGCTGTTTGGTCTAGCTCTCAAGCTTGTGAGCTAATGATATTTGGCTGTTCACGCTGATGAAACTATAAATCATTAAGCTTGTCCGTGGATTAAAATAAAGATGCTGCTTTCTCTTTTAAGATTATATTATATCTTTACATAGATACCTTACGTCTCAAAATAGTTTCACTCCTTTTGCCTACTTTTTTATTTACTACTAATCCGGGCGCGGAGGATGGAGAATGAAGGGATAATTCCCACTATAATGCATCGTATGTGCAAAAGAATTTGAGTTGTTTTGTAGGATGGAGAATGAAGGGATAATTTGGCCCGAGGCCGTTACCCTAATGTTTGGGTGTCTGGTTACAAAAACAAGGGAGAATTGGGAGGTAATGGAGTTGATAGATAATCTTTCTATAAAATAGTACGCAGTAGCTCAGTAGAAATATTCGATGTTTCTTTCTTGATCGAGAAACTATAATATTCAAAATTACATTCCTGATCTAAAAAGTTCAAGACGATGCTTCTTCACAATACAAGATCGTTATTCTGTTGTGTTTTGTACAAAAGAATAAGTGTACTACTAAATCAATTACGATTGCTAAAGCCTTGGTGGTTGGTACGAGGCTCTGAACTGGAACAATAAGAAAAAACAATTGTATGAAACATTGAAGTACAACAAAGAGCTCAAATCCTGGAACGGCGAACTCCTGGAAGATCAAGCAAAGTACATAAAATCAACCAGCTACAATTGTTTAAAACGGTATTCTCAACCGTGAAGTCATTCCTCTCAGCTCAGACCATCCCAGATGTAATCGATGATTAGTAAAATTACTATAAATAGACCTTTAAATTTAAGCTCACCACCTGACATTGAAGTAGCACCCACCTGATATAGTTCCTGCATATGCCTGTGATTCTATCAATAACAATGACAGGAATCACAAAGATTCTGGCCCAAAAAGAGTGGAGTTGTGACAATAAAGATTGGATAAGGACCAATCTACATTCATAGCTTAGTTTCTTAGCCCTCCATCCTCTTATTCTTCCAACAATTTTCTCCACCAGTTGTATTTCTATGAGAAGCTCTACGGCACCCACGATTCCAAATAGTAAGTCGTCGGCTCTAGAGCAATCTCCCACAGCCATTCTTCTATAAGTAATTGGAATCCCCAGATATATATCTGAATGGCAATTGCCCTACAACAAATCCAAACATTCCCAGAACATGGCTAACATCAGCAGCTTCCATACCATTAAAATAAATTTCAGATTTGTCTTGGTTCATTTCTAACCCAGATGCCCCAGAAAATGTGGCAAAAGCTCTCAAGATTACAGTAATAGAACATCTGTCCCTTTGTATCATATATTTGTGATTATTGTATTGTGGTGATGGAGGTTGTGTTTGTGAAGCAGTATTGGGAGATTGGCTTCACCCCGGGATCACTCCTTGTGGTTCCCGTACATAAGGAGAATGTGTACATTAAGGATCTCGGTTATCTCACTATGGTGAGGGATTTGTGTTCCGCGTTGCGGTTGGGACACACTTAAGTTTTAAGCTCCTCGCTGCGGTGAGAACTGATGGTGTTCCGCGCTGTGGTTCGGACACGAGTAGAGGATGATGGATCGGAGGATGATGTGATGGAGTTATTGTGGCTGGACTATAGTGTTGTGTATCTATTTGTATGTGTGATCATTTGCATTAGTTTTTACTGACCTTGAATGTGTTTTTAACTCTATTGTGATTCATTTGATATTTTCGGCAAATGGTGAGCAGTGAGTTCTAGCAAGTGATGGTTGATATGGGAATGGGACTGTGACAAGAGTGTATGTGGCCCGTCTAGCGTCTCGACTTCCTAAAGATCTCGGAATGTAAAGCGAAAATTGCTCCAAATCACCATTTTCCTACAAAACCGCATCAAATACAAGAAAAGCAAATACCGTGTTATTTTTTTGTAGATCAACTATGTTAAATTTTTGTTCTTTATATGTTGATTGGGGATGTTATGCTTAGGTGTTACTTCGTATTTGTTATCGCACTATTATTTTGTAATACGGCCGGATGGGACATGAGTTACTCTCCACTCACTTTTTTCCCGCTGCAATTACGTGCTTATATTGTAATTTGTAAGCGAAGGTCTCACGTTAACAACCCTATTGTACCTGGCTCAATGGTATAGACATAAAAAAAAAATTAACATGGAAACCATTTTATCTCATAGAAAATTCGTTTGAAAATCCAACAAAAGCAAATTATGTACATAATATTAGAGGAATGCAAGCACTGCACGGGAAAATCAAAGCAAAAGTCTGGGTTTGTCAGCCCCACAAAAATCGACCATCACTAAGCAGCCGAGACTCTATACAAAAAATTATGCAGTAGCATGATATTGGCCGATGCTAACAAGTCGAATTGAAAGCTTATATATGTATGGTTATGACCTGATTATCCTTTCAAAGTACTACGGGGAACCAATAAGTTCAATCCATATCACAAACTTCCCAATCCTCGTCCGAAAGCAGCTTTTGAGCTATAGCTTCATTATTAAGAGACTGCCCTCCGAACTCACTTATGGGAGCTTGATGTTCACCTGATGAAGCAGTGCTCATCAAGGAAACAGCTCTCTTCAAAGAAGCAATTGTTTCTATACCTCCTGTAGTGCTATACCATTCCCTTTCTTTTCTTCCTACTTGCTCACCGGTTCCCTCTGTGCTTTTCACTGATGAATTTGACGATGAGAGTGATTTGCTACGAGAAATACGGTTTTCAAAATTTTCTTTCAGCAACTTGACATCCTGACTGATAACAGATAATTCTCCCCTGCAAAATAGTTAAAGTGCTATGTTAATGATTTTTTATAGACAAATGCAACCCGATTCTATAAATTAAAAGTCTGCTTCGTCTTACAAAAAATGAGAGGCAAGACGAAAATAAAAAGAGTATGTAAAATAGCAAACTAAAACTCCACATTTCACACAAAGTATAAAAAAAAAAAAAAAAAAGAAAAGAGTAGTCAAGTAAAGAACTTACTGCAAAGCATCTACTACTTGACCTTTCTCCATGAGGAAGTCGCTTAGCTGCAGGGAAAATAAACGAAGATTATTGAGAGACTTAGAAACCATATAATCAAAGAGATTTTGTTCGTTGTTTTCCCTGTTATTGAAGGTTTCAAATTATGATTCATGTTAACTTACCTAATACAGTATCATTTTAGAATTAGGCACCACTGTTGTCTTTGTATTAAGAGACTAACAAGCCATGTCCACCCAAGAAGACAAGATATAGGAATGGTACGAAAGAAACTAAACTGATAAAGCTATGATTACTTGGGAAATTGGTGTAGATAATTTAAGAAGATTTCAGTTGTTTATCAGAAAAATCTAGCATCGTTATCCGTATTGAAACTGTGAAGTTCGGGTGGTTAACAAGACCCATAACACAAATTTAGAGCAAGTATCTACCTTCGTGTTCTCCTCTGCTTCTTGCTTCAACAGTTTAGATTCTTGGACGACTTTCTCCATAATGAGTTCTTGCTCAGCAAGAGCGCCTCGTGCAATCTCTTGCTTGTCAAACATCTCTTTTTCAGCTTCTCTCCTTTGTTCCTCGGCTATAGCTAATCGTTCCTCGAGACTTTTCCGCATCTGTGAAAACAAGTAAAAAATAGATAAGAGAGAAAAATTAGTTTGCTGGAGGAAAATATTACCCCATTCAAAGAATTAATCTTCAAAGAAATTGTAAGAAAATCTAAAAGACCAAAATCCACATACTCAATGTTCTGATATATTAAAAAACTAATGGCAAAAAGTTAGTCTTGTGTGTACTGTACAAGCTAAGCCCAGTTTCGCAACCATGATACCATCCATAGTAGTTAGGTTCCAACGTATAATTTTTTGTTTGTTTTATTAAATGCGCTAAAGAATTTACTGACAATAAATGGAAAAACAAAGGAGCAAGCTGTCCTCATGATTAAATGACTAATAGCCTACAACCAATGATGGAGGCAGAAGAATTTGTTATGTTCATGGGAGCCCACGAAAACTTTCTAAGCTATTCTCATGGATACCTATTGGCAAGGAAAGAAATCAGCAGTCAATAAATGCAAAAAAAGGATTTAAAAGCTCACCTCATCAAGCGTGGAAAGAGATTTATCTTTTTCAACTGACAAACAAATAAGCCGAGCCTGAAGCTCCTTCACTTCAGTAGCCAAAATGGACTTTTCTCCATACACTTCACCAGCATGCTGATTTTGAACAAGGAAGACAGCTCAATAATATTATATTCAAAAGTAGAAATATCACAAGATAAACAAATGAACAATATCACAAGATAAACAAATGAACACTGCCTTAAGAGAGCAACAAACAAATACCATGTCATTTGCTTCTTTAGCATGTTTCAGCGTCTTTTTTATTTCTTCAACCTTTTCCAGGATGTCAAGCCCTCCCCTGCTAGATGCTATTTTAGCTTGTTCTGCTTCATTTTCCTGAAGTTCTACCTCCTCCATCAACCTAGTTACTGACTCCATGGCTGAATACACAGTGTCCTGCAGCATGTTTCAGCCCTAAAATGTTAGCTATGGTACATTGAACCAGTGACAAACCCAGAAACATTTGTTCCCAGACCCATTGAATATTTTTAAAAATTAATATACAAAAGGTATAGTTTAAAAAGAATTGAGCAGCAGACAGGGCAAAATGCACAGATTTTTAACTTTTTGAAGGCCCCACAACCAATAATGTCAGCTAGAGCATAGAATAGAACCACAATATCAAAAGAAGCAACTCCGATTGAAAGTTAGTAGCAATTCTTTACATGGTCCAAATTACCCGTGACTGTTTGGCCCTTTAGCAAGACATTCTAACTCAATTCAATAAGCCAAATTTAATGTCCCTAATGCTCCACTACACCAATCTGAGTTATTTTGTCTAAAAGACTGTAATTATCCGTATTTTCAGTGCAGAAAAAAAAAATAACTCCTGTGAAAATTTGAAGCGAGTCAAATAAATTTGTTACAAAATCGGTACTTGACTTATTGCATGATTCATAGTCAAACTGACTTGCAGTACTTCACCATGACACATGTAGACGGTATGGTCAAATATGAGACTTGATTTTCAATCAATATCGTCACTCCTTACTATTAAGACTCTAGTTCACCTTCATTTGTGTTCAAATATATTATATAGTAGTTAAAAAAAAAAAAAGGAATATGCAAAACTTCATAATAGACAATGAAGAGTATTAAAAAAAATCAGTAACATCCATAGCAACTGAGCCATATGAAAGCTTAATATGTTCACACCACTACTTGATGATAGCAAGAAGAGGTCGGCTGGATAGGCTACCGTCTACCACCGTATATTCAGAAAATGCAACCAGAGAAAGTCAAAAAAATGCACAATGCATAGAGCAATAATAAGGCTATACTTCATTGAGTGAAACAAGTGGATTTGAATTAAAAGAAATACTTAAAAGTTTAGCAAAAGGGGATTTTAGTTGCCCGGTAGCACGATTGCTGTTTATAATACTATAACTCATCAAATCAGAGATCTTATTTTCAAACTAGTATATATGTACAAGTAAAAATATACTACCAAATACCTTATAGTTCTTTGCTTCCTCGATGATGTCCTCAAGAAGGTTGACTTTGCATATTTGACCAGAACGTGTCATTATACTGCTCAATAAAATTTCACTCTCAGTACCAACGACCTCAACTTTTTCGTGCGTCTGGTCATTAAAAGCAGAGTCCATCCCCTCTTTATATTCTAATGAGTTGCAATATGTAGATGGCTGCTCCTTGAGTGAGTCAAAAGCAGGATGATCATAAGATGAAGAACTATTCATGCAGGTTGGCTGCACAGTCGCAACATTTTCTAAGTTTACATCAGCTTCACCATCTTCAAAATGTACGGAGGGTGATGAAGCATCACCAGTCATATTAGCGTGCAAATCAGTTTCTGAGTCTCGAGTAGGAACACTAGATCCCTCATCTTCACCGAATTTCCAGCCTACATTTTCATATCTTTCTGGTGATATTGATGTACTCTTTTGAATAACCTTTAGTTGATCATCACCACCATTTGTGTCGTAAAACGATGAAGCTAAAGAATCATTATCAAGATTGTGACCATTATTCCGTGGACTAGAAGGAATAACACTATCCGCAGCAATCGATCCTGACGTTGAAGCACTTGAATTAGATGTCTCTGCTATTTTCTCATCTGTTTCAACTGCTTAAAAAAGAATCTGTTATATTTAGCACTATATAACATAGTAATTGTATAAGCTAGAATAGCCAAATAAGAGCTTAAAAAAAAAACTAGTATCTTCACCCCCAAAGAAGTGTTGTTCAAGTCACATGGCGACTGTATAAAACTCCAATGTTTGACGCACACGTTTACAGAAGAAGAAAAGGACCCGCTATTTTCTTTGCAAGCGCATAACGTTTTCATAGTAAAGCTAGTAAACGATTCCAGAGAAGCATCATCAACATAACCAGTTTTTTATTCATTTAGGAAGTTCACTAAACCAAGGTAATTCATAGGACCCATAGAGTCACTGTTTCCAATTATAACATTTGACATTGAAAAAAAAGGAAAACTCGGTAACATTAGGAAAAAGATAATTCATATGGAACTTGTCATCCTCAAAAGGAAGAAAACTTAATGCTAATTTCATTTAGATTACTGCTAATTCTGAGTCTTACCAGCAATAGTACAATTATTAGACTTGTCGCCAATGAATGGGAGAACCACAACAAGGACGTGATTGACCGCTTCATCAGGATCCTTTGAATGTTCCATAGCCACAGCTTTCAGTAAGCGAATATCCACCTTCAGAAACCAGAACAAAACCCTCATCAGAGAAAACACACAATCCATATTTCTAAATATAGTTTCAAATGCCGAAGCCTGATCACAATATAAATACTACTGAAAACAATTTATACAGAACGGTAATTAGTTGCGCCGAAGCAAAGGAAGATTACTCCCATTGTCCCAATCATTTGTTTGCTTTTTTATTCTTTGTGAGGAGTATTTTAATCAAAGACAAACAAATGATTGAGACGGAAGTAGACGCCCTGGCGTTTCCGCCTACGGGAGGGTAAGGGGTCACATGTACACAGAAATAGGATGCTTCCGAAATACCCAAAGTGAAAACCTACATCGATAAATTTATTATTTTCACCACTTACCAAATTCGTAATACGACCGATTCAAATCCGTGATACGAATACACGATTCACACAAAATAGAGCATAATTCGGTAAAATTCGATATACGAGTAATTAATGAAGATAAAGCATTAGTACCTGTGGGAAAACATCCATCAAAGTCTGATAAACTGAATTGAAACCCATTATGAAATACTCCGAATCACACACACTGCATGTTTCAAACCCAAATAAAACAATTAAAACATGATCCAATTGACAATTCAGCAAAGAGCAAAAAAAAAGAGGGGAAAATCGTCCATTATTTGAAAAGGATGAAGTTGGGGATAATAAATAACAATAAACAAGCGATTAGAAGAAAAAAGAGATGACGATTAAGATGGTAACCTTCAGAAATTGAGTAGAACAGAGAAGAGGACGAAGAATAGGAGGATTGTTGGTCTTTCGCGTTAATATATACCGGAGTGTAATCTCGTGTCCGTATTAGAAGATGACTATCAATCCATTACGGTCTTAAACCCTATACCCTTATTTTCTCCTTTGTTTTTTTTTTTTTTTAATTAAGTGGCGAGGGAACTAAAGAACCAAGATATCTTTTGTGACTTGGGTAAACCCTGATATTCGGTCGTAGAACTTTTTGGCCTAAAAATCGAGCCCAAGCCCGGAAAATCGGGTTGGGCTGGGTCGGGCTAATTGACACAGGGCCATATGATCACTTCTGGTATATCGATGAACAAAACGACGTATACTGGGTAAAGAACTTCGAGAATGATAGACTCAAAGTTTAGAAGTCATGGACTTACACCACAAATACTCCACAAGATGTATATATTATTAAGGGTTATTTAATAGGAATAATCCATCCTATGTCCCTCCTTCTCATTCTAATCCATCTTATACTTTAACCCATATTAATCTAAACTATACACTCATTTATCTCATAATCCACCGAGTAACCGACTACTTGTTTGTCAGGTCATACTTAAAAAAAACACATTAAAAACAAATAAACAATAATAATCTTACAACAATAATAACCTTTAACTCCTTCCCTTCATCCCTTTCATTCTCATCACCAATCACCAAACACCAATAACCACCATTAAAACCTCACCTCACCGGTCCACCACTGAATTGCACCACCAACGAACAACCCCTACCCCTTCTCTAAAGTCCCATCCCGTCACACCAATTCACCTATCCACGCTGCCCTACCACCGCCAAATCTCCACGCCCCACCCCACCACCATCACCACCACCAGATTCCACCATCAACGCTACAAGTTTCACTTACGATGATGCTAAATGAAAGAAAGTAAAGCAAGCATTAAGACGAATACTAATCCTTCAAACACTTGAAAATAATCAACCTTCTTCTTCTGATGATATTAATCCAATTGTCATCTCGTTTTTGGTGTTTTTATTCATTTTGCTTATTTGGATTTATCTTAAGTGAATCTACACATATGGGTTTATGCTTCAATTTGTGAAAAAAAAGGGTTTTTTGTCAAACACAACCTTTAAAAAACTTTTTTTTCCAAACACCACCTTTAAAAAAAAAGTTTGTCAAACACAACCTTTAATAATTTATTTTTTGTCAAACACGAATTTTTGGTCGCTTGCAATGGGACAACTTCTAGTCTATATCTGAGATAACAAACGAGGTCGGTTTAAGGTGTTCTTGGACTCGTTAGAAAGGTGGGAGTATAGGCTCTCTAGGAGTTGTCAACACGGTGGCCAAAGATGGCCTTATGTGGGGTCGATTGGTGCATAAAGTAAGGCTGGTCAGAGAAAGGGTTAGAAGTTTGGGTTTATAGCGAGTTGTTAGAGGGGTTTTCGAGGGTCTTTTAATAGGGTTATAATATTTTGTTTGGTCTGAAATTTGGTATGTAGGTTAAAGGGAGTGCAGGGTATATCGTAGTTGTGTTGTTTGTGGTGGCCATTGGTTGCAAATGGTGGTTCAAGGGGAGTGAATTAACCCACGGAAAAACTTGTTGCGATTGTTCTTGAGTTGGGTTCTGATTGTGAAAGTTAGACCCGCAGATTAGTTATTGTTCGTTGGTTAATTTACTACGATTATTGATATATGACTCGAATAGAAGTGATTTAACATGTTTATGCATACTAATATCGTCGCAAATTAGATTAAAAAACAATTAAAGTAAATTATTAGGCGATTTACATAATTATAATTACATGCTGTCGGGTTTTATAAAGGTTAAAACTTTAAACTAGAAAACGGATTTAGGTAGGGGTGTAAACGAGCCGATCTGATGTGACAAATGTTACAACCAAACTGTTAAAACCAAACTGTTAAAAGAAATATACAACTCGTCACTATATACTACTTCCTGTCATAACTCGTGAGGACTCATCCCAGCCCGGACTCCAGCAACCATCCGAGACAACACTTGCTAAAACTGATTGCTCAGCATAAGGGATCACGGCAGACACAACAAAACAAACAAGACAACCACACAAGGTCAGTAACTGAGACCAGACACAACAATCTTAACCAGCTTATAGCAACCACGACCGAACACACATACAATCACAATCACTCCAACCAATCTCCGTCACCGACTTTCCACTGGACCAGCCCTGCCAGTGGGGGACCGCAGCCGTTCCCACCTAAGCCCCGCTCATCATATCGAGCGATAACCCTGTCCCATTAATGTGCACATCCCCTCCCGTGGCGGGTTCCACGGAGGGCGAAACTAGGGCGTGAAGCCACTCCCGCAAGTGACTCCACTCAGCCGAGGACGCACCTCGAGAACCACAGACAATCAGTCATAAACATCTGTATCACAACAACGATGACCACAACGACAACAACAAAAACCACAACAACAACAACCACAGCAACGACAACAACAATCAATAACAACAACCGACACTCTAAACAACCACAGAGACTGAGTAGGCAAACCTACCTTTAACCAAAAGCAGCGATTCCTCGATCATCCATACGATATCAACCAAGCAAGCAATCCCTAAATAATCAGTACACAAGCATATTACTATCACTACCACCGTACAAAGAATCACAAAGACAAAGATGACGATGATGACATACCTACGCATGTCACAACGGTGTTAAGACCATATACCCGACTCAAGCAACCCATCCTCAAGGTACTAGCATCCTCAAAGGCTCCCATGGAAGGTATTTGGTGAAGGGAAGAGGAAGGGACGACATCTAGGTTTAGAGGAAAGAGGCGGAAATGATTTGCGGTTTTGACAAAACATGATTATAAACCCTCGCTAAAAAGACGCTACTCGATCGAGTGACTAACGTACTCGATCGAGTACCCAAGCTACTCGATCGAGTAGCCTCTACTCTATCGAGTACCACCCACATAGAAAGGCAAACAAGGCAAACGGTAACTTTGGCATGCATCACTAAGTGATACCCCCTGCCCCCAAGGTCGGTCAAGGTTGGTCAACGAGTTCCTAAAAGGGCGGGTATTACAGTCTTCCCCCCTTAAAAAGAACTTCGTCTACGAAGTTCAACTCACCCTTCACAAAAGCACAAGACACGGAAACAAGGTCGACGCCACCGTTCTTCCAACATAGGTCACTACTCTCTAGAAGTACCATCCCACCATGTCATCATCATCAACTGTCTAATACTAAATACACAAACTTCCACGAACCACAACGTTAATTACCAAATTCACCACATGTACTAACACAATTAACAACCATACTACGACTCCGAACTTTTAGCCACACAGCTATGGAACTATACTCTCCCTAGTCCATGATTACCAACACGAAATATGTCACATAATGCAAACATGTTACCCAACGAACCTATTACAATGCATGACTCAAAGCTGTACTACTTTGTTACCGTTCCCGACATACTTATCTCTCTGTGACCGTCTTTCATGGCAAATTGCTCAACTTTTACTTAAACATACAAATTACTCATCAAACACTGAAAACAAATATAGCTTCGTACTAAAATGTAACAGAAACGATAGAAAGCATTATAAACAAACAACAAATTTTTTGTAATATCGACCTTTTTATTTCGCGACATTACTCTTCCCCTCTAAAAGGAACTTCGTCCCCGAAGTTCACCACCGAATTATTACACACATTACTAATACTTACTCCTTGTCATATAATTCCTTGTTGACATTACTCATTAATCATAGCAAACATGAATTTATAAATGGATCCGCTACCTTACTCGAATATTTAGCCACAATCATGAACACATGTATGTATCAAGTCGTATATAAAGGAAATACGCGAACTCTGTGAAATAAATGACAAGTCTTTTCGATAATAAATAAGTTAGGTTACTAAGCTAGTAGACGTTGAAGATGACAAATGAATGCAATAAAGAACCCACTACTACTTGCACTGTTCGTCACAAGTCTGCATTCATAATCTAAGCACGACTTCCAACATATCAAATTAACGGTCCAGACATGTTACTAATTGTTAGCAACCACGTTAAACATGGAATCATGCAAGAATATAAGCATTAAAACAATTTTAATTATCGAAATGTCCCTGAAACAGTGCTACTCGATCGAGTGTATAAGGTACTCCATCGAGTACCCTCTACTCGATCGAGTGTCTGAGCTACTCGATCGAGTAGCCCGAGATCAGAATGCTCCTTACCTGTTACACCTGCAGCTACTCGATCGAGTGAGGGGCACTCGGTCGAGTGGCCACATGTCAAAACTCCTCGAAAACTTCCTAACATCACACAAGATATATGTATAATATCGCATAACCGCGAGTCGGGATGATAACCCGACTCAAAATCCTGTAAACAAGTCTAACCTAAGCAAATTCGGCCTTATGGCCACCCATACACACCAACATAATAAGTTCGAAATGAAATAAACCAACATCCAACATAACCAACAATCATAATCAAAATAAAAAGAAAGGAGTATCACTCCTGCTGCTGCTGCTGCTCCTCCATGACGTAATCCTCCGCTCCGTCACCATCTGAAGTACCTGCCCCTGAAGCCCCAAGACTCGCACCATCCCCTGCTCCAACCTCTGGACTCACATACTATGGGGTCAAACCACCAAAAGAAAAAGACTGTGGTGTTCCCCACGCGGTCATGTCCATCCCGTAGGAGTTGAAAACCCCGTTGTAGTCTCCAACTCCGCTCCACCACACTAGATGCGGTCCCTCGGTCCCAATACCCTGAGCATATGCCATCTCGTACATGTTCCGGAGCGTCAAAGTAGAGGACACTCTCTCTGCCAAGTAGCTCGCACGTGTCTCTGGGGTATCAAGGTAGAGATAGCAAGGAAATGGGTGCTGTGGTGGTGCCGTTGGCTGTGGCTGGGTCTCGGCCATCCTCTCCCTCACACGACGTGGTCCTCTCCCTAACCTGGGTCTATCCTCTGCCGCTCTCACATTCTCCCCCTTCTTCGGCTCGGGCATAACTTGAAGGATCATATCATCTATGAGGTACGTCTGTCTTGTCCGAGGTACATCCTCATCCTCCTCCTCATCAGAATGAGTAGCTACCACTACCGCATCTAACGGCTCAGTCGGTGGGAGGTGCTCAGGAGCCGGTATCCTCATCCAGCTCATACCCCACACCCTCCATGCTAGGCTACCATCCGCCAAAGTTCTCAACCATTTCAGGTCGAGGAAGTAATCTTCTACCATGGTAGGCACCGGGGTGGCTAAGGGAACGTACTCGGAGGAAGCCTCAAAAGAAGCTAGGTTTTTAGCTAACCGGGTGGCAATAGCACCGCAACTCAGGTACCTGGTACTAGAAGAGGCCATCAAGGCAAGACTGGCATAAACCATAGCGGGAGCATTGAAGACCACCTTCTCGGTCCGCTCGGGGTTAATATAGGCCATCAGAAGCAACAACTCGTGAGAGTTCAACTTACTCATATCCGACCTCTCGTAAAGAAGGCTCGACACAGCACGTAGGAAGATTCTCAAGGTAACATGTTGCACATCATTAATCAACATGTTACTAGCGCTGGGAGCTGATTTCCCGGTAATAATGCAGGGCATAAGGCGGCAAACCCCGCACTCATATGGAATGTCACGGAGAGATCCCTTAGGAGGCTTAGCCAGACCAAGGCGGGAGGCAAACATGTCCATGGTAAAAAGGAAACTGGTGTTCATAAGACGGAATTGCACAGTTTGCTCAACCGGCTCGTATTTAAACGAGCTCATGAACTCAAGGGTCAGAAAAGCATAAGAATGCTTCCGTAGACGATATAGCCCAGTGAACCCCAAAGTCTCGAAAATGTGACGGACATCCGTCTCTATACCCAGGTCCTTTAAGATAGTCGTGTCTGTAATACCCGCCCTTTTAGAGACCCTTTGACCAGCGTTGACTAACCTTAAGAGCGGTAATGGTTCTTAGATGTGCGTGCCAAAGCTATCTTGGGTGACGAGTTAGGGGTGGTACTCGATAGAGTAGAGGCTACTCGATCGAGTAGCGTGGTTACCCGATCGAGTAGGGGGTCACTCGATCGAGTATGTGGGATACTCGATCGAGTATCGGGTTTTCAGCGAGGGTTTTTAATCGCGTTTTGTTAAATCCGCAAATCATTTCCGCCTCATTCCTTCTACCCTTTAGTCGCCTCTTTCCCTTCCCTTCACCATAAGACCTCCATGGAAGCCTTTTGAAGGTCCTTGTGCCTTAGGAGAGCATAGCTTAAGTCGGGTAGCGGTCTTTTGCCGGGTTTCTCCTCATAGGTATGTCGTCATCATCATCCGTATCCTTGTCTTTGCAGTTAGGGTTTGCTTGGTAGTAACAGATGATTGTGTTGTGGTTATAGGCATTGCTTGATTGCTGGATATGTCGTGTGATGACATGGATTGGTTGCGGTTGCTTAAAGGTAGGTTCGCCTACTCAGTTTCTGTAGATGGTCTAGTGTGTCGGTTGTTGTGGTTGTATTGTGGTTGTTGTGTATTGTCGTATTCGTATTGCAGCGGTTGTTGATTGTGATTGTTTGTCTCTGGTTCTCGAGATGCGTTCTCGGCTGAGTGGAGTCACTTGCGGGAGTGGCTTCACGCCCTAGTTTCGCCCTCCGTGGAACCCGCCACGGGAGGGGATGTGCACATTAATGGGACAGGGTTATCGCTCGGTATGATGAGAGGGGATTTGGTGGGTACGGCTGCGGTCCCCCACTGGCAGGGCTGGTCCAGTGGACAGTCGGTGACGGAGGTTGATCGGTATGGGTGTGCTTGTGTGTGGCTGATTGTGTTGTATTGTATTGTTAGGTGGTGTTGGCATTGTTGTGTCTTATCTCAGTACTGACCTTGTGTGGTTGTCTTGTTGTTCTGTGTGTCTGCCGTGATCCCTTATGGTGAGCAGTCAGTCTTAGCAGGTGTTGATATCGTTGATAGCTGGAGTCCGGGCTGGGATGAGTCTTCACGAGATTTGATAGTTATAGCGAGTAGCCTTTGGGTTGTATCTTTTATATCGTTAGTTGGTTTTATTCACTTGTAATATAACTTAATAGTTCTTTTATCGACATTTGATTATTACTGTCCTCGGGCAACCGAGATGGTAATGCCCTTATATGCTAAGGAAAGCCTAGTTAAGGCTCCTCTGGATATGGGGGTGTTACAAAGTGGTATCAGAGCGACGATTTTGGAACCTGTAACCAATGAAAATAATGAACTTAGTGAGTCTAATAAAATGAACCTGGTGTATGTATAATGGAAGCCCCGCTGATGCTAGATTTTGGGTGAGTAGGCGCCCTCATTTCAAAATCTTGGCCCCATGGTACTTAAGCCAGTCACAGGGTATGGGAATGTGGAATCCGTGTGTATATATGTGATGTGTATGTTAGTTGTGTCGGAGTTAATTGTGGTCGAGTCCTTGGTAATGTAGAGATGGGTATAGTAGTTACGTTTGAATGGTGTATAGTAAAGTTTTGGGCACGATTAGTGAGTTTGTGCAAAGGTTATGAGAAACGTGATAAGAGCTTGTTTGATAGAGATACGTGAAAATGTGGAAATGTATGCCGTGATATGAAAGTGATCATGTTAGTGTTTGCTTCAGGTCGATAATAACGGTAAGCATATATGAGTTATAATTCCTTTTATAGCTATAAAGATGATAGTGAAAGAATTGTTGAGTTATATACGAGACATAGTATATAGTAATGCTTATATGCCTTGTTTAATGGTTGAGATTTTACGCTGGGTGACGATCGATTTGTGTAGCGAAATTTTGCTTAGGATGAAATTTGAACATAATAAGCTTTAAATTGCTATGTAGAGTACACATTATATTTTATGACATATGAAAGAATGAGCTATCGTTATTTACATGTTTCATGTTGATGGGAACGCGAGTTTAGTAGTAATGTGATAAGACAAGTTTAAGTATGGTAGGATGATGTGATTATGCTTATGAATGACTCGGTAGCAGGTAAACCAAGTTGGGTAATTCGTTGTAGCGTAATATGATATAAAACTTATTTGTTGAGACGATATGGTATGCTTGAGATAATGGTAATGCGTGAACGAGTGTGATAATTAGTGCCGAATTCCGAACTTAGTTTGGAATCGACACGCGATATTGTTTTTGCAGGAATCTTCGATTTACTTCGTATTTCTGACCGAGTACTTAACTATACTTGACCGAGTGCGAGTGCTTACTAGACCGAGTAGACCTCACTCGATCTCGTTAGGGAGCTATGGCGTCGGGATGTGGAAATTTTCTACAGAAACTCGACGAAATAGCGCCTACTCGATCGAGTAGAGGGCACTCGATCGAGTACCCTAGACACTCGATCGAGTAGGTTACTGTACAACGATTCTTACGGGTTTCTTAAAACCCCTAATTCTTCCTATCTTTCTCATTCTTCCTTCTTGACTTCGAAACCTAAGCTCTAAAGCTCCCTAAAATCTCTCATACTCTTGTGTTGGTGGTGATTAGTTTGGGTTAATTGCTTGTTAGTTTTGTTCTTTTACTTTCCTAATTAATCAAGGTATGATCTTTCCTCTATTTACATGTTTTTATTGCTTTAAATTTCTTGGAATGAAGGTGGAATCTGAAAATTTTCGATCCATAGGGGGGCAAACTATTGTTTTTAATTGTTGTAATATGATTCACATGTCTTCTTTCCTTGATTGTTGGTGATTAATTGCTGTAAAATAGACTAGAAATCGCAATTTGGGGGCCGAAATTTCTAGGATTATGAAATCGAAAATCTATTTCGGTTGTCTTACATTGATTAGATGCTGGAATTGAATACTATACATTGTATATATCATGTTGAAGAATGAATTTTGATGATTTTCACCTTAAAAAGTTGCTTTAAAACTCCGTCTTAAAAGTGCCCCAAATGGAAATTCGTTTTATATATTTGAAATTTGGTGTTGAATATGAATGTTTAGGTGAAGGATAAACTTCAATATGATAGCAGTGATGTTAATTGATGGTGAATATGCCCAAATAATTACAGCTGTAGAGACCGTCTGACAAGTCTAACTGAGTTGTATTGTTTCTAATTTTGAAGGTTGGTAATGATATGTTCTAAATAACCTCTCTATGAGTATGTATGATACCTCCCATGTTATTAGGTGTACATATAGAGTAACATTGAATCATGCTAAAACATCGGAAATTGGTCGGGTGTGTTGTGTTTACCATGCTAAACTTTTCACAATTGTTGGATATAAGTTGCTATAAACTGAATGTGCATATCAAATTGGGAAATTACTGGTGAAAGTGTGTACCTAGTTTTGCATCCAAGTTCAATTACGTGAATTGTATGCTTTACATGTTTATGCAAGTTTGTTTAAGTTATATGCTGAAACAGATGCCGAGACCGAACGTAGGGACCCGTCAGAGTAAACGGGGAAGGGTGACACAGCCTGAGATTGGGGAAGGGAGTGGACCCGTGGTACCCGCGGTACCGGAGTAACCTTCGGTTGTGTTTGTAGATTTCAAACAAAGAGAGCGTTTTGTAGCTTTGCAAAAACGCAAAATGAGGCCAACGAGGTGTGTGGATACCACACTTCTGACTGATTTGGGAATAGAGACGGATGTCCGTCACATATTCGAGACTTTGGGTTTTACGGGGTTGTACAGGCTGAGGAAACATTCCTACCCTTTCCTTACGTTGGAGTTTATGAGCTCCTTTAGTTATGACCCAGCTGCCCAGACCGTTGAGTTTCGGTTAATGAACACCAGTTTCTTGCTTACTATGGACCTTTTTGCTTCTCACCTTGGGTTGGCCAAGCCTCCCAAGGATTCTATCACTGATATTCCTGCTGAGTGCGGTGTCTGCCGCCTAATGCCTTGTCTTATCGGGAAACCAGCTCCCACCTCAAGCAACATGCTGATTAATGATGTTCAGCATGTTACATTGAGGATCTTTCTTCGTTCTCTTTCGAACCTCCTTTATGATAGACCGGATATCAGTAAATTGAACAATCATGAGGTGTTGCTTCTGATGTCTTACCTCAACCCGGAGCGGACCGAGAGGGTGGTCTTCAATGCTCCTGCCATCGTCTGCGCTAGCCTTGCTTTGATGGCTACCGCCACTTCCCGGTACTTGAGCTGTGGCGCTATCACCACTCGGTTAGCTGAGAAGCTAACCACCTTTGAGGCTTCGTCCGAGTATGTTCCTCTGGCTACACCGGTGCCCATCATGGACCGTGACTACTACCTCGACCTGAAATGGTTGAGGACTTTAGCTGATGGCAGCCTTGCTTAGAGAGTGTGGGGCATGAGCTGGATGCAGATTCCGGCTCCTGAGCACCTTCCGCCGACAGAGCCGTTAGACCCAGTGGTGATAGCAGTGGACTCCGATGAGGAAGAGGATGGTGATGATGGACCTCGACAGTTGAGGACGTACCTCATTGATGACGCGATGCTCCAGGTGATGCCCGAGCCGAAGAAGGGGGAGAACGCGGCAGTAGCGGAGAAGAGGCCCAGGTTGGGGAGAGGACCCCGTCGAGTGAGAGAGAGGACCGCTGAGACTAGACCACGACCGGTAGCACCACCACAGCAGCACCCTTTTCCGTGCTACCCTTACCTCGACACCCCGGAGACGCAATCGAGCTACTTAGCGGAGAGAGTGTCATCTACCTTGACACTCCGGAACATGCACGAGATGGCGTACACTCAGGGGATTGGGACAGAGGGACCGCATCCGGTATGGTGGAGTAGAGTTGGGGACTATAGTGGGGTTTTCCACTCTTACGGGGTGGATCAGTCAGCTTGGGGGACGCCTCAGTCCTTTGCTTATGGTGGCTTGACCCCTTGGTACGTAGGACTTGGAGCTGGAGTGGGGGTTGATGCGGGTATCGGGTCATCGGGAGCAGGCACCTCGGGAGGCGATGGTGGTGGTGATGAGGTGATGGAGGAGCAGCAGCAACAACAACAGGAGTGATACTCCTATTTCTTTATCCTTGTTGTGATCGGTTGATGGTAGTCGTCGTTAGTTATGGTAGTTGTTAGTTGTCAGAACTTTTATTTTCGGATTTGTATGCTTGGCCATAAGGCCGGATTTGCTGGTTGACTTTGTTGCAGGATTTTGTGAGTCGGGAGGTCATTCCGACTCAAGTTATGTGACGAGTATGTATATATACATGTGGGTTATGACAGGTTTTCCAAGGCATTTGACCTGTAGGTACTCGACAGAGTACCCCCATACTCGGTCGAGTAGCTGCAGGTATGTCAGAATTGATGCATTCTGATCTCGGGGCTACTCGATCGAGTAGCCAAGACACTCGATCGAGTAGCAGGGCACTCGATCAAGTACCACTATATACTCGATCGAGTAACACTGTTACAGGAGCTTTTGAAAATTAAAATTGTTTAATTGTTATATAATTGCAAGTTTGGTGTCTAACGTGGTTATTAGCGAATAGTAACATGTTCGGATCGTTTATTTCAATTGTTGGAGGTCGTGCTTGGTTTTACAGGCGTATTTGCAACGAATAAGGGAGTTGTAATTATTCTTATTGCATTCATTTTACATCCGTTTCGTCTGCAAGTTATATTTCACCGAATTCAATACATATACAAATTCAAATGATATGCTTATACGTGCTTGACGGTGACTAGTTGTTCGAATATGGTTGTATGTATCTTTATGATTGACTAGTTGTATGAGTAATATGAGTAATGTCAACATAAATAATATGGTTTTAATTTATGTCACGATACAAGTAATAAATAACGTGTGTGATAATTTGGTGGTGAACTTCGGGGACGAAGTTCCTTTTAGAGGGTAAGAGTAATGTCGCAAAATAAAAAGGGTGATAAAAAGGCTGATTTTGAGATTATGTTGTTGTTCGTTTAAAATGTTTTGTTGTTTATTTACAAAGTTTTCTTTTACCTTGGTCACTTTGGTTGTATGAAGTTGTAATTGGTTACTTTAGTTCGTCGAGTAATTCATACATTGAAGTGAAAATCGATAGTATGTTTAAAAGATGGTCGTAAAGAGATAGTTGTGGTGCAATGTGTCGTAGTAGAATTGCGTTGTTGAGTAACATGGTAGTATAGTAGTGCGGCATGAAGTTGATATGAGGTATGTTTCGTGTTGATAGTTGTTACTAATGAGTGGGGTAATCTCATATATGATGGGTGATCGTTGTTTGTGCTGGTTCGTATTGCGAGGTTGATGTTTTATATATGATAGTTTGTAAGAGTTGATATATACATATAGAGTGACAGTTGATGATGATGACATAGGGGAATGGTATTTCCGGGTAGTAGTGACTTGTGTCGAAAAAGGAGTGAGGTCGTTGTGTTTCCATGTTGAGTGCGTTGAGATAGGTGAGCTGAACTTCGGGTACGAAGTTCTTTTTAAGGGGGGAAGACTGTAATACCCGCCCTTTTAGAGACCCTTTGACCAGCGTTGACTAACCTTAGGAGCGGTAATGGTTCTTAGATGTGCGTGCCAAAGCTATCTTGGGTGACGAGTTAGGGGTGGTACTCGATAGAGTAGAGGCTACTCGATCGAGTAGCGTGGTTACTCGATCGAGTAGGGGGTCACTCGATCGAGTATGTGGGATACTCGATCGATTATCGGGTTTTCAGCGAGGGTTTTTAATCGCGTTTTGTTAAATCCGCAAATCATTTCCGCCTCATTCCTTCTACCCTTTAGTCGCCTCTTTCCCTTCCCTTCACCATAAAACCTCCATGGAAGCCTTTTGAAGGTCCTTGTGCCTTAGGAGAGCATAGCTTGAGTCGGGTAGCGGTCTTTTGCCGGGTTTCTCCTCATAGGTATGTCGTCATCATCATCCGTATCCTTGTCTTTGCAGTTAGGGTTTGCTTGGTAGTAACAGATGATTGTGTTGTGGTTATAGGCATTGCTTGATTGCTGGATATGTCGTGTGATGGCATGGATTGGTTGCGGTTGCTTAAAGGTAGGTTCGCCTACTCAGTTTCTGTAGATGGTCTAGTGTGTCGGTTGTTGTGGTTGTATTGTGGTTGTTGTGTATTGTCGTATTCGTATTGCAGCGGTTGTTGATTGTGATTGTTTGTCTCTGGTTCTCGAGATGCGTTCTCGGCTGAGTGGAGTCACTTGCGGGAGTGGCTTCACGCCCTAGTTTCGCCCTCCGTGGAACCCGCCATGGGAGGGGATGTGCACATTAATGGGACAGGGTTATCGCTCGGTATGATGAGCGGGGATTTGGTGGGTACGGCTGCGGTCCCCCACTCGCGGCGGCTGGTCCGTGGACGATCGGTGACGGAGGTTGATCGGTGTGGGTGTGCTTGTGTGTTGCTGATTGTGTTGTATTGTATTGTTAGGTGTTGTTGGCATTGTTGTGTCTTATCTCAGTACTGACCTTGTGTGGTTGTCTTGTTGTTCTGTGTGTCTGCCGTGATCCCTTATGGTGAGCAGTCAGTCTTAGCAGGTGTTGATATCGTTGATAGCTGGAGTCCGGGCTGGGGCGAGTCTTCACGAGATTTGATAGTTATAGCGAGTAGCCTTTGAGTTGTATCTTTTATATCGTTAGTTGGTTTTATTCACTTGTAATATAACTTAATAGTTCTTTTATCGACATTTGATTATTACTGTCCTCGGGCAACCGAGATGGTAATGCCCTTATATGCTAAGGCAGGCCTAGTTAAGGCTCCTCTGGATATGGGGGTGTTACAGTGTCAACACAATGGGTTGGCCTCATCTTGCGAGTCTGTAAAGCTACAAACCTCTTCCGTTGGTTAAAGTCTACAAAAACTACCGAAGGGTACTCTGGTACAGCCGGTACCACTGGTCCGCTACCCTCCCCAACTTCGGGCTGAGAAGCCCTTCCCCTCTTACTTTGTCGGGTTCCCAAGTTTAGGCTCGGCATCTGTTCAACATATATATAAATACACCAACATGTATGCACCAAAACATGCTAATTACACAAGCTATGTCATGAAAGAATTATCTAAGTACACACTATCACCAACAATTTCCCAGATTTACAAGTAAAATTCAAAATTTCAAAGTTCAGATGGTCTTTACAGCTGCGAAAATTTTGTCAAAATCAACATGAATTAATTCATCTATTACAGTTTCCAGGACTCCTACATTCAAATTACTTCCATGTACAACACAAAATCCCAGCTATATGAAGCAAATTTCCAATTTGGGGCACTTTTAAGACGGAGTTTTAAGGCAAATTTTGAGGTGAAAATCACAAAAATCAACTCCCACATCATATATACAACATACATTACTCAAATTCCATCCTATAACATGTAAAAGACAACCAAAAAAATCAACTTAATTTCTCAAACCCAAGAAAAATTCGGCCCCAATTTATGAAATTTCTATTCAGTTTTTAGCATAAACAACAACAATCATAAAAGGGAAACATGTGGATCATATTACAACAACTACAAGCAACTTTCTTCACATATAACTCGAAATTTCAGATTTTCTATCAACCTTATTGTCTTTTAATTGGTGAAAAGCATTAATAGGAAAGAAATCAAACCTTAATCAAATAAGAAGTGAAAGAGCAAACAAAAGCAATGAAAATCACTCAAATAAATCACCACAAACACAAGGATTGAAGGGCTTGAGAGGGATAAGGAGATTAAGGTTTGCGAGGTTGAGGGAAGAAATAGGAAGAAAGAGTAAAGAAAAGGGGTTTAAGAACCCGTGAAATTTCTGGTACTGTAGCTTACTCGATCGAGTGTCTAGGGTACTCGATCGAGTGCCCTCTACTCGATCGAGTAGGCGCTATTTTATCGAGTAACCGTAGGAAATTTCCTACATCTCGACGTCATAGCTTCCTAACTAGATCGAGTGAGGTCTACTCGGTCTAGTAAGCATTCCCACTTGGTCAAGTAAGGTTGGGTACGCGGTCCGAATTACAAGGTTAACTGAAGATTCCTGCAAAACAACATTACGTGTCGATTCCAAACCAAGTCCGGAAGTCGTCACTGGTTATCGTATTCATTCACATTATTCCATTACTACTCAAATACATTGCAACAATTTCACCAACTAAGATTCATATTACATTATTTCATAACGAAATTCATACAACATAGTTTACCCTACTATTGAGTCATCCATGTATGCAATTAACTCATTATATCATGTCTAAACTTTTGTCTACAACATCGCTAACAAACTGATATTCACCTTACTCTGAGCACATATTTAGCATGAACTTTCCATGTGTCATCCAAGTACATTAGCAACATATTCATGCTTCAACATAAACTAATTAATCTACTCAAATTAGTCACGTCACACGCAGAAACTTTCAGCCATACATGTATCACATTCATTCATTAACGTCTTATAATGCTCATTACAATTCTGTAACTATTTAATTACTAACATTAGCACTATTATAGAACTTATAAAATCGTATAAAACTACCATTACTAACAAGCTGAAGCAAATATAGCCGTTACCATGTTCCAGATTACATCACACATTTCTACTCTCTCTCATACTTCTATCGTATTAGACCTTTTCACGATCCTCATTATCATCCCACTCACATATAAGTTTCAACAAAATTTTACCATATATACTTCTAACTTAACTATTACGCACATACTATCTTCAACAGAGACTCATCCACAATTATTTCTATCATAATCATCATACACATTAGGCACATCTTTGCCGACTCCACATTCCCATACCCAGTGACTGGCTTAAGCACAATGGGGCCAGGATTTTGATATGAGGGCGCCTACTCACCCAAAATCTAGCATCAGCTGGGGCTCCCATTACACATACACCAGGTTCATTTTATTAGACTCACTAAGTTCATTAGGTTCATTTGTTACAGGTTCCAAAATCGTCGCTCTGATACCACTTTGTGACACCCCCATATACCAAGGAGCCTTACTAAGACCTTCCCTAGCATATAAGGACATCACCATCTCGGTTACCCAAGGTAAGTAATCATCAAAGGTCAATAAAAGAACATTTAAACTGTTTTACAAATGTTACAACCAAACTGTTAAAAGAAAGATATAACTCATCACTATATACTACTTCCTGTCATAACTCGTGAGGACTCATCCCAGCCCGGACTCCAGCAACCATCCGAGACAACACCTGCTAAGACTGACTGCTCACCATAAAGGATCACGAAAGACACAACAAAACAAACAAGACAACCACACAAGGTCAGTAACTAAGACCAGACACAGCAATCGTAACCAGCTTATAGCAACCACGACCGAACACACATACAATCACAATCACTCTAACCAATCTCCGTCACCGACTGTCCACTGGACCAGCCCTGCCAGTGGGGGACCGCAACCGTTCCCACCTAAGCCCCGCTCATCATATCGAGCGATAACCCTGTCCCATTAATGTGCACATCCCCTCCCGTGGCGGGTTCTATGGAGGGCGAAACTAGGGCGTGAAGCCACTCCCGCAAGTGACTCCACTCAGCCGAGGACGCACCTCGAGAACCACAGACAATCAGTCACAAACATCTGTATCACAACAACGACGACCACAACGACAACAACAACAACCACATCAACGACAACAACAACAACCACAGCAACGACAACAACAATCAATAACAACAACCAACACTCTAAACAACCACAGAGACTGAGTAGGCAAACCTAACTTTAACCAAAAGCAGTGATTCCTCGATCAGCCATATGATATCAACCAAGAAAGCAATCCCTAAACAATCATTACACAAGCCTATTACTATAACTACCACCGTATAAAGAATCACAAAGACAAAGATGATGATGATGACGACATACCTACGCATCTCACAACGGTGTTAAGACCATATACCCGACTCAAGCAACCCATCCTCAAGGTACTAGCATCCTCAAAGGCTCCCATGGAAGGTATTTGGTGAATGGAAGAGGAAGGGACGACATCTAGGTTCAGAAGAAAGAGGCGGAAATGATTTGCGGTTTTGACGAAATACGATTATAAACCCTCGCTGAAAAGACGCTACTCGATCGAGTGACTAACGTACTCGATTGAGTGCCCCCTACTCGATCGAGTACCCAAGCTACTCGGTCGAGTAGCCTCTACTCTATCGAGTACCACCCACATAGAAAGGCAAACAAGGCAAACGGTAACTCTGGCACGCATCACTAAGTGATACCCCCTGCCCCCAAGGTCGGCCAAGGTTGGTCAACGAGTTCCTAAAAGGGCGGGTATTACATCTGATACCAAACTCACCCTTGCTCGGGTTCGGCTCGTATACAAAAAACCAAGCTCGAGCTCGGCTCTTAGCTCGACGAGCCTTCAAAAGTAAAGCTCGAGCTCGGCTCATAAAATTTTCTTTGAGCTCGAGCTCGGGCTCTGTTGCACTGCTATTGTTTGCTAAATTTAAAATGGCAAAATAAATATCTCAAATAAAATGGATACTTTGAACAGACAATTTAATATTCCGGTTGTTCAACAAAAATAGGAAAAATTATATGATTACATCCAGTAGACTACTACAAATAAAAATGCAAGGCATACAGGCAAAATTCGATAAGATTAGCATCTTGATTTTGTTCTTTACATCCAGTAGCTTGTTCGCAACATTCAAACTTTCAACCAAAACTCTTACGTAAAATGGTAGCAGCAGCAATCCCATAGTCCACAGCATGCAAGCACACATCTGAGACAAAATTTTAGGAATTTAGCATACTCTAGGGTCGATTGACGATGAATTCAGCTATTGATTTAGCATAAAATAAAAAAAATGATATTATACAAACAAAAGAAAAGGAGAATGAATTATTACAACCTTATTTTCAAATATCTGGTATAATAACAACCTCGTCAACGCTCTCTTCCTTAGTGACCTGTAAAAAGACAGTTTCGTATGTGTGATGAACTTAGACAGTATAATATCAGTAAAGAAACGGTACTTAGTAGTTAATAAGTGAATATTACCTTTTGCTTTTTCTTTACTCCATGTAAAGCTCGACACCAATCACCGGCACAAAGCAACACCTCAGCTGTCTCGGGAGCTAAAGAAGCACGATATGGATCAATCACTCTACCTCCTGCACTGAAAGTTGCTTCTAAGGCAACTGTTGTTATAGGAACGGATAACACATCTCGTGCCATCTTAGATAAAATTCGGTATTTTAAAGTCTCGGAACTCCACCACTTCAAAACATCAAATTTAAGTGACTCTCCTTGGCCCTGGCAGCGGTAAGTCCCCTCATCAATATATATGTCAAGCTCATATTTCTCAGTCAAACTATCAGAAGAGGATCTCAGATAATTAAAGACATCATAACATCCAAATTCATCGTCAATATCGTTGCTTGTAACACCACTGCCAGAAGCACTACTTCTTGAATTTTCCTCACTTGCACCCTCACGAGATGTTTCAAATTCAGCAGCATACTCTAAGTAAAGTGAATACAATGTCTCTTTTATTTTCGAAATATACTCTCTAGCTTCAGCAGGTTATCTTATACATTTTACCAAACACATATTCCAAACCCCTCAATTCGTACCTAGGATCTAATATAGCACCCAAAGCCATCAACAAATTACATTCACCCCAATACTTGTCAAATCTTTGTTTCATATTTGTAATAAGAGCTTTCATCCATTCCTCCGTATCATTTTTATATTTGTCCAACACCAATTTTATTCTATACACCTCCATCAGAAATAAATTTTCGAAGTAGGATAATCTGATCCCGATATAATATTTGTGACACTTTTAAAAACTTTCAAAACCTCACACACCTTTTCAACTCTATTCCAATCATCAAAGCTAGGACACGAAGCATAAAATGAATCTTCTTCGGCATATAAAGGAAAGTTTGGTGAGGCGGTGGAAAGAATAAGACTATAAGAGTACAACAAAGTTTTACTTTAATGTTTTGTTTTAATGATGTTTGGAAATTACGCTTTTTTAATACATTTGTTTGTCCTGTAAATTGTAAAAGTCTGTAACATTACTTGTTTTTATCAAGTATTCCATTCTAAATAAGAAATTACAAAGTATATTAGACTATAAAAAAAAATATTCGAGTTCGAGCCGAACTCTAGTTAGCTCGGGCTCGGGCTCGAGCTCGTATCACCAACACTGGGCTCGGGTTCGGCTCAGGCTCATATTTAACCGAACTCGAGTCGAGCTTTGACCGAGCCGAACCTGAGGGCTCTACGAGCCGGCTCTATTTTTTTATACCCCTAGATTTAGGTAAACGAAACTGGAAAAAATAAAGAGACTATGTACAAAACACGAATTCTAAAGACTCGATACGGGAGAATCGAACCTTTAAAATGCAGGTTTGAATAAGATGACGAAAACCCGCAAATATTGAATTATAAGGGATCTAAGTAAAAAAGGTTTGAAAAAAGAAATCATAAAAACTAATTTGAAAATTATTCGATGAAATAAGAGAAAGAAACGAATAAAGAAGATAAAAGACGAAAGAAACGAAAACCTGAGGAAAAACAAGAAGTGCAGCAACTGAAGGCAGCCTCTGAAGAAGACGCAGCAAAGGCTGCGGCTTTTCCAGAAAGCGCATTCGTTGATGCAATTCTTCTCCACGTTAGATCTCCGCTGTTTCCGTTAAAAAGGTTTTAAAAGACGATTTGAGTATGCTTATGTTATAAATTCTTACATAATTATATACAGAAAATAAAAGGAATAAAATTGGGATTTAAACCCTCAGACTTACATGTTTAACGAAGCGAGATTAACTAAGTTGTCGTTAGTGATTGCTCGACTCGATGTATGATTTATGATTGAAAGTGCCCTTAAAAAAGGATTTAAAACAAATTGATTAGATTGATTAGGTGGAGTTGGTCAAATTGGTCGATCTATGCAACGTGACTGGTACGCAGAATGATCTGAGCTTACGTGATTGCGTAGAGCAAGTACGTAGGCGTCAAAAAGTAAGAGCGTGGTCTTAGAATGCAAAGGGAGAAGAGAATGGTGGACACTCGCGTGCGAAATATGTGAGGCGGAGGCTTCTATTTATACTAATCACGAGGAGGAATTTAGGAAAATGTTGGATTAGGAAAGAAATCCGAAAAGATTCTGGAAACTGAAGAAAAATAACCCAGGAAGGGGCGTAGCAGGAACTGTGACCTTTCCAAGAGGCGCAGCTCCTGCTGTGTTTTTTTTGGATGGTTTCCTCCCCAGCTAGAAAGATTTCCGCGGTTTAAATTAGGAAGTAAGGAAGATGTATGCTTTCTTATTTCGTAAAGAAGATATTTTTCGATATTTAATCATAAAAAAAAAATTTAAGAATAAAACTCTAGAATATTCTAGAACATTCGGATTCGGCTTAAGACGGTTTTATAAAATGGAAACGGTTTTTGAACCGGACTCCAAATGTACTCTAATTACTGCCAAAACGACCATATCGGCGCGTAGATGATGACCATGAGGTTGACTCGACTGTTTAAGCTATCACTTGTCAATGAACTTACGAAATGTCATAAATCGCTCCGCGTGATAAACATGTGGCCTAATCATCACTGGGTGTTTGGCGGAAGATGCAAAAATGAGATATCTACACTTACCTACCTAGCGTTTCCTAAACAACAAAGCTTCCAATGGTAAACTGAGTAGCCACTCTGAGACATCTTTCATTTGAGACTGTCATATCTCTCTTGAAAAGGAGATACGTGCTCTTGGGATAATCCAATGGTGGAAGGGGAATAACATCACACTTGTAAGGTCATATTTAACAATGTTACTGACACCATCCAATAGAAACAGTCCATTACAAAACACGATAGTGCATCTAGCTACAAAAATGTACTCACTAGGAAACACCACATGGAATACCCGCTAATCAGCTGAACAAGAGTCAAAGACATATGTTTGGGTAATTTTACCCAAATCGATTAACTAGGGTCAATGTAGTCTATATTCGTTGGTTGGATGTATGTTCGTTCGTACGTTGTTAAGTAAATAGGAAAATAAAGTGCGTAATGTAAATTGACACGTAAGATTTTGGTGACGCGGAAAACCCAATGTGGGAACAACCGCGGGAGGGACGGTACCCTGCCAAGTATTGCACTATATGAATAGGAGGATGATTACAATGGTAACATTTATGCTAATCTTGCTGGCGCTAGGTGTCAGGCCTGCAAGATCTTAGATGGGTGTATATTTGTAAATAATAGAGTAAATTATAAATAACTCCCTTATATAATCGACTATTTTGAAATAACTCCCTTTTATAATTTTTTGTTCAAATAACTCCCTTTTAAAACATGTTTTTATACAAATCAATGCCTCCTCACTGGAATGAGACTTATTTTTGAATTTTCCGGCTAAAAATTCGTTTTATCTTTCATTTTTCACTTATATGAGATGCTAAATAACAATTGTGCCCGTTTACTCACTATTTTGTTCATTAAAATAAGACAAAACGGCGAATTTATACTTGATTCTTATTCGTTCGGAGTGCATGATTTGAGTGTTATTATATTTCAGAGAGAATTGGAATTGTTCATATGTTATGAAAACGTAGTAGCGATGTAGGGATTATGTTATAAGAAGGGTAAATCAATCAAATTATAAAAAATAGATTTAGTTCCGGTGAAGAGGCATTGATTTGTTGAAAAACAAGTTTTATAAGGGAGTTATTTGGATAAAAAATTATAAAAGAGAGTTATTTCAAAAAACATGATTATATAAGGGAGTTATTTGTAATTTACTCTAAATAATATGCCGTGGCTTCAATGTAGATGTGTAAGTGCGGTTGTCTTGAGTATGATGTTGAATGTCTTCTTGATTTCTTTCCTTGGCTATTTATAGGGTAAGAACCCTAGATATGTCCTACCTCGAATATGGAAAGGGAATATTATTTCCATAAGGACTTCTTTCCAAACCCGGACTCCTTTGCCAATTCTCCCCGATCTCCCTAACTTCTCCCTGACACTCCTTTCCTTAACACGGGCACCTTCTATGGCGGGCTCTTGATCCTTCTCAAGCCCATTTCCCCTTTTCCTGACCGCGGGCTCCCTTCTTCCTCATCATTCTTCCATAATCTTTATTTCATCAAATGGGCCTTCTTTATTATGCTATTTTTAGCCCAAACAGTTTGCCCCAAATTTCTTGTGTCGTACGCTTTCAAGTACCGAACAAGGAATTTACGTAACCAAATGTTAAAAACCCTACGCCGTCTTTTCACTTCTTCCCATGCAAGCCGCCTTTCTCCTCTTTCTCCGCACCCAACTCCCTCTCTCCTCTTTATAACTCCAACGTCTCTCTTCCACTCTCATTAATCAGTTCAAATCATTTCAAAAACTCTTCTCCCTTAAACCCTCAATCTTCCTTCCCCTTTATTCCTCGCCGGCTTTACTGTTCCCCTTCTCCGTCTCCATCGCCAGGTAATCCATGTTCCCTTCCTCTTTTAATCTTCATTTTCTCTCTCCACCATGGGCAAAACTCGACAATCCTCGTCAACCCCAACACCCTCCGACCGTAATCTTGACCCCACTTTCCCTTCTCGGGGACTTTTTAAGCATCCACATGATTGTGATTCCGTCCTAACTCCGGCCGACATTTCCATGATCAAGAGTCTGCTTGGTCTTGGTGACGGGGTGGATATCGCCATCCCTGAACCGGGACAGAAAGCTGACGCCCTCCGTCCGGGGTGGGTTTGTTTCTACCTGTACCCATTTAAATATGGCCTCCGTTTTCCTTTCCCTAAACTCGTCCAAGATTTCATTTTTACCACCAATTTCGCCATGGCACAAATCTTTGCTGCCATTTGGATAGTTCTTCTCTATTCTCTGGCTGCTGGTCAGAGTACTGGCAAATCTGTCACTCTGGGCGATCTGGCCCATATGTACAGCATCAGATCCCTGGGCAGGGGCCAGTTCTCATTCCGGGGCCATGGAGAGGCTCCCTTCAAACACGTGTCAAAGTCCCGTGATGAGAAATGGTTTGAGGAATTCTTCTACGTGAGGAAGGACTCTATCCAGCCTCCTGCTGATTATATTTTCGAGAAATGGGTTATGACTTCGAGTAAGTAGCCTCCCTGTCGCCTGATTTATGTTATCTCGCTGCTTACCAGCTTACTTCATCGTCTTCGTGCAGGGCCCAGTGACCTTACCCGTATTGGCGCCAAGATTCCTGCCTGCAAAGCAGTCGTTCAAATTTCGAGTCCGAGAGGAAGTTCCCGCAGACCAGACTTCCCGGTTTTTCACCGCTTCCTCCTCCAATTCTCCTCAATCACCCACGTATGTCTTCTCGGTAAGGTTTCGTAACCACTTTCGTTTGCATCTTTGTTGTTGCCGATGTTTTAAGCATTCTCAAATGCCCGAGACTGTGTATGCTTGCGGGTTCAAAAGTTGATCCATTGGAACTCATCCTCCAAAGTGCTAAAAGAAAGAGACCTTCCGCGATCCCCGATGTGGCCTCGGCTCCAAGAGGAGTGCTCCTGCCGCTCTTTTCGGACTCCTCCAGCGAGCTTTCGCTTCACCGCACCAGAGCCCTTGGAAGTTAGTCCGCTGTCTCGTCATCCGCCTACTCCTCCTGCTAGTCCTCGCGCTTCATCCAGCGGAGGCATTATTGCTCACTTCCCAGAGGGCTTTGGGAACGTGGACAAGGTGCCCTACTGGCCGGAAATTGACCAGCTGCTCTTTCCTCCTGTTGAGGAAATGTTCTCGGAATTCTCTCCAGAGGAGATGGCTGAGAACGATGTGCACAATGCCTTCATGGTAAATATTCTTCGTCTTCTACCTGTCCGTCCATCTGCTTCTTAAATTCTGCCTCTCAATTCTTTTGCTGACTTCTGATTATTTATGCCCCAAACTCTTCAGTCTGCACTCTACAACAGGAAGATAATCAACATAGTGCAGACCACCAGCCGTGCTACCAGCGCCAAGAACCGGAGTCAAGGAGACTCACGCAGATCCGGCACAAAGAGGGGTTGATCTGAAGGAGCGTGTGGTGGAGCTGAAGACTGAGCTTGATGTCACAAAAAAGAAGTTGAAGGAAGGGGCTGATCAGCTGTCTCGAACCCAGGCGGTGTGCAGCACTTTTTCTGACTCTCTGAAGCAGTCTGAGGAGAAGATCACTGAGCTGATCTCCCTGGTCACTAACGTTGTCGCCTATGCCACCTGGCGGGGAAAGATTAGCGGGATGTGTGCTGCCCTTGAGGAGGCTCCCACCCAGCAGGCCATAGAGGAGGAGGAGAAGCAGCTGGAGATGCTCTACCCCACCCAACCTGATTTGAGCGTGCTGATGCCTGAAGTTGGTGAGGTGAATTCTCCTGCGTTAGCCGAGCAGTCGCTTTGGGGTGATCTTTGGAATGTCCCAGGATGCTGCTGACGGAGCTCAGGGAGCTATGGCGGCTAAGGATATGCAAGCTGGTGCAGTACTTGAAATGAGTGGTCAGCAGGCAGAGGAGGTACCAGAGGTGGAGGTCATTAATGTGACCGATAATTAAGTTTTTATGTTTTGACGGACTTTTTTGGCAGTCTGGCCCAGAGGTGGCAGAATTTGTAAGTTTTAAACTTGTTTTTGTGTTTGCTCCGCCATGGTGGCGGTTAAACTTGGGGCCGTATTTTTGGCCATATTTTGAAATGCCCCTTGTCATAGTTTGGCAAGGTTTTAGCTTACATATCATGTGTTTGTTGTTTATCTTCCCTGTTCTTAGGAAGTTTGTGCCGTGTTAGTCTGCTTGACTGATTTAGGCGAGTCCTGTCACCCTGAAAAGGCTAACGTTTTGACTCAGCTAGCTGCCGTGTCAGCCTGATGGCTGATTTAGGCGTATGCCGCAATGTAAGGAGGAGTGGCCGTGTCAACCCAGGAGGATGATTTAGACCAGCCTGGTCAGCCTGAAAAGACTGATCCAGACCAAGCTAGCTGCCGTGTCAGCCGGATGGCTGATTTAGGCGTATGCCGCAGTTTGTGGACAACTTAACCTTGTTCATGACGCAAGGTGTGTTCGTCTCGTTTTATGCCAACAGGGGCGTCATTGAGGCAAGTTTATCGTCATTCTAGGACCAAATGGAGACGCTGCAGGATTCTGGTAGCGCAGATATCCCTACGTTCCATGTTCGTTTTGCATGCATCTTTGGGGCCCCGATTAAGTCCGATTAGTACGAGCTACGTCCGGGGGTGGTATCGGGGGTAGCTGGATAAGCGTATTCACCACGACCCGGGCTCCCTTTCGTATGTTCCACAATCCGCTTTGGTGAGGGTGCTTGCTTGTGGAGAAAATAGGTTAGGCATGTTGGAGTGCCATGTGCCTTGTCACCCCGCGTTGGCGTTGATGAGTCCCGATAGACATCCTTTCAAAGTACCATAGATACCGAATTCAAAGTGATGTACTTAAAGAAGGTGAAAATAAGAAAATCTATTAGAATGATGTGAAGTACTGTCCGCCATCTCATGGGGTACATGAGCAATTGTGGTCCCAGGACGCTGCCAGACCACACCATCCAATAGTAGTTTAAATTCTTAAAAATAATTAAAGATACCGAAAATAAGAGTGAAACGCGGTATGCCTACTACCGGATTTTTATTTTATCTTTAAAAATGATTTGGCTTTTCATAGTACATCATTCCGAAAGCTAGAGTCTACTTATTATTAAAAGTAATATCTCTTCCGGTGAAGTATGTTCCATGGGCGTTGTATGATTTGACCGTCCATAGTCATCGATCAGATGCGCCATGGCCAACAACTCCTTCTACCTCGGTATGGTCCTTCCCATTTGTAGGCGAATTTGCACCTTTTCGATTCTTGGTGTTCAAACACCTCTCGAGAATCGGCTCCTACCTCCAGGAGCCCGACTTTCACATTCTTGTTGTAACTCCCCGGCCACCGATCGCTTGTAGGCGACAGACGGATTTTTGCGCTTGCTCGCGATTCGTCAATTGTGTCCAGCTTCGGTCATCTCTCGCATTATTCAGTTCCCTCGTCATATTTTCATACCCGTGAGTGGGAACTAGAACTTCGATGGAATGATCGCCGCGCCAAACACAAGGTCAAGGGTGATTGACTGTTGCTATCTTTGGTGTCGTTCTGTCTGACCATAACACTAGTGGCAATTCATCTGCCCACTTTCCTCCTAACTCCTGTAACCTCCTTCTCAGATTGTCCATAATGATTTTATTGCTGGATTCAGCTTGTCCATTGGACTTTGGAGTCCTAGGTGCTGACTTTTTTAAGGTGATATTCCACCTGGCATAGTATCCCTCGGTGTCGTTGGAGATGAATTGTGAGCCATTGTCACATATGATTTCTGATGGGATACCAAATCTACAAATGATGTTTCGTTTTATGAATGAGATGACCTGTTTGTCCTTTACTTCCGTGAATGCTTCTGCCTCTATCCACTTTGAGAAGTAATCTGTCATTGCTAGCATCCAGGTTCTGTTTCATGTGGCCCGTGGTAGAGGGCCTACTATGTCCATGCCCCATGCCATGAATGGCCAGGGAGAAATAATAGGGTGCAGGGCTCTGTTGGTGATGAATCATTGGTCTTTGCCGAGCGCGGGCGTCACATGTTCGTGTGTACTCTGCCGCATCCGCCTTCATTGAAGGCCAATAATATCCTGTCTCGAGGGCTTTATTTGCCGACTCCCCCCCCTGCATGGTTTCCACATTCGCCACTATGGAGAGCATGCAACACAGTCTGTGCTTCTTCCTTGTCCAGGCACCGTAGGTAGGGGCCTGCTAGCGATTTTCTGAACAGTGTATCATCAATAAGTATGAATCTGGAGGCCTTAATTCTAAAAGCTCTCACTTCCTTCTTGTCATCTTGTAGTTTGCTATGGCGCAGCCAGTCTAGGTAAGGTGTGCGCCAGTCGTCTGCTGGATCAGCTACCTGATCAGGCGTCTGCCTGTTTGACCGAGAGCTCTCACCTTCCTCTGTAACTGCTTGGATTTCCTTTTCGCTTTGCGGATCCTCCAGTTCACCCCCGTCTATTTCGTCCGCCTTTCGGATAGAAGGTTCCGGATATGTGCTACTTTGGAATGCTTTGGATAGCTCGTTGGTTTGAATGTTGCCCCCAGGGTTGCTAGGGCGTCTGCTTCCACGTTCTGATCTCTGGGGACCTGTTTAAGCTTGCAAGTTTCGAATTTTTGTTTCAATTCCTTTGCTACTTTTAGGTACGCAATCATCTTCGAATCTCTGGCTATAAACTCATCATTTACGTGGTTGACTATTAATAGAGAGTCACTGGATATGAGCAGGTGTCTGACCCCTGACTCCAGAGCTAGCTTCATTCCCAATATCAAGGCCTCGTATTCTGTTTCATTGTTGGTTGCCTTGAATTCACATCTTACACTTAGCTGCTCGAGTCTCCCCGTGGTGATCGCAATTAATCCTACACCCGCCCCCTTTGGTTGGAGGCTCCGTCGATATGCATCTGCCGGACTTTCATGCCTTGCTTCCTTCTAAAGTGAGGATCTCTCGTATCCGCCCGATTCTGGATGGTTGGATGAAGTCGACACGAAGTCGGCCGATGCTTGTGATTTGATTGTTTTGCGGGGTCGTATTGGATGTCGTATCCACCGAGGTGTACAAACCATTTAGACATTCTTCCCGACGATTCGGGCTTCCTCATGATAGCTTTTAGCGGGCTGTTTGTCACAACATGTATGATGTGTGACTCAAAATAGGACGCACGCGGTTTGCGAGATGCTACTACCAATGCTAGTACTAACTTTTCAAGAGATGTGTACCTGGTCTCTGCCAGCAGCAGACTTGCTCACGTAGTATACGGCTTCTGCTCCTTTTCCCGCTCTTCGACCGGACGGACTTTCTTCGCTACTTCTGTGACGGCTAGGTATAGGAATAATGGTTCTCCTGGCTCCGGCTTTGATAGCAGTGGCGGGCTGCTGAGATAATGCTTCAGCTCTCTGAAGGCTTGCTCATGCTCAGAGGTCCATTCAAACTTCTGGATTTTCCTTAGTACGTCGTAAAATAGCCTGCATTTATCTGAGGATCTTGAAATGAACCTGTTCAGGGCTGCTACCTTTCCAGCTAGTCTTTGAACATCTTTAGGCTTCTCGGGTGATTCCAGCTGTAAGACAGCTTTGATCTGCTCGATGTTGGCTTCTATTCCTCTTTGAGTTACAATATAGCCTAAGAACTTGCCAGAAGATACTCCGAAGGTGCACTTAGATGGGTTTAGTTTCATCTTGTATTCCCTGAGGGTGCTTGAATGTTTCGCCGGATGCCGCATATGATCTTTGGCTTTTTCTGATTTCACCACCATGTCATCAATGTACACCTCCATAGTTCTTCCTATTTGCTCTTTGAACATGCGGTTAACCAGCCTTTGATATGTGGAGCCTGCGTTCTTTAGGCCGAACGGCATGACGTTATAGCAATATATTCCTCTTTCAGACATAAATGTTGTTTTCTCTTGATCTGCAGGATCCATCTTGATCTGATTGTATCCACTCCATGCGTCCAGGAATGTTAACATCGCGTGTCCAGCTGTTGCGTCCACCATTGCATCAATATGAGGCAGCGGGAATGGATATTTAGGGCATGCTTTGTTGAGATCGGTGAAGTCCACACATACTCTCCACTTTCCATTCTTCTTAGGCACCACTACTACGTTAGACAGCCATTCTGGATATTTTACCTCCCTTATTTTCTTTGCTGCTAGCAGGCTATCTACTTCCTGGTTGATTACCTTATTCCTCTCCGCTGCAAACTTTCTTCTTCTTTGTTTAATGGGTTTACACTTTGGGTCCACGCTAAGCTTGTGTGTTATGATGGATGGATCTATTCCTATCATATCATCGTGTGACCATGCAAAGCAATCCATGTTATCTTGCAAGAACTTGACTAGCTGCTGTCGTAAGCTTCTTGTACATCCTGCTCCAATGAGCACGGTTCTTTCTGGGTGCAGCCTGTCCAGGTTGATCTAATCCAGTTCTTCTGCTGGGGGTTCTATGTATTCGTCCTGGATACGCTACTTCTGTGATTGCTATGCAGGAGGGCTGGCAGTGCACTTGAGCGCCTTTTTATAGCAGCCTCTAGCTTCCTCCTGATCTCCTCTTATTGTTTCTACTCCCCATGGTGTGGGAAATTTTATGCACTGGTGGTATGTTGAGGGGACTGCCTTCATTTGGTGTAACCATGGTCTTCCCAAGATGACGTTATAAGTAGAGGGGCCATCTATAACCAGGTACCTGACTTGCTTGTTGACTCCCCCCACATAGGTTGGGATGACTATCTCGCCTAGCGAGCTGGCTGTTTCTCCACTGAAGCCTACTAGCGGAATAGTCTTCTTCTGCAGATCCTTCTCGCTGAATCCCATGTTCTCTATGGTTTTCAGCATGATTAAGTTGGCCGAGCTTCCTGTATCTACCAAGACCTTTCTAACTGTGCAATTGGCCATTGATAAGGTGATAATTAGTGCGTCATGATGTTCTCGCTCATTAAAGCTTACTGCTGGCAGATCACTGTGAGAAATTATGCACGAATGGGTTGGCCTATCTCATTTGGTCTCTGTAGCGTGTCTCTTGGCTGCTGAATATGTCAATCTGCTTAAGTCTGAGCCGCCTGTTATCACGTTTATAATTTTGGTGCATGTGGGTGGGTCTGTCGGCTGGGCAGAGCCTACCTTATCCTGCTGTTTGCCCCCACGTGGTAATAGGTGGCTCAGCTTTCCTTGTTCGTACAGGCGCTTGATCTCTCTTCTTAATGTATAGCAATCCTCAGTGTTGTGCCCAATATCACGGTGAAATTCGCACTTTTTCTTACTATCCTTTCTCCAAGCTTGCTCTCCTACTGGTGGGTTAGGCCACCTGACTCCATCTCCCATCTCTCTAAGTGCCTTCAAGATTCCTCCGATACCTGTAGTGAACCCATATTCTGCCAGGGTGGGGAGTAGCTGATTTTCCTCGATTCTGTTGACTCCCCTCCCATATGGTCTGTATCTCTCGTCCTTCTTGCTGGTGGTTTGTTTTCTTCCTGATTTCTCCACGGCTGAAGTACTAGAAATACTCGGTGTGCTCTGCAAGCTGGCTCTAGCTAAGACATCTTCCTCCAACCTGATTGCGGCAGCTGCCTTCTCCTGAACTGCTTCGAAACTAAGACATGGATGCATGGTTAACTGCTTGTATAGGTCAGAGTCGTGGTGGAGGCCTCTTCTGAAGACTTCTACTGCTGTTGAGACATCACACTCTCGAACTGCTACCTTCTCATTGTTGTACCTAGTATTGTATTCTCCAATGCTCTCTCCTGCCCCCTGGACGATTATGTATAAGTCTCCTGCGTGCTTCTGTGGCTTTCTGCTGCTTGCGAACTGTTGAGTAAATGCGTTCACCAATTCAGCAAATGTAGATATCGATCTGTTGGGCAGGCTTACAAACCATCGAAGTACTGGTCCTGTTAGGGTGGACCCGAACCCTTTGCACATGCAAGCCTCCTTGACTTGCCCTATAGCTGTTACCGTCATCATTTTCTGCTTATACTGGCTGATATGATCAAAGGGATCTGCTATGTCGTCGAAGAGAGGCATATTCGGATTTGTAAATCCCTTTGGCATGGCTGTGATAGATATAGTGTCCACGAATGGTGAGTCGGCGTAACTGTCTAGAGCTGCTTTCTCGAGTGGAGGTGGTAGCCCTGGAACCCTGCTCAGCATCTCCTTTAGTTCCAAGTACTGCTGATTAGTTATATTGGCTGAATCTGGGGTCCGCCTGTCAGCTGTCTGCATATTTCCTCCTGATCCGGGTTCTTGAAGATTCTGATAAGCTCCGGCAGCCAGGGGGGTTGTGGTAACGATTGTCCCCTGCTGCTAGTTCACTTGCTGGTTTGAATCGGATCCTGCTACTGTGTGTCGATTCGATTGTGGTAGGATGGCGATGGGGAGGCCACCTGTTTGTATCCCTACGCAGCTAGCTGGCTGCCAGCTATCTGGTGTGAGGTATCCTAACCCTCGCGGGGTTATTCTTCCATCTGACGGTATCGTAGCTAAATCCAATCTTGTAATTATTTCGGCTGGTATCTGCCTGCTGCCTGATGCTCCTTGTGTCAGATCTACCAAGGGAGATCTCCCTTCACCTGTCATGTTCGCTGGAGTGTTGGACTGCTGCTTTAGGAGATCAATTTGTGCCTAGAGCTCTCTGTCTCTCCTTCTTACCTCAGCATCTGCTCTCCTTTGGTCTTCTCTCATGTTTTCCATAGCTTTCTGAAGATTTTCCACGCCGGCGAGCAGGATTTGCGTGGGACTGCGTGGCGGAGTGACGCCTGAGCTTGATGTTCCTTTGTCTGATCTGGTCTGAGCTGAGATAACAGGGGTCTTAGGAGGTAAAGAGGCTTTTGTTGTCGGTATGACTCTTAAGGTATGTCCGGGAGCCTGCGTGGCCACTGTTGACGTTGGATTTTGAGTGGATGGTGGTGGTGGCGATGGATGCCTGCTCCCTGACATGGCTTCAGATGCTTGCTTATCCATTGTGTATCTAGAATATCAACGATTGACGACCACAATGCCCCACGGTGGGCGCCAAACTGTTTGGGTAATTTTACCCAAATCGATTAATTAGGGTCAATGTAGTCTATATTCGTTGGTTGGATGTATGTTCGTTCGTACGTTGTTAAGTAAATAGGAAAATAAAGTGCGTAATGTAAATTGACACGTAAGATTTTGGTGACGCGGAAAACCCAATGTGGGAACAACCGCGGGAGGGACGGTACCCTGCCAAGTATTGCACTATATGAATAGGAGGATGATTACAATGGTAACGTTTATGCTAATCTTGCTGGCGCTAGGTGTCAAGCGTGCAAGATCTTAGATGGGTGTATATTTGTAAATAATATGCCGTGGCTTCAATGTAGATGTGTAAGTGCGGTTGTCTTGAGTATGATGTTGAATGTCTTCTTGATTTCCTTCCTTGGCTATTTATAGGGTAAGAACCCTAGATATGTCCTACCTCGAATATGGAAAGGGAATATTATTTCCATAAGGACTTCTTTCCAAACCCGGACTCCTTTGCCAATTCTCCCCGATCTCCCTAACTTCTCCCTGACACTCCTTTCCTTAACACGGGCACCTTCTATGGCGGGCTCTTGATCCTTCTCAAGCCCATTTCCCCTTTTCCTGACCGCGGGCTCCCTTCCTCCTCATCATTCTTCCATAATCTTTATTTCATCAAATGGCCTTCTTTATTATGCTATTTTTAGCCCAAACAACATATATATTAAAAGCATTCAGCTTTTGATCCTTGGTGAAGACTACAACGATGAACTCAATCATCTTGTCGTGGTCATAGTAGGGAGCGTCATGAATAGAAGAACCCAAATTAGCCCAAACCCTTGTATCATCGTTGGTTGCAGCAGTGAGGACAGATAGTTCTATCCAGCGCTTAGTGAATGGGCTGCACACATATAAAATACCGTAGATGGGACTACGATGCACAATTTGGGCATATGTAAACAAGGCTTCGAGTAAGACAATATCACCACAAGTGCCCTTTAAATCAACATTCCGCAGTATCCTTGTTACTGATAAGATTATAAAGGAGGGAGTATTTCAAAAGATAATTGTATTGATAATAATGTAATTCTAATGATAACAATACATGTATTTATAGAATCATCAACCCAAACCCTAATACTCTAAACCCTAATGATAACCGACCTTAATGGGCCTAATATCCTAATACCCTCCCACAATCATAAAGACAGTACATAGTACGAACTTTACGATTGGTGAATACAAAGAAAAAAAAAGAAATTATCATCTATTCTTCTTCATTAAAGATATGTATCTCCGTAAGGCTGGTAAACAAGTATATCATAAAGGGAATTGTATTATTGAGTTATTAACAATAGAATGAACGATATTTATAATCGTCATTGCTCATTCATGGACAACTTTTACTCTTTCACGGACTTTTTACCATTATGTTTCCTTACCTTACCCCTTCTTCTAAAAAAACAAATTCTTTTTAACTCTCTTCCCCCCAAAACTCATCAAATTCGATTCAAATAATTCAATTAGGATACTAGCTCTCTTGTTAAGCAACTAATAATCCTGATTTAATTAAGTATGTATGAATGACATTAAAATAGGGAGATTTAGTTAATTATGGTTAATAAATTAGAGTTTATAAACTTTTGTGTTAATGAAAATTAAGAACATAGGAATGCCAAAGGGCGGCTGGGATGGAAAGGGAAGGGGTGGAGTTCGGAGCGAGGCATGTGGTGGCCGACATCAGAAGGCGAGGGTGAGGGACGACAGGATGTGGATGATTTGATTCTGGCCAGAGGGAGGCGACATGAAGGGAGGCGATGATTGTGGCGTGAGGCATGGGTTCGTGGTGTCGGCCGGTCGGAGGTGGTGCGGCGGTTCTGGTTGTGGTGAACATTGATGGTGGGTGGTGGTGGACTGGTGGTTGGTGGGTGGTTTTGGAGTGAGTAATTTTAAAGGTTTATTGAAATTGCTACAAAGTGATAAATGAGATTTAAAAGTAAAGGTATAATGGTCATTTATGTCCATGATTGAGTAAATCATATTCATGAATGACCATGACCCTTTATAATATCTTACAAGAACCCTAATTATTACCAAAACCCTAGTAACAGCCGTTGTAACGTAGCCGTCACTCGATACCTTATACTAAACCCTAGATTCCCTAGCAGTTAACCCCAACAGGGGGAATACCATAAAACAGATAATCTTTATAATTAACTGGTTTTAGAGACGGAATGAAGTCAAAAGACGAGGAAATATCCATATAATCTTCGTCATTAACAATTGGCAAGCAATGCACCCGTCTACGAGACCGGAAGATCAACAACTGAGGTGAAGGACAAAGAGGAGGACGAGGAGTAATATTATATTATGGAACTAGATAAACAAAGACGATTTAATAAGACGGTTAAATCTAAGCAAGATTTCAATCAATACATCATTAGTTGATTTAACCAACAATGGTAAATTTGAGTAAGTCGAGATCTTCGAACACCAAGATAATTTCCGCCTTTTTATTGGCGAGGATTACATGATTGTCATGTAAACTTGATAATAAACTACAAGTATATTTGCTAATCTAATTGCACAACTAGAGCTTAATGATATGATGCCATATCATGAAAGCTTAATCCCCTATATATATATATATATATATATATATATATATATATATATATATATATATATATATATATATATATATATATATATATATATATATATATATATATATATATACTAAAAGATTAACACATCTCTAAAAGTTTCCGCTTAATTTTCCCGCCTAAGTGACACTATATAATAAAATATTTGCCTTCTATTTAATTGATCTCACTATCTATATTTACTCTTATTAGAAAATTTACCTCCTAATTTTAACGGTAATTATGGTTATAATCCTCCTATATACAAAGAGAATAAAATTTCTCTAAAGTTTTCTTTCCAGAGTGCTCAAGCTTAAGGCTCCGTTTGGCAAGACATTTCAGGTACCTGTTTTGACTGAAGTAGTTTTTTTGAGAAAAATTTTAGGTAGTTTATTTTTCTGAAAGTGTTTGGCAGGTAGCTTATTTGCCCTATTTGCCCAAATAAGATACCCAAATAAGCTACCTGAAATGACATACTACCTAGAGTAGCATTTCACATTTCAGGTACCTGATTCTTGGTAATATTACCTTTTTACCCTTCCAATTTATAATATAAATAATTATTATATCCTTTTACGTCATTTTACCAAAATAAGCTACTTTTTCAGTTAGTTTGCCAAACATTTTTTTATACAATCAGTCACCTCATCAGCTCCTAATTTTCAGTTACCTTATCAGCTACCTTTCTAGATTTCAGGTAGCTTTTCAGTTTCCAGGTACCTTATCAGGTTTCAGCTACCTATTCAGTTCGTTTTACCAAACAGAGCCTAAATATGGAAATAAATTAGATTTTCATTCATTAAACTAATTTTTCATTAAAAATAATATTTTCATCATCAAATTTAAAAATATAATCTTTTAACTAAAATAATACAAAATTGGCATAAAACTATAAACGACTACTATAAATAAACATAAATTATTACAGTATTAGATACAGTCTTCACTGAAATATTGCCACTATGGGAAAACTGGTATGGTGGATTTATAGCAAGCCTGACAGTTTATGGGTTAAATGGGTTCACCAAATATACTTGCGAGGAGAGTCTTGGTCAAATCGCCTTCCTAAGACTCATATATGAGTGGGAATTGGAAGGCCATTTGTAATACTAGGGATTTGTTCAAAAATGGGTATGCTAATGGAGTATGGCTTGCTGATCAGAAAGATTATAGTGTTAGGTCTGGGTACGGATAAGACATAAAGAACCTAAAGTAGGTTGGGCAAAGCTAGTGTGGAATAAGAGGGCTATGCCTAAGCACGGTTTTCTGAATTGGCTTATCCTCAGGAATGCACACAATGTCAAAGATAGACTGTTTAGGATTGGAGTTAGCGCAGATGATAAGTGTTGTATCTGCAATACTGATAAGGAAACTGTCACTCACATATTCCAGCAGTACAGGTATACTAAAGAGATCGTGGCTGAAGTCTGTGTATGGCTTAATATTCCTACACCTCAGGGTAATGGAATAATATGGCTGGGTAGGAGGAACTGGCCACAAGTGAAGAGAGACATTGCATTGCAGTCTTTATGGCTGTGTATTGCGCTATTTGGCAGCAGAGGAATGCAACAATATTGGATGGTGTGTTAATGAGACCTGGTATTTGACTTCACAATGCAAATCCCTAATGAGAATCAGGCTGATGAACCAGATGAATAGAGTTATACTTCCTAGAGATAGAGAACGGTGATAACGGGGTAGAGGTCGTCGTACCCGATCAAACAATTTACTCAACTAGTAAAGGGTAGTCGAGGTCGAACCACAAGGAGCAAGGGTGATTACTAATTGTTTAAATTCTTATGCTTAGCTGAGTCGACAATAAAAGATGAGGTTGTTATACTAATGCTACCTAAGACAAAATGAAATACAAACTAAACAAAAGAAAGGTGAATGAGCAAGAAAGAAGGACAAGTTGTAATTCAAATGATTAAAAGGCCTAGAACTCGGTTCTCCCACAACAATTCATAATTCCACATATTGATTCCCTAGGCTAATCGTTTAGGTAAACGGGCAAGGAGGAGATGACTCTAATTCGCCTAAGACCCCCCTCTCGGGTTCGAAATAGGACACTAGCACTACCCACCAACCCCCCTCTCGGGTTCGAAGGTCGGAATCCCTAACTCAACACCCGACAACCCCAAAAACATGCATATTTCCAAGGTGGTCAAGAACTTGGTCAAGGTCATTAGGTACTCATCGTATTCCAGGTCATCCCACTCCTCCTCTCGGAGGTCGATTTCAAACGCTAAACGGGAGGTACTCTCCCTTGGTTCTCCCTTTCGGTCTCAACCTAGGTTAGCAATAGGGTCAAATTCCGGGTACCCGATTCCCAACCTAACCAACTCTCGTTGGTGGACAAGGGTCACAAATCAACATTACCCAAAAAATGGCCCATAAACAAATCAATCCTCTAGTCTACCCTTACCAATCTCCCCAACAATTAGCCTTTATGTGAATCAATTAATGAAATTACTCATGTTGGGTTAAACCGAGTCCTAGTGAAAGACTACTCACTACTCATTACTAATCTAACACAAGACACATAACTAACTACTCTAAACATGGTATTACACAAAATAAACTTATAAAGATTAAAACTTTAACTAATCTAATGACTAAATATGAATAAACTAACACTAAATATATATGGTAAGAGGATTAAAGACTAAAACTTTAACTAATTAAAGTAACTAAACTAATTAAATACATAACAATAATTAAATAACAATAAGAGAAAGAGAGAAGAAATGATACCAAACTTAGAGGAAAATTGTATATATGAGATGAAATTAGTCTTATAAACCCAAAAGATTACATCTTGAATCACTAATTGATCTATTTTTAAACTAAATTTGAGTGTGTTTATGAGGAAAATACCTAAAACTAACTATTCCTACTATTCCTGTTCGTGCTCTCTACCAAGAACCCAAAAACAAAAGTGAGAGCTGCTCTCTCCTTCCGTTTTCTCTGCCCGAACAAAGAAACAAACAAAAAGGAAGGCCCCTTGACTTGTGGTGCTAGTCGCGTTTTTATGTGAATGCTAGAGACAAAAGTTGGGCTTTGCTTTTGTTCACTTGTTGCTAAGAAATCTTGGACATGTAGAGGCCCACATCAACATGCCACAATCCACACCCACAAATAATTAGCATCTGAATTCCACTTGATGGTTCCATTCGGCTTTCTTTCACTCGGTTTTCTTCGACATGGTACCTACAAGTCAAATAGATAGAAGCAGTACCAAAATCTCGACAAATAATATAGATTGACATTTATTAACATAAACAACTAATATTCTATTTTATTATAAATTGAGTGAATAATGTTATAGTCGAGTCACTAATTTGACAAAATAAGAGATAAAATGTGAGGTAAAAAACGAGTAAAATTGAGTGTTATCAAACGGATTCAAAACATCCTAATGTAATCTGTGTTAAATTATGATGTATCTTGTAACATTGGTTTGAGCTTAATGAGAATTACTTACATTTCACACAAAAAAAACTATTACAGTATTACCCTTATTATTAACTTCGGGACGAAAAAAAAATTAATTAAAAGAATTTTATATAATTAAAATATTTTCATAAAAAATACATGATAAGGCTAAAGTCGTATCACCAAATCAAAGTAAATCTATCTCAAGACTAACAAGAATAGCTAGTGGTAAGACAGGTATCGAATCCACAGGGAGGCGGTAAAAAATAAGCCTGTAAATATCTAAATTGTCTAAAGGTAACCGTTTTCTGGGGGTTTGTTTTGTTGTTTATCTAACCAACTAATTGCGAGTAATAAAAAAAGGTTTAAACAATGATATTAAAAGTCTAGGATTTCCGGTTCACTAGGTCAATTATATGGGGTCTATTAATCAATTGCTAGATCTACCAAGTTGTCTAAGGTCATAAGATCGGTCGACTCTATTATGCCCTTTAGATCGATTCTAACATGCGGTCGCTATAATTAGATACAATCTATTTGATTATCGCAGCCTATATTAATTCTAACCCGGTCGGTGAAAGGATTAATTCGCTACACTAATTAGCATCTCAGGCCTAAGTTAATTAACTAAAATAAGAACAATAATCAAACGGCAACTTAAACGATTTCACTAACAATTAATCAATTTCCCCTTTCTAATTAACCTAGATCCTCTTCATCCTAGATGAGGAATTTAGCTACTCATGACTAAAGCAATAACAACAATAATAATAATTGAAGACACGATTAAGAACATGAAATAAGAACAATAATTGAATAACATAAACTTGAATGATTAATTGTTGAAGAAAGATTAGTACCGTAGCAAGGAAAGATTGAAGCTAGAGAGAGTATTCAGCCGTATGAAAGAAAAATAAAGCGTAACCTAAATAAAAACGTACGAGTCTCTAATTTATAATACAAATAACTGTTTTAGGAAAATCTGGAAAATAATCTGCCAGAGAGGTTCCTCGATCGAGCCTGAGGTGACTCGATCGAGGACGATTGCTCGATCGAGCCTCATGGGACTCGGTCGAGGAACCAGCTTCACATACCGTTTCTTCGTTTCTTTCACTTCTAGCCTTCATGCTACCTTGTTCCTCGTGCCATGCTTCGTGTATTCTACTATGCCATCTCTGCTACGCTCATCTTAGCTTGATTATCCTCATAATGCGTCATTTCTACATTGAAACACAAAATAGCGTCAGTATCGACAATTCAATGAAATAAGGCATATAAATGATATAAAGGAACGAAAACGGTACGTAAAATGGTATGAAAGGAGCTATAAAAGTATATATAAAAGTGATACATCAAACTCCCCAAAACCAACCCTTTGCTTGTCTTCAAGCAAAGCAATCAAACCAACCAAAGGACAACAAACAAATGGTGAATGAATAACTCAGAGCAAATGTCTAGGCACATGCAAATCCCAGCTATCCACATCTATAACAAAGTAATGACCAAAAATTGTGCCAATAAAAAAAAATCAAATACACGGGTAACAGATTAACGCAGCTCTTACTCAAGATGTGACATGATACCGACACTCAGCCAAATGCTTTTCAACCTTGCAAGACAATTTTGTTGGATTCTCGCGGTTTCACTCATGCACTCTAAAGGGGTGAGATATATGTAAGATAGAAAGAATAAAGACACTCACTCAACTTATGAAACATGCATGCAATCTAATGTTATAGAAGATTCTCCAACTAGTGCGCATTCACAATACAGACCAAGTACATGTATCAAGGACAGAATGTTGGTAAAGTGGCATGGGTATAGAAGTGGCTTGTGCAAAAGCACGTATGGATATGTGAGGCTCAGACGGTAGTTGCAGCGCTAAACCAATAGTCAAATCTAATAATAAATGTAAAAATCATCCAACTGGAGAAATTATCTCAACTTTGACAACATATGAGAGAATGAAAAGGCTCTACAAATCTATATATATATATATATATATAAAAGAGAGTTTTTTCGAGCGATTCTAGAGCGTCCACATCATCAACAATTAATTTAGGAAAGTTTCATAAATAATATTTTCCACATAAAAAATAAAGTGGAGAATCTTTTAATTATTATAATATCTATATTTCCTATTTTATATTCATGAGAAATTTCTAATTTTTATATAAAAACTTTGACATTTCATTTGACAAACAAATGTTGTTATAAAAATTATGAAGATTATATAATTAGATTCGTGGTAAAAAATGCTTTCATTAGAGTATAGATTTCATATGATTTGCACATACGAGTATTAAAGATGGTGTACTTCTTTTAATATGTTATATGTCCCACATCGAAAAACAATGTTAATGTGGTGATTATAATAAGTATAAATTATAACATTGTCCCACATCGAAAGATTAACATAAGGTGGGTGATCCTATGATTATAAATAGGAGTCATCATTGGAACCTATATACCAACCAAAAACCTTTTGAGTCTCTTAAGTATTGTTTTAGAGAGCTCTTAAGAGTTTATATCATTATCTTCACAGTATGATATATACATATTTTTTTTATATTATGTATTATATTCAAGTGATGTTTATAATCTTTATATAAAAACTTATATATCTCATTTGCCAAAAAAGTATTATAAAAAAATGTACGATATTAATAAATAGTACTCCCCCCATTCAAGACCAAATACAACATTTTCATTTACACACTTGCCAAGACACAATTACAACGTAAATATCTTTAAGTTTACATTATAAAAAATTTAAAAATTTGATATTCTCATTGTACTTTATAAGTGAATCAAATAAGATCCTACATGACCATATTTTGTCTTACATATTGCAAGGAATCGTAAAGATTCTATTCGTTCATGAATAGTGTAAAAAAGGAATGTTGTATTTGGTCTTGAATCGAGGGAGTATAGTATTTGCTCATTATTATTAACCCGAGTTAGATGTCGAATTATGTGCGAAACAGATGGTGTATTTCTAAGTATGTTATTTGTCCCACATTGAAAAATATGTTGCTGTGGTGAATATATTACGTATAAATAATAGAATTGTCCCACATCGAAAGTTTAGCATATGATTATAAATCGAAGGCATCCTTAGAACCTAAATACCAACCCAAAACCTTCTAAGTCTCTTAAGCATTGTCTTGGAGAGCTCTTAAGAGTTTATATCATTATCTCCACGATATGATATATATGTTTTATATTATGTCAAAGTGATGTTTATAATTTTTGTATAAAAACTTATGCATCTCATTTAGCAAAAAAGTAACATAATTTTTTTTTTTTTTGAAAAATTATATAATTAGAATCGTGGTAAGTAAATGCTAACATTAGAATATAGTATCATATTATTTGCACATATTTGTTTGTCCCACATTGAAAAATAATGTAGATGTGGTAAATATACTACATATAAATAGTTGAATTGTCCCACATTAGAAGATTATCATGAGGTGAGGTATCACATGATTATAAATATGAGTTATATTTGAAACTTAGGGGTATCAACCCAAAATCTTTTGAATCGCTTAAAAATTATCTTAGAGAGTTCTTATAGGAGTTTGTATTAATGAAAAACCTTAGTTACAACAATACCATACAAATATTAATCACGTAAATATTTATAAAAGCGATTATATATTACTATATTAGTGATATTATAATGTTTATTTTAAGACAATCGATAGTATAATAATTTTATTTAAGATAAAATCATAATAAAAAAATAAAATGGGTGCTAAATATACATAAATTGGTTATTAATGTGTCATATAATGATAATCTCTGCACTAAATAGAAAATTTAAGAATTATAATAAAATCAAGTGCTGCATAAAAAGATCTTGAATCTACAAACAAATCAATAATGAGCTTTTTTTACTTTGATAAATAGAAGAATTAAATCTTTTTAACTTTCAAATATAGGTAATATTATGCCTCATTACATTTGAGTAACTATAACACATCATAATTTTTAACCATTAATAAAAATCGCACCAGAAAAAGAAAATATTTTGCATTTTTTTATACATTTTATTGCTCCCTCAGTTACATCTTAAAAGTCGTGTTAGGAAAAAAAAATGTAATTTAAATTATATCATTTGTACATATTTTAATTGTGACAAAAAATGGAAAAGATCGTACGAATATAAATAGATAGTATAGTATTTTCTCATTATTATTAAACCGGGCTGGATATCGAAATAGGTGCAAAAAAGATGGTGTACTTTTTCGTGTGTTATTTGTCCCACATTGAAAAATAATGCAGGTGTGGTAAATATACTACATATAAATATTTGAATTGTCCCACATCAGAAAATTATCATAAGGTTGGGTGATCTTAAAAATTAATTTAGGAAAGTATCATAAATAATATTTTTTGATGTAAAAAATAAAGTAGAGAAGCTTTTAATTATTATAATATATATTTCCTATATTATATTCAAGTGATGTTTCTAATTTTTATATAAAAAAATTTACATTTCATTTGGCAAAAAAATATCGTTAGGAAAATTATGAAAATAACATAATTTGACTGGTGGTAAAAATGATATCATTTGCGTATAAATTTCATATAATTTGTATATATATATATATATATATATATATATATATATATATAAAATTGTGTATTTCTTAGTATGTTATATGTCTCACATTGAAAAATAATGTAGGATTATATAAAAATAATATAATTGTCCCACATTGAAAGATTAACATAAGATGCAGTGGTCTTATGATTATAAATATGAGGCATCCAACCTAACATCTTTTGCGTCTCTTAAATAAGATGTTTTGACTTTTGATCTATCTAAATAAATGATAAGACATAAGATGTAAATATTAAGACCTTATAACCAATTTTTGTTTACTAAGTTAATTACCCCGTTGCAACGCACGGGCATCCAAACTAGTATGCATTAGACTCCAGTAATTACCACTCACAACCTCCTAACAAAACTTAATGAAGCAAGAATTTCTTTTTTCTTTTTATTTTTCTTCTCTTTTTTTTTTCTTTTTGTGCTTTTTTTTTCGAATTCTTTTTTTTTTTTTTTTCATTACTTCATAATATTTCTCTTTTCAACATAGGAGGTCACACAATTGCTACAAAAAGATAGCTACTACCCACATGACAATAAAAGTCCCAATCCAACCAAAGCAGCTATAACAATAAAGACTCAAGCAACTGCGACTGTCCCGAAAAAGGTAGGCAAATTCTGGAATGTAGCTAAGAAATAGGATATAAAATGGCTACATGGTTCAAACGGGCTAACAAAAACTGGGTAATGTATGGCATATTTGAACAAAAAGAACCATCTTTCCTCATGTACTCAATTATATGAACGCGCAAAAGCTAAGAAACTAATGTCACATTTATGCAATTTGATGTTACATATTCCACAAGGAGACCACACTCTTCAGCCTAAATAACAATGAGACCGGTTTATTGATGTTCCCGGCCTATGAAGCTCTAAAGACCTCAGAAATTTAAGTGGTTTACCAACAAAATAAAGTCAAATCTACTCCGCATAAGGCATATTGTGACGGTCAAGACTTGAGTAAAGAGGTTTGTTCATCATAGCTAACGGGTCAAAACAATGTACATGGACAACTAGATGGGATTCAAATGCAAAGACAAAGCAAATTATCATCATTGTTAAACAATTCACCAAGACTCGACTCAAAATAAATAAAACATGTTTTTTGTATTTTATAAATTTTTCAATTTTTTTTTACACACAACAATAAAATAAACACAACAATAAATAAATACTCTCCCCCAAACCTAAATGTCACAGTGTCCTCATTGTGACGCTTACAGCTTAGCAATCACACAGAAATCCAGCAACCTATGGGACACAACTAACAAAGGGAAGAGGGAAAACAAGAAATGCAATAAAACAACAAAAAAAAACAGGAAAGATAATACCAGCTGTAATGCAGTAGCCTCCCCCAAACCAACTGGAAAGTGAGGGATGTAGTGACTAGCTGTCACTACTGGGCTCCATCATCATTATCAAAGTTGGCTTCATCGAAGCCATCAATCTCAGCCTACAAAGACAGCAGCTCAGGATCAGAACGACCAGCTCGTCTAACACGGCCTCTAGAACGGCCACCTCCCGGGATAGCTGTAGCGAAAGTAGAAGCTCCAAACTGACCAAACTGTCCACGCTGAGATAAAGGGACACCGACATCCTCGGTAAAAACAGAAGAAGGCTGATGGGGACGGACTGGAGTGTAGAAAGGACGACCCAAAGCACCATAATCAGTACTAAACTGTCCAAACTCAGCAGGAGTCACTCCATAAAGGTGGAAGACACGTCTATCATCACCGGGTGTGGTGTAATAGCTAGGAGAAACGCCCGTGTACTGTCCCCCTCGCAGCAAGATTCATAGCCTCCATCTGCTCCCACATACGCCGCTCAGTCAATGCGGTGGTAATGCCCTCATGAATCCTCACCTCTCTCGTAAGGACTGGATCAAAATGATAGCCCTGGGTAGGATAGGCTGTAGGAGGTGGAGAAGGAGGAGTAGGCTGGTAAGAACCAGGTAAGTGGGTGGCAGACTGACGACGTCTCCGACGCCCACCAGTGGTTGTAGTAGTATTGGAACTGGAAAAAGTGACCAAGAGGTCCTATGGGATCAGATAAGTGACAGGTGGGGGTCTCTCCCTAGCTGTACTCTCCTCAAGAGGATCCACAGCTGGCAATCGGTCACAAGGCAAAAGCATATAAGAGTGACCCCAGACTTTCCAATAATGATCATTCACGTTCCTAATGTCAATGTAGGAGACATCACAGCGCAAGTGGTCGTCATCAGCTAAGGGCTCATGGTCATCCATAGGCTCGTAAGGGTTACCCCCCCCCCCCCCCCCCGAAAATCACATACAACCCGAGCAATCCTAGTGATGAGGGCACCACAATCTAGATCCCCATATCTCCCGATCAAACGGTCAAAGGCTGAGCACACAAGAGCAGGGGGAGAAAACTGGAATGTCCTCTCCTGAAATGGGTTCAGGTAACTAGCAAGAATCAAGACCTCTATGGTAGAGGCCTTGCTCTTGTAGTACCTCCCGTAAAGCAAGTAGCTCAAATACCGTAGAAAAAATCGAAGACAAACATGTTGGACATCCAACAAAGACATACTACTAACATCTGCATCCGCATAGCCAGTAAACAAGAGAAAATATCGGATTGCAGACATCCCACTGGCATTATATAAATCCCTCTCAGTGTGCTTATCAATCCCCAGGATTTCTGAAAGACGGTCAAAAGTCAAAGACCGTTCCACATTAAGCAACCTAAACCGAATAAGGTGGTCACTGGGGAAGTAGGCATATGAGCTCAAAAACTCAAGAGTCGGGGCAGGATAAGACAACTCGTGAAGCAGAAAAAGACCCTGTAAACCAATCTCAACGAACATGCCTAACATAATATCATCAATCTTCAAAGTTCTTAAAATTTTCCTATCCACACATCTAGTAGCACTCATGGATTTAGTCATCAAAAACTCGAACCTGTCCCTATGTTCCTTGTCACGGAACTCAACAAAAGGATAATCATCAAAAGGTGATAAGTCCTCCTCCTCGGAAGACTCCACTACCTCCGGTTGACGAATGGGAGCGCTCCTCTCCCGTGTCCTCTTGTTTTCTTGCCTAGTAGAAGATATTATCTGCAAAATAGACAAGTATACAATCATACCCCAACTAAGAAGCAAAAACAGACCCGTTTTTTGGCAAATATGGGTCGAAAAATCGATTTTTAAGACCGAAAATCACAATTAAACCATCCAAAAAGCTAGGGGATCATGATTATATATCAAATAATGAAGATTCCAAGAATAATAACACAATTTCTAACCAATTTAATGCATAAATTCAACCCGGATTTTGAAGAACCCGAATTCCCAAATTAGCAAATTAGGCATTTAATTCAACAAATAAAGGGCTAAAAAGCAAGGAAATAGCAATTGTATATAAGCAATGTAAGATTCAAAGCAATAAACCCAAGATTTAAGCAAGAGATTTCAGATTTTCCGGGACAATAAGAGAGCAAATCGGGACTTATGTTAGCAAATAGAGCAATGAAATTGCAAAAATAAGCACAATAGATTGATGTAATCACTTAATAAGCAAACAAACACAAGTTTTATGTGAGATTTGATGATGATTGATGATGAATTAAGAGAGAAAGAGGGATATGGCAGTCGAGATATGCAAGAAGAGTGACGGAATGAAGAAAAGAATTGGAATTATTAAGAACAAATAAAGCATAAAAACGGCTTGGAAAAAAATCGCGGAACCCGGTTCAACTTGGTGCCTCGATCGAGCCTGAGGTGACTCAATCGGGGACGATTGCTCGATCGAGCCTCATGGGACTCGATCGAGGAACCAGCTTCACAGACTGTTTCTTTGTTTCTTTCACTTCTAGCCTTCATGCTATCTCGTTCCTCGTGCCATGCTTCGTGTATTCTACTATGCCATCTCCGCTACGCTCATCTTAGCTTGATTATCCTCATAATGCGTCATTTCTGCATTGAAACACAAAATAGCGGCAGTATCGACAATTCAATGAAATAAGACATATAAATGATATAAAGGCACGAAAACGGTATGTAAAATGGTATGAAAGGAGCTATAAAAGTATATATAAAAGTGATACATCAATACACTTCAAGAAATTACTCATTTCTCTTTATTATTTCAAGAAAATTCATTAGGTATAAATCTAAAATCTATAAGTAATACAGTAAAAAATTTAAAGTTCTATATATACCGCGCATTTGCGCGGGATCTATATTAGTTTATTAACAAGACATTACAACCTATATATAATACAATGGTTCTAGGTTAATGAGAATTACAAAATACTCCATCCGTCCCGTTCATTTGTTTACCTTTTTTATTCTTTATGAAAAGTATTTTAATCAAAGGTAAACAAATGACTGGAACTAGTATAGACCCGTGCAATATATGCACGGTATATATAGTTTTTTAGTTTTTTTTAGAGTATTATTTATAAATTTGAAATTGACAATTTATTTTTCATGTTTCATTTCATTAGATTTTGATTTGAAAAACTAAAATTAAAATCTTAAGAAGTCATGAATTTGAGTATTTTTAATGAAAATTTTTCTTTTACCGAGAAAATAATGATGTTATTTTGTAATTTTTTTACTAATAACATATTTTTTAGCCGCAACTTCTTAAAATGTCAATGAAATTTTATCGTAACATTTTTTTTAAGAACTTCTTTATCACAAAAAGGCTGGAGATAAATTTGTGAGAAATGTAAAATATTGAATCTTATAAATATTTACATTTAAAAAATTATGCCTATTTATAATTCATCATATGATTCATATCTATAGTATATGCTAAAAATATAAAACCCATTTTAGGAAATATTTTTATTCGGGAAAAATAGGAGTTTCACCTATTCATTTATTAAATAGGGGATTGAGGGAGTACAAAATATGGAAACGGTTACAAAGATTATTAACTTGTAAAAACAATAGGAAAGAATATCACTAAATACTAGTTTCCTTAGCATATTCTCCGTTCAATTCATAATATTATTATTATATAGTTTTAGATTAGATATATAAAAAATCACAATATTTTTATTATACTATTAGGAAAGTAATTATATTATACTCCAGTTTCATCTTTTTTTCCAACTTTTTAATTTAGGAAAAAACTTCAATTTTAAGAGTGTAGTCATATCATAAATTAAAAAGTTGAAAAAAGATGAAACTGAAAAGACAACTTTCCTTAATATGATCGGCTCTATAAAGATTTATACAACTATTAAGTTATCGAGCCAAGCTCGAGCTGCTCATTGTTGGAAATGATGGCTTGCTAAAGTACTTTTCAACAAATGCCCCTGTTTGTTTGACATCCCACATCGGTGGAATATTGCTTCCACCCTTGGCTTATATATGAACTAGTTCTCTATTGGTCAAGTGAGTGGAGCAAAGGGGTTTTTGTTGTAAGTCTTGGGCCTGTGGGTTTGGGTCCAAACACACGCGCGCGTGCCGGTCCGGCCCGGCTCGAGCTCGGGCTCGGGTTTGGGTTTGGGTAGAGCACCTGTGTATGTTGAATTAGTCAGTCAATGAGACTGTTAGTGCCTGCGATTAAGGAGATTAATCCGTTGCTCTATTTTTGCTATAAATAGAGCAACCTGTTTCACTTCTAAAAATACAATTCAACACTCTCCTCTTTCTCTTATTTCAATTTCCGACATTATATATTTATGGGTAAAGTATGTCTTCGTTCCATAGCTCCTGGCCTTAAGTGAGCAAGTCTAGGCGTTGCAGTGTCAAACCTTGAGGAACTACCGGTGTTTGCTGATCGCCACCACGGTCGCGCTGAAATAGTTTTCAAGGCAGAGGTCTTCTTACCTCGTCGCTGCAAATCGGTTCTAATTTCTGATCTCTTTCTTTCATTGTTAATGCACTTCGTGATAACAATTTGAAAGAAGGCCTCGTTCGTGATATTGCTTATGCAGTTAGTAGACTGAGTCGTTATACACATAACCCTAGTAGTGAACATTGGACTGCTCTGCGTCGTTTACTAAAATACCTAAAAGGAACATCTGTTTTATGTTTGCATTATAGTAAATTTACTGTTGTGTTGGAAGGATATTGTGATGCAAATTGGGTTTCAGGTAACGATGAGATCTGTTCTACTAGTGGTTATGTCTTCACCATGGGTGGAGGTGCTATATCGTGGAAGTCTACTAAACAGACTTGTATTACATGCTCTACCATGGAGTCGGAGTTCATAGCTCTTGAGTTGGCAGGACAAGATGTTGATTGGTTGAAAAAGCTATTGGCAGATGTACTAGTGTGAGGAGGACAACAGAGTCCGGTCTCCTTACAATGTGACTCACAAGCAGCTATTGGTGCTGCTAAGAATAGTGTCTATAATGCGAAGAAACGACACATTCGAATCAGACATGCTGCAGTTAGACAACTCCTTGATAATGGAGTTATCGCTTTGGACTATGTGAAGTCCGAAAGCAATTTGGTTGACTCCTTCACTAAGGGGTTGACTAGGATATTAGTTGCCAAAACGTTGAGGGGAATGAGGCTTAAGTCCTTAAGTCAAGAGTGACTAGGTCTCAAGCTTCTATTCCTATGGCGATGTATGATTCATAGCCTTAAACGGTGGTGCTTTTGAGACGCACTTGATGAATTGTACACCGGGTTGGATTTATGTCCTTAATGGCTCGTGTAAGAAGTGCTATTGAGAAGCACTTGAGCCACCTACCTAGGTGTGATGATCATAAAGACTATGAGAAGTCTTGTGAACACATCTATAAGAACCGAGGTAAACGCATGGCTTTAAAGAGCGCGTTGCACTTTGAAATCGCGGAACGATCATATTTTGAAGGTATGATATGTGTTGTGGGGGTATAAACCGTAGCTCAGTTAGGAATTCAAATCGCAAGATATTCTAAGTTGTTTCCTCATTTCACTAAAGTGTCAATTCAAATCGAAAGATATTGATACCGAAGTATCCAATCCTTCCTTTACCCAGGAATTTCTTCCTCTCTTTCTCTTCGCCATCAGTGGGGGATTGTTGGAAATGATGTCTTGCTAAAGCAATTTTCAACAAATGCCTCTGTTTGCTTGACATCCCACATCGGTGGAATATTGCTTCCACCCTTGGCTTATATATCAACTAGTTCTCTATTGGTCAAGTGAGTGGACCAAAGGGGATTTTGTTGTAAGTCTTGGGCCTGTGGGTTTGGGTCCAAACACACGCGTGCGCCGGCCCGGCCCGGCTCGAGCTCGGGCTCGGGTTTGGGTAGAGCACCTGCGGTACGGGCCTTGGCCCACTTTTACTCTTTTGGGCTCGTGTGTGTAATGGGCTGTCTACATTCTTTCTGGTGGTTGTGTGTGTTGAATAAGTCAGTCAATAAGACTGTTAGTGCCTGCGATTAAGGAGATTAATCTGCCCCCCACTAAGTCGGTCTTGACTGTTGCTTTTGTGGAGCGGTTTTGATGTGTTGTTGCTCTATTTTTGCTATAAATAGAGCAACCTGTTTCACTTCTAAAAATACAATTCAACACTCTCCTCTTTCTCTTATTTCAATTTCTGACATTATATATTTCTGGGTAAAGTATGTCTTCGTTCCATAGCTCCTGGCCTTGAGTGGGCAAGTCTAGGCGTTGCAGTGTCAAACATTTGGGAACTACCGGTGTTTGCTGATCGCCACCACGGTCGCGCCGAAATAGTTTTCAAGGCAGAGGCCTTCTTACCTCGTCGCTGCAAATCGGTTCTAATTTCTTATCTCTTTCTTTCATTGTTATTGTACTTCGTGATAACACTCACGAACTTTCTCGTCTCATTATCACCCATAGTAACAAATAGCTTGATAGTAATGAAAGTAATATTATAATAACATTAATAATGAAAATAATATAAATGTGTATTATAATTTGCTTGATAAATTATATCTTAATCATAATTTTAAGAGTAATTGCCGGGTGTGTTTGTTGTAAGAAAGTGATGATATGTGTGGTGTTATAACTTATAAGTCTTCAAAAGTTTATTAATGAAATTCACATTTCACCCAAAAAAAAAATTATTATGAAACGACTATGCAAACAATGATTATCTAGTTGTGATTGAATGTTGAAATAGGAAGTTCAACTTATCCTAGTGAGTAGTGACGAATCTATGGACTTTAAAGATAATGACATCATGCTAACGTACTTTCAATATATAGTTGAATAAATAAATAAGTTTAGAGACGGAATATCCTAGCCGAAAAGGGTGACGGTCTCCATGTGTAAATCATATACAACCAGGGTGACGTTTGAAAATTTCGAAAGTTTTTTAGTTAAAATTTTCGAATTTTTTCAAGGTCCCCTTATAATATTACCCTTTCGCCGCGTACTTAAAATCCTGGCTCCGCCATTGTATACTACTAACATTTTGCCAGACAACAAAGCTTCCAATGCTAAACTGAGTACCAACTTTGAGACATCCTTCATTTGTGAGGGTCATATATCTCTTGATAAGGGGATAAGTGCTCTCGGGATAATCCAACGGCGGAAGGGGAATAACATCACACTGGTAAGGCCTATGAAAAGGGTCATATGAAAAAATGTCACTGTCACCATTCAATAGAAACAGTCCATTACGGAACACGACACTGCGTCCTGCACCATCAGCTGCGAAAGTGAACTCACAAGGAAACGGTACCCAGAATACGCGCCAATCATCAATATCAGAACCAGAGTCAAAAACGTATATATTCAGAAAATCCTGCTGTTTATCCTTGATGAAGACTACAACCGTGTACCCAATCTTGTCGAGGTCATAGTAGGGAGCGTCATGAATGGAACCCAGAGTAGCCCAAACCCTAGTATTATGTCCGTGTGGCTCTTGTCGTAAGTAGTAACAAGTGAAGCCAACACGAATTAGATTATCGCTGGTTGCAGCAGGGAGTGCAGGTAGTTCTGCCCAGCGGTTAGTGAACGGACTGCACACATAAAAAATATCGTACGTGGGACTACCATATAACTTGGCATCTTTAAACGTGGCTTCTAGTAAGACGAAACCACCACAAGTGCCCTTTAACTCGACATTCCGCAGGATCCTCGTTAACCCAGTAGGGGGATTACAATGGGGATAATTGTTATAGTTAACTGCGCTTAGAGACGGAATGAAATCAAAAGACGAGGCAATATCCACATAATCATCGTCATGAACTAGTGGCAAGCAAAGCACCTGTCTACGCCAAGGCCGGTACAGCAACATCTGAGGTGAAGGAGGAGTAGTAATATGATGGAAGTCGACAAACATGGACGAGTCAATAAGACGACAAAATCTCTTACACACACATCTGAGTTGTAAAAGTAACTTGACAGGCAGCTTAACCAAGATTTCAATCAATACATCAGTAAATTTAAACAATGGTGAACTCGAGAAAGTCGAGACCTTCGAACATGAAGAATATCTCCGTCGCCTTTTCATTGCTGCGGATTCCATGCTTGTAATGTAATGTAAATTTGCTAATAAACTAGATTAATAAATAAAAACTACTACTAAACCCTAATTGCACCCAGAGCTTAATGATACGATGCTATATATATTTGCTAATCTAATCCAATATATACACACAATCTATATTTATCAATCTATCAATCTATCAATCTATCAATCTATCAATCTTAATAAAGGAAGCTTTTTTCGAGCGCTTACAGAGAATCCAATTTTTATGAACTACTAAATAATAACTAAAAACTTAATAAATCATAAAATTAATTGTTAATTAGTCTAATATGAGTACCGTTTATTAATCACAAGGGATGGTATCTTGGGTTATTGTATTTCAATTGGACAAGGATTGTTTAAGATAAAACTTCTTTTTACTGATGGTAGACGTTTTCAATTATAAGTGTTTAATGTAGTTATAATATAGGAGTAATAGTTAGTGGTTTAGTCTTCCAAGGAATTTTATATTTTTTTTGTTTACAAATCCTAACTCAATCCAATTACTCTCTTTTCTAAGGAGTATAAATATAGAGCTTTTAGATTCCCTTCCGTCCATGATAAATTTTGATATTGATATTTATGTTTTTGGTTTTAATAATCATGGAGATTAATTTGTCTTTCAATATTATAGTTGTTTTTATTATTTTTTAAACGGATTATAAGATATACATGTCAATTTTGTCATGTATACGGTTAAATTGGGCATCTATTTTATTTATTGTACTTTTGTGTATTTACATTCTCATAAACGCGCGAATTGTTTATAGTGTGAATTATACTAATCAATTTATCCTTATTATGGTCAGGTTATTGTGTAAGCGGCAACAGGAGATGAATAGAATAAACAAAATATAAAGTGAAAAGGTATTTTATGATGATGTTTGCATATTTATTGTCTATTATTTGCGTTAAAAATAAATTACGCTTAGTTGGTTGGATTCTTCACTTTAATTTTTAATTCTTTAATTATTCACAAGTTCTAGAAAGAGACAACTTTTTCTATAAAAAATCAATTATTTACTATTGAAATAAAAGAAAATTTATTATACAAATGAATAGTCTTGTGAAACCGTCTTACATAATGATTACTGTTAATTATTTGAGATGTACCTAGGATTAGCGGTTTATCACTCCATAGTATATTGACTTTGATGTAATAATTTAGCTCACATAACATTATATGTACTTTATTTTTCCTTAATTTGCATGTTATTTCCCACACATCTAGGCATCTCCTACTACTATAAATTTCACGTCTTTTGCTTTACCATTAATTTATACAACACTATCTATAATGTGCTTTGTGTTTATAGTACTCTGTATACGAGAAGTCACGTAAATTCCTTACTTCAACAATGACAAAAGCAAACGAGAGACCAAATATATGGCAGAGCATATAAAAAACTCGCTGAAAAGCGAGTCGGAAAGATGGACGTTGCTAGCTGAAAGAAGCATACCCTTAGCCGGCCAAACTCATAGAGTCATAGTCATATTCAACGGAGTATTTGTTAATTTAAAAATACATTTATCTCATATTGTGAAACTGGAATTGTTTGATTTAAGTTCAGAAAAGTAAGCTTCGACCAGTTCAGTTCAACTTCTATATAACTTCTATATTTTCAGTTTAGCAAAATTAAGTCCAAGAACGGGACAGTAAAGTATTATTACATCATAATCATACGATATAGAGTATAAAACACTTGAAATTGACATAGAACTCCTAGCTAGGATAACTTTAGACCGTAAATAAATAGGAGAATAAAAATTATTACATTATAAAACAAAAACATTTACACTTATTTTCATAACATCTTTCACGGAAAAATATTTCAAGAATAAAACATATAGACTTCAAAAAACAAGGTCAAAGTGTCGTCTTAGAGACCGCAATAAAGCAAATGGGATAAAAATAAGTTTGTGAAGGGAGTATTTGTGATCAGATTTGAGTTGTCGGACATCACTAGAAATTGATAATTGATCAAGCACTTTATTTAGAGATAAGCTACATCTAAATTATCAAAGTTAATAATAGATGAAACACTTTGTTAAGAGATTAAAGTCAGTCGGCTTCTTTTTCCATGCTAATTTGATTGTAGGTTTACACGGCTACACACGTTTTTTTTAATGGTGTCTTATGTTCTTCGTACGGAGAAACATTCCTTTAGTTGGAAACTTCATAGAAAAAAATAATATTTAATTACTATATCATCTTTTAGTCAAATTTAAAATAATAAGTCTTTTTTGACGAGTCAAGTATTACCCAGATGGGTTGATAAAGCAAAAAGTAAAGTGTTTAATATCCGTCACAAATGGGAATTTATGAATTAAAACTACGTTAGTCTATTATTTCCGGTATTTTTTTCAAATTTGGAATCTCTCACATCGCTCAAAAACGTACTTGAAAAGTTTGATTCTTTATAATCGCTCGAGAAAGGAAGGGCGGAAGTATACAATTAGTTTGATGACAGTTATGTTGCAAATTAAGTTAGTATAAATATCACCGGATACTTTATATTCTATGCACCTTTTTATTTTGAAGGAGAAAAGGTGTATTACACTATTACTCAGTATTTCAAAGAATATAAAGAAGCCGACTTAAAAGTCAGTGGAAAAAATGTTAACAATGAGTTAAGAATCAAATCTATCAAAACCCAGGTAAGTCATACGCCGTAACAGGCAAAAAGATTATACCTTCGAATGTATAACAATATCATACAATTATAAATCTAATTGACCTTATGTCAAAACCAAATTAAACTGAGCCAATTGGCTCTATTCTTTTGGACTTAATTTCACTTATTTTAATTCAGTTAAGCTCTATTCAGTTCAATTTCAGCTTCATTAATTTCAATTCAGTTCATCTCTTAACCCAGTTCAGTTCAACTTCATTCAGTTCAGCTCTGCTCTTTTCGGCTGAATTAACAGAGCCTTATATATATATGTGTATAATTTTTTAGTTATGCTTTAATTATTGGGAGCCTAATACAAATTGGCCCGTGCATCGCAATATCAATATCAATATCAATATCAATATCAATATCTATCTATATTAATTCAAATAAAGATTCACAGGCTTTGTTTATCGGCACAATGTAGTTCAATTTTTTATGCACAAACATACACTGATTTATGAAAAATCAATATCAATATCTATCTATATTAATAAAGGAAGCTTTTTTCGAGCGATTACATAGACTCCACCTTTTATGAACTACCTATGATAAATCTATTAGTTATATTTTATTATTTTACAATTTAAGAATAATATATGAATTTCACCTAAACTTATGCAAGCTTAACACTAACACATTTACCCAAACGATAGAGTTTAGCACCAACACATTCACCCAAATGATAAGAGTTTGTATAAACGAATATTTCAAGAATGTGACTATAATAGAATAGCTTTTATTTTAACAAAAATAAATAAATAAATAAATAAATAGACTATTCTAAATAGCTATACTCCGTATATGGTTTATTTTGGGTAGGACACAATGTGTTTATGTATATATAAATGCTTCTCACGGGGAACTCATGGTAGACTTTAACACAATTATTATTTGTCTTTCTGCTTAGTAATCTCATTTTCTATATTACGTGTACAGGATGTTGGTTACGATGTTTTTACTAATGAATTTCTTTTGTTATGTTGATAGGACAAACTATAAAGACGTTAAATTTGGTTTATAGAGACGTGATCAGTCAATAATATTGTAAGTGGACTATCAATCTGCCTACTTAATTCATTCGCTTTTTTTTATAATATCCACGATGCGATTCTGACGTTGTATCGATGATAAGAAACGCGGTATTTTTGTTTCTTTGGCAGGTAAATAATCCCAAACCAATGCATATAGTTAATAGTGCACCATCAAAGCTTTCCTAAAATAAAAAATAAGATCTCTAGAAGAGGATATGTTTATAGCACGTAATAACCGATTGTTCAAGTTCGTAATTTTGATATTTTGATGTATTGGATCTCACATCTATATTTCAGGTAGCATGGTGCAAAATCATCGTAAATGAATACATGTTCAACACTTTATCGATATGTAGTTTTATTTAGACCAAACCCTATGAGGATCTGAGCATAGATGAAATCGATACTTAAGAGTATTAGTCTAGGTCTCTTTAATCAATATGAGCGTAAAAATAACAACTTAGTCTAAGGTTTCCTTTTTCTACTATCATTCATAAACTACGCTTTGCATGAACTTAGCTCATTGTACATTGTATAAATCTTTATATTTTGGATAATATTAAACAATAACACGACTGTGAACTCTTGGGTGTCTTTTGCATCGAACAAACATGAAAAGGACAAAACACTCTTAAATATTTTTAAATAATACTCTATATGAATTTCATTATGAGATGAATATTGTCTAATTTAACTAAAACTAAAATAGCATAAAGTTGATTCATTATCTGGACAAGTTGAGCGTGTTGCATTATTTAACTTCTAGATATGATTATAATCCAAATAATATAATAATCAAAAAGTTATTCAAATAATCAGCCTTTAACTATAATTGATTAACTTAACGTAAGAATTTAAGAGACAAAGATTTGCCTGTAAAGCATTGATTTTTGTTACTTTGGTGACAATGTGCTATTAACAATATGAAGTGTGTATTAATATGTAGTATACATTAGTGATTTAACAAAGATTTGTCGTGAGGAGATGCAAAATTTAAGGGTAAACGTGATAAGAAAATAGAGAAATCAGAATTTTTGATTAAAAACTCAAAAATTATTCATCAGGTACTCAGGTTAGATCAATTGTTTATGGCCTGGGCATTAATAAGAGACTAAAGGGGTTTAAAAAGTTAGGGAGTATATTGTATTACAGTGTATTATTTTGTAGAGATTGGTTGATATAACAAGTAAATTAATGAGATTTAGATAATAAAAATAGAAAGAATAACAAGACTTTCCGCAAAACGATAAGCTTTTGGCATTCATAAAGAGCTTCAATTTGCGGCGGGATATGTCGTACCATAAATCGAAACATTGAAGGTTATGTAACAGAACACAAATGATTGTTACACACGTTAGACAAGTTTAACGGAGTATAGCGGGAGCCGGGAGGTATGAGCAAGAGTCTGACATATGTTTATATTATACACCTCATGACCTCACTACACTATAGAACATTATGAATAGGCCTATCACTACCTAGCAAAATAATTTTTTTATTTTTTATTTTTTGCATATAATGTATTGCGAGCCTTTAAAGGAAACTTAAGCAAGACGATATTATTTCTAGGCCCGTGCATCACACGGGCATTAAATCTAGTATATATATATAAAAGAGAGTTTTTTCGAGCGATCTGAGAGCGTCCACATCATCAAAAATCAATTTAGGAAAGTATAATTTTTGATGTAAAAAATAAAGTGGAAAATCTTTTAATTATTATAATATGTATATTTCTTAAATTATATTCAAGTGATATTTCCAATTTTTATATCAAACTTTTACATTTCATTTGGCAAAAAAAATATCGTTAAAAAAATTATGAAAATAATATAATTAGCTTTGTGGTAAAAAATGCTATTATTAGAGTATAAATTTCATATTATTTGCACATATTAAAGATGGTGTACTTCTTAATATGTAAAATTGTGTAATTTTTAGTATGTTTTGTCCCACATTGGAAAATAACGTAGGTGTGGTGAATATACTACATATAAATAGTAGAATTGTCCCACATCGAAAGATTAGTATAAGGTGATGTGATCCTATGATTATAAATAGGAGGCATATTTGGAACTTATGTATCCACCCAAAATTTGTTGAGTCTCATAAATATTGTTTTAAAGAGCTCTTAAAATTTTCTATCATTATCTACGATATGATATAAAAAATAAAGTGGAAATCGTTGAGAAATACCCGGGAAAGAGTTAAGAACATGAACAAGAAAATCAAAAAAATACAAAACAACAGGTTTTACTAATGGTAGTCTTCTGACACAGTACAAAACTAAAGATTTTACTAATGGTTGTCTTCTGAATGCAATAATAAAGCGTTAATGAGTCGTTATATATACGATGTAGAGATCCCTATCTAATTAATGATCGAGACTAAGTGGTTTTACCTTTAAAGAAAAATAATATGTATACACTAGTGGGTTTTTTAAGAAGAGACATGTAATTCTTAGTATGTTATATCTTTCACATTGAAAAATAATGTAGGTATGATGAACATACTATGTCTAAATAATTAAATTATACATCTCACATCGAAAGAATAGTATACGGTAGAGTGATTTTATAAATATAAATATGAGGGATCCTTGAAACTTAGATATTAACCCAAATTTTTTTGATATTAAAAATATACTTTTTAGTATGTTATATGTCCCACATTGAAAAATACTGTAGGTGTGTGAATATATTATGTATAAATAATAGAACTGTCTCATATATATACATTTTCTATATTATATTAAAGTGATGTTTATAATTTTGATATAAAAACTTTATATTTCAATTAACAAAAAAATATCGTATGAAAATTATATAATTAGATTGTGACAAAAAAATGTTATCATTAGATTGTAGATTTTATTGTCATTTCTCATTATTAAATCGGGTTGATGTCAAAGTAGGTACAAAAAAAATGGTGTATTTAGTATGTTATTTGTCCTACATTGAAAAGTAATGTAAGTGTGGTGAATATACTATGTATAAATATTAGAATTGTCCTACATCGGAAGATTACCATAAAGCAAAGTTATCTTATGATTATAAATAGAAGTCATAACCCAAATTTTTTTTATTCTCTTAAGTATTGTCAGAGAGAGCTCTTAAAAGAGTTTGTATTACTGTCTCTAGAATAATGATCTCTAACCTAAGTTAATCTTTGGAAAATCTTTTAGTTAATATATATAATATATACTCTGTATTTTTTATTTAATATTCAAGTGGTAATCTGGGAAAGAAAAAGGTGAACACATGGGTACCATTTGTAGAAACTAAAAATTAGGGGTACCATGTGTAATCTATCAAAATTCAAAGTTACCATGAGAAATTTCCAATATTATAATGATATAGTAGTTAATTAAATTTTCATTTAAAAGAGAGAGAAATCTGTACCAATAAAACAATAAAAGTGGTATTGTTTTTTAACTTTTATTTTATTGTCACGCTATCAAACTTAACGTCCATTTAACAACCTTTACATTAGAGGGTACTATGGGAAAAAAAAAGGAACCTCAAGGGTACCATAGGCAGATTCTTAAAAGTATGGGTAACATGAAAAATCTGACAAAATTAAGGGGTACCACGGGAAATTTCCGTATCTCAATTATGATAAAAAAAATTGAAGAAAAACAAAATACAAATATTAATGGAGAGTACTTGATCATATTATTAAATTTAAATATAACTATTAGATAAATGAGTAGCAATTGTCCGTATTCGGTATTCAGGATCTGCTTGGATGTCGAACTAAGTGCCAAAAAAATGGTGTAACTTTGAGTATGATATTTGTCCCACATTGAAAAATAATGCAGATTTGATGAATATATACTACGTATAAATAGTAGAATTGTCCCACATCCGAAAAGTAATCCAAGTTTGGTGAATATATTACTTATAAATAGTAGAATTGTACCACACCAAAAGATTAGTATAAGGTGGAGTGATTATATGATTATAAATAAGTTAACCCACGTATATATTAATCCTTTATTTTTTTTTAAAGAGATATTTTAATAATATGTAAACATATCATTAGACATAGTCTCACATAGAATATAAATATTAAACCCTTATAACGTTTTTTTTTTTTGCATTATAAATAAGTTAATTACCCCGTTGCAACGCACAAACACTCAAACTAAGTTAATGTCGAACATTATTAATGGAGAGTACTTGATCATAGTATTAAATTTAAATATAAATATTAGATATAATGAGTAGTAATTGTCCGTATTCGGTATTCGGGATCTGGTTGGATGTCGAACTAAGTGCAAAAAAAATGGTGTAATTCTGAGTATGATATTTGTCCCACATTGAAAAACAATGCAGGTTTGATGAATATATACTACGTAAGTACGTATAAATAGTAAAATTATCCCACATCAGAAAAATAATCGAAGTTTGGTGAATATATTACTTATAAATAGTAGAACTGTACCACACCAAAATATTAGTATAAGGCGGAGTGATTATATGATTATAAATAAGTTAACCCACGTATATATATTAACCCTTTATTTTTTTTTGCAACTCATGGGCATTCAAACTAAGTTAATGTCGGAACATTATTAATGAAAAGTACTTGATCATAGTATTAAATTTAAATATAACTATTAGATATAATTAGTAGCAATTGTCCGTATTCGGTATTCGGGATCTGGTTGGATGTCGAACTAAATAATGCAAAAAAGATGGTGTAATTATGAGTATGTTATTTGTCCTACATTGAAAAACAATGCAGGTTTGATGAATATATAGTACGTATAAATAGTAGAATTGTCCCACATCAGAAATATAATCTAAGTTTGGTGAATATTACTTATAAATAGTACAATTGTCACACATAAGAAGATTAATATAAGGTGGGGTGATTATAAATAACAGTTAACCCACGTATATATTAATCTTTTATTTTTTTGGAAAGAATATTTTAATAATATGTAAGCAAATCATTAGACATAAAATGTGAACATTAAACCCTTATAAAATTTTTTTTTGTATTATAAATAAGTTAATTATCCCGTTGCAACGCACGGGCATTCAAACTAGTTCATAATACTATCTAGTTTTATATTAGATGTATAGAAATTCATACTCCGTATAATACTTGTAATCAATATATATAACTAAAGGAGGCTTTTTTTTTCTAATTATACTATTAGCATTAGAATTAGGAGATAATTAATTATTTACAATTTTTCTATTATAATTAGAAATATAGTTTTCCTATTAGAAATGAGAATTAATTAATTATTTTACAACTTTCCTATTAGAAATAGGAAATAAATTAACAATTTATTAAGGCTTTTTTTTCCTAATTATACTATTAGCATTAGAATTAGGAGATAATAATTATTTAAAAATTTTCTATTATAGTTAGGAATATGATTTTCCTATTAGAAATGAGAATTAACTAATTATTTTACAATTTTATTATTAGAAACAGGAAATAAATTAATTATCTACAATTTATTAATATTAAAAAAATTATTCATTAGTATTTGTTCACTTTTTATTAAATTAGAAAGAAAAAAACCTTTGATATATTTATAATATCCAATTTTATAACAACTTTCGATTAAAAAAATGAGGTAGTATGAGGCTAAAAGGCCCTAGGCCGAACTGGGTTGTGACAAATGTGCATGCATAATACATAGTACATGGAATTAACTCATGTAAAGAGTAAAATGAACGCTGAAATATAACCCTACGTCTTTTGTTATTGCTAATGTCATATTTAATTATACATAATATGAAGTTTATTTTTCAAATGTCATATGTATTTCTCCTACTAATTTTAAAGTTATTTCCCTCACAATACACTTCAACTTCTATTGAAAATTTATTATTATATTATTTACATTCATTTGTCATTATATAAAAGTATATTAATAAAAATTTAAATAAGATTTTCACAAATTATTGATAAGTACAAAGTTTGATATCTATTTTTCAAGGAGTATTAAAAGATAAGAAAGTTGCTGCTAATTTGCGAATCGAAATATCATATTATGACGAATGAGTAAATGTTTTGAAAAACTTTATTGTGCGATTGTTTTACAATTTAAAGTAAAAATGGTACCACGAGTAATAAAATAGATTTGAATGAGGCTTGAAGGTAAATTAGATACACTTATTATAGAAATATGTATAAGGTTAAGATTCAATTCAAGCAACGATCAACATTAAAAAAGGGTAAGAGTAGTCTTTCCGTAACATAGTGAAGACCGTCTCTATCAAGCTTTTCTTCTGACAAATTTACATGCATAAAAAACAATACTATTCAATTATATGAAGCAAACTAATTATTGTTGATGCTATATATTGTTTTTTTTTTGTTCTTGTGTAAATTGAGCACATCATTATTATAATTTAGGGAGAGATACAAATTGGGGGAAGGGCGAGGCATATTCGTCATGCATAATACGATGCTTTAACCACCTTTAGGCAAAAATATAAAAATAAATGAAAAAATTTAAACCTAAAAGGGGTCACGTACTTGCCAAATCTTCTATAGTTCGCTGCCGCATTAATATTCTCATGAAATTTATGACATTTATTTCATATTAATAAAAAAAAAATGATTATACTACTTCGTACAATTTGTGATTTATAACTTTTAGCTAACTTATTTGAACTTGCTTAAATTTATATATTTTAAGTGAAAAATATTAATTATAAATATGAAGAATACTAATTATAAATATGATAAAGATAAAGTTTCATCTTTAATTTCCTCAGAGATAAAAAAAACTCAATTTTTATTTCCCTATAATATATTAATTAAAGGTCATAATGTAAATCAGGAAATTACACCACAATCTACTATTTCAATTTGTCGATGATCAACACTCAAAATAGCACATTTGTTATTTAAATAGTGTAAAATGCTTTAAAAAATGTTCAATCTGTCATTATTAAACAAAACCTAAGTTTCTGCATTTTTTTTTGTCATGTTCAACTTAATCTTTACGGGATGTAAAAATGATGAAGTTCAAAAAGCAGCAATTAGTTTTCTGTTAGTTTGATGGACTTTTAAAGAGAGAGTTGAAAGCTTTGCATTTTAGACCGTTTTATGTGTGAACCGAAAGGATTAAGTAGTGGGCTAAAGGTTGTTTCGAGTGGGAATGATGATTGCGACGAGTTGGTTAACTAAAGTTTTATTTTGCGGGTAAATTAGTGGGGTGGAGGGAGGGTGCATTTGTGGAGGGTGATGAGTTTAACGAGGATAGTACTGATAATAAATAAGGTTATTTATCATCAAAATATCGCTTGCATTAAAACATATAGATAACATGAATAATAACAAGAAACCTCAAAAGATCATACTGATAAACTTAATCTTGATCCCATCAATCCAAATTAAAGTAAAATCTTAATTCTAACAACATTGTCGGGAGCAAGGGTTAGTTTCCATTGGATTGTGGATTTTTCTAGAAGTAGGGGTTTAGTTTTTCACTTGGTTGGATAAATTTGAGAGAAGTTTCGAAGATAAGGATCGATCTTTCAAGAGATGAGATTGTTTTAGATCATGTGTGTGAATAGGGAAGAAAAATAGGGGTCTGCGTAAAGAATTTTGTTTCAAATGAGAAGATGGGGGCCAAGACTATTGTTATAGGGGGTGTCATAAGCAGCCCCAACCATGTAGTATTGCGTTGGAATTTGGTTCACATTCAAAGGTACGTTTATAGTTTGACCGGGAGATATAACATTTAACTACCTGTAAATGTTTTTACGTAACTACCATTTGACCCAACAATGATTAAATTATGGTTGTTATTCTAAAGAGTGAAATTTGTTGCATCATTGAGTTGATTATGCAAAGTATATATTATTGTTTCATTGACCAATTGAAAAACAAACATGTATTAATGAACAAAATCTAAAAACTACCAGTCTCAAGTATCATATATATAAACTTCATATTGGTTTTATTTTCCTAAAAAAACAACATTGTCGAGAGCAAGTGTTAGTTTTCATTGGATGGTGGATTTTTCTAGAAGTAGGGGTTTAGTTTTTCACTTTGTTGGATAAATTTGAGATAAGTTTCGGAGACAAGGATCGATCTTTCAAGGGATGGGATTGTTTTAGATCATGTGTGTGAATATGGAAGAAAAATAGGGGTCTGCGTGAAAGATTTTGTTTCAAATGAGAAGATGGGGGCCAAGACTATTGTTATAGAAAGGGGGGGAGGGCATAGGCAGCCCTAGCCATGTAGTATTGCGTCGGAATTTGGTTCACATTCAAACGTACTTCTATAGTTTGACCGGGAGATATAACATTTTAACTACCTCTAAATATTTTTACATAATTACAATTTGATACAACAATGATTAAATTATGGTTGTTATACGAAAGGATATTTGTTGCATCATTGAGTTGACTATGCAGAGTAGATATTATTGATTTTTCCTTGACCAATTGAAAAACAAACAGGTATTAATGAACAAAATCTAAAAACTCCAGTCTCAAGTATCATATATATAAACTTCATATTGGTTTTATTTTCCTAAAAAAAACAACATTGTCAAGAGCAAGTGTTAGTTTTCATTGGATGGTGGATTTTTCTAGAAGTGGGGATTTAGTTTTTTACTTGGTTGGATAAATTTGAGATAAGTTTCGGAGACAAGGATCGATCTTTCAAGGGATGAGATTGTTTTAGATCATGTGTGTGAATAGGGAAGAAAAATAGGGGTCTGCGTGAAAGATTTTGTTTCAAATGAGAAGATGGAGGCCAAGGGGGGGCATAGCCAGCCCTAGCCATGTAGTATTGCGTCGGAATTTGGTTCACATTCAAACATACTTCTATAGTTTGACCGGGAGATATAACATTCTAACTACCTCTAAATGTTTTTACATGATTACAATTTGATACAACAATGATTAAATTATGGTTGTTATACGAAAGGATATTTGTTGCATCATTGAGTTGACTATGCAGAGTAGATATTATTGTTTTCCTTGACCAATTGAAAAACAAACAGGTATTGATGAACAAATTCTAAAAACTATCGGTCAAGTATCATATATATATATATATATATATATATATATATATATATATATATATATATATATATATATATATATATATATATATATATATATATATATATATATATATAAACTTCATATTGGTTTTATTTTCCTCAAAAAAAGTATTTTATTAATCAAACACTCTTTTATTCTTAAGTCAATATTATGTTAACGAGAATTATTTGTTGGTCATGCGGCAGACATAAAATCTTAGACATGAACGATGTACTATATATATGTTTATATTCCATTTTATTGTGAATTATCACACATTATTTTAATATCCGTGCAACGCACGGGCAAGAAAACTAGTATTAATACTATGTCAGAATTTAATTTATTAGAAAAGTTGAAAAAAGATAGACAAAGGAAAAATTGAAAAAAAAATAATTAAAGTTTAAGAGTGTAGTCATAAATAAGATTAGAAAGTTAAAAAAAATAGATAAAAAAGGAAAAATATTATACAACTTTCCTTAATTAAAAATGATCAACACATCAATGTTATTAATATGATTTTATCTTTCCCGTTATATAGTATTTGCATTTCAAATATGATTAAATATAATATATTATTATAGTGAAACTTTCGAGAGGTACTTTAACATGAGTATAATACTCCCTCCTATTCTAAATAACTAGTTTTTTTGCCCGTGCGTTGCACGGATATTAAAATAATGTGTGATAAATTTCACAATCAAATGAAATATAGACATATAGTACATCGTTCAAGTCTAAGATTTTATGTATGCCGCATGACCAACAAATAATTCCCGTTAACATAGTATTGACATAAGAATAAAAGATTGTTTGATTAATAAAATACTTTTTTTTTAGGAAAATAAAACTAATATGAAGTTTATATATATGATACTTGGACTGATAGTTTTTAGAATTTGTTCATTAATACCTGTTTGTTTTTCAATTGGTCAAGGAAAACAATAATATATACTTTGCATAATTAACTCAATGATGCAACAAATTTCCTTTCGAATAACAACCATAATTTAATTATTGCTGGATGAAATTGTAATTATGTAAAAATATTTAGAGTTAGTTGGAATGTTATATCTCTCGGTCAAACTATAGAAATACGTTTAAATATGAACCAAATTCCGACGCAATACTACATGGTTAGGGCTGCTTATGAACACCCCCCCCCCCCAAGTAATAGTCTTGGCCCCCATATTCTCATTTGAAACAAAATCTTTTTTCTTCTCTATTCACACACGATCTAAAACAATCACATCCTTTGAAGATCGATCCTTGTACCCGAAACTTATCTCAAATTTATCCAACCAAGTGAAAAACTAAACCCCTACTTCTAGAAAAATCCACCATCCAATGGAAACTAACCCTTACTCTCGACAATGTTGTTTTTTTTAGGAAAATAAAACCAATATGAAGTTTATATATATGATACTTGGGACTGAGAGTTTTTAGATTTTGTTCATTAATACCTGTTTGTTTTTTAATTGGTCAAGGAAAACAATGATATCTACTTTGCATAATCAACTTAATGATACAACAAATCTCCTTCTTTAGAATAACAACCATAATTTAATCATTGTTGGGTCAAATGGTAGTTACGTAAAAACATTTACAGGTAGTTAAATGTTATATCTCTCGGTCAAACTATAGACGTACCTTTGAATGTGAATCAAATTCCAACGCAATACTACATGGCTGGGGTTGATTATGACACCCCCCTATCCCCCCCCTCTCCCATCTTCTCATTTGAAACAAAATCCTTCACACAAACCATTATTTTTCTTCCTTATTCACACACATGATTTAAAACAATCTCATCCCTTGTAAGATCGATCCTTATCTTCGAAACTTCTCTCAAATTTATCCAACCAAGTGCAAAACTAAACCTCTACTTCTAGAAAAATCCACAATCCAATGGAAACTAACTCTTGCTCTCGACAATGTTGTTAGAATTAAGATTTTACTTTAATTTGGATTGATGGGGTCAAGATTAATTTTATCAGTATGATCTTTTGAGGTTTCTTGTTATTATTCATGTTACCTATGTGTTTTAATGCAAGCGATATTTTGCTGATAAATAACCTTATTTATTTATTATCACTATCCTCGTTAAACTCACCACCCTCCATAAATGTACCCTCCCTCCTCTCCCACTAATTTACCCGCAAAATAAAACATCAACCACTGTGATTAGTTCTTACTACTTGAAACAACCTCCAATCCACTACCACTATCACTACCTTTATGCCACGTTTTACATCTAAGAAGTCATAAATCACATTCACCTCCATAAAACACCAATCTTTACTTCAGATGATATGGATCCTCGTCTCCCTTACCGAAGACAATTTATTTCTCCTTCAACAAAGAAAAGTTTAAGAAACAATCTTCCCTCTTATCTCTCCCTTTCCCTTCTAGTCTTTTACTCGCCCCCTCCCCTACCTCCATTCCAGATACTCAAACAAAGTGTTTGGGTACTATGTTTGAATAAATCTTACTTCCTCCATCTCATTATTATTGTCCTTTTTTCATCAAATTTTATTATCTCATAATTATTATCCCGTAAAGATTAAGTTAAACATGACGAAAAAAAATGCAGAAACTTAGGTTTTGTTTGATAACGACAGATTCAACATTTTTTTTAACATTTTGAGAGTTTTTTACACTATTTAAATAACAAATGTGCTATTTTGAGTGTTGATCATCGATATATTGAAATAGTAGATTGTCGTGTAATTTCATGTTTTACATTATGACCTTTAATTAGTATATTATAAGAAAATAAAAATTGAGTTTTTTTTAATCTCTGAGAAAATTAAAGTTCAAATTAAACTTTATCTTTATCATATTTATAATTAATATTTTTCACTTAAAATATATAAATTTAAGCAAGTTCAAATAAGTTAACTAAAAGTTATAAATCACAAATTGTACGAAGCAGTATAATCATTTTTTTATTAATATGAAATAAATGTCATAAACTTAATGAAAATATTAATGCGACAGACAACTATAGAAGAGTCGGCAAGTACGTGACCCCCTTTTAGGTTTAAATTTTTCATTTATTTTTATGTTTTTTGCCTAAAGGTGGTTAAAGCATCGTATTATGAATGACGAATATGTCTCACTCTTCCCCAATTCGTATCTCTCCCTAAATTATAGTGATGATGTGCTCAATTTACACAATATATATATATATATATATATATATATATATATATATATATATATATATATATATATAGTAATAAGATCATCTAAGTCCACCTCTTACATTTGAGTCCATAAGTTCCCTTTAGAGCCATTGGATGAGGAAGATGGAGGGTTGAGATTGAAAGCAAAAAGGAGGGGATTAAAGCTCATTAAACCCACTCTCTCACTACCTATACTAATTAATCACTAACTCTTCCTAATTAACTACTAATTTAATATATATACTTTTCCAAACACCACTTCTCTCTCATATCTCATAATTTCACTCATTTTTTATCTCTCAAAAACCTCTCCTCTCTAAAAAACCAAACAAATTCAAAAACAAAAAAATCAAAAAATTTCCCCCCTCTTTTCTCTCCAGCCCAACCCACCGGCTACCACCACTTCCCCACCCCGCTGCCACTGATTCCCTTCCCACCGCCAATAACCCACCACCACCGCCGCATACCCACACCCACCACCACCACCGCATACCCACACCCACCACCACCACCGAAACTACCCCACACCTACTCCACTCCAGTCGCAAAAACCGCCACACACCACCACAACACCTCACGACATCAACAACACCACCTTACGACATCAACAACAATACCACCACCGCCGACTCCTCAAAAAATTGAGATCTCGACCACCGACATCAACAACAACAATAATATGTAACACCACCGCCACCTACAACAACCACACCAACAACACCATCCTCCTCTTCACAACCCCGACCTCCACCGTTGTCAAACCCACCACTCACGGCCCTACCCGCGCCAACCACCACCTCACTGACCAACCATCAGATCTGCACCCGCTCTCCACCTACCGCCAACAACAAGAACACGTCCTCCTTAGTTTTGTCTTTTTTCTTCTTTGTCTTGGTTTGCTTTTCAAATACCGTCTTTCAGTTGTCTTGGTTTGCTTTTCCTTTGTTTTGTCTTTTTTCTTTTTCTCCTTTTCTCCTTTTATTCTCCTTTTTTCTTTTTTCTCCGTTTTTTTTGGTTCTCCTTCTCTCCTTTTATACCCGTTTTTTGTTCTGTGTTCCTCAATGTTTTAATTTTTTTTTTTGTTATTTTAGTTATAAATCTTCAACAAATGAAGATAAATACTAAAATCGGAGTATATTGGTGTTTATGTGTAGATCTTCAACAAATGAAGATGAAATACGCATGCCTCCTCTCCTTTCATTTTGTCTTGGTTTTTTATGTGTAGAGATGGGTGTTCCTTGCACCTTTTTCTTTTAAAATTACACTTTTCTCCATTAAAATTGCACTTTTTTCGGCCAAAATTACACTTTTTGTTGTTAGAATTACACTTTTTGTTGTTAGAATTACACTTTTTTCTGTTAAAACTACACTTTTCTCCATTAAAATTACACTTTTTTCTGTTAAAATTATACTTTTTTCTGCTAAAATAACACTTTTTTCGGTTAAAATTACACTTTTTTCTACTAAATATGATATATTTTAATATTAAATCTACTAAATATGAAATATTTTCTTTATATTTTTTTTCTTAGTTCTTATTTTTATTTTGTGAGATATTTTTATTTTAGTTTTAGATGTACAAAATAGATATAAGATTATTTGTTGATTTTAATCTTAGATATATTTAAAATATAGTCTTATTTTTAAGGTATTACACTTTTTCCACTAAAATTAGACTTTTTTTTATTAAAATAACACTTTTTTCGGCTAGAATAACACTTTTTGCGGCTAGAATAACACTTTTTTCTGCTAGAATAACACTTTTTTCGACTAAAATTACACTTTTTCTGCTAAAATTACATTTTTTGTTGTTGTTAGGATTACACTTTTTTCTGTTAAAATCACACTTTTCTCCATTAAAATTACACTTTTTTCTGTTAAAATTATACTTTTTTTTGCTACAATAACACTTTTCTCGGCTAAAATTACACTTTTAGTTGTTAGAATTACACTTTTTTTTGTTAAAATTACACTTTTTTTTTTGCTAGAATAACACTTTTTTTGGCTAAAATTACACTTTTTGTTGTTAGAATTACACTTTTTTCTGTTAAAATTATATTTTTTTTGATAGAATAACACTTTTTTCGGCTAAAATTACACTTTTTGTTGTTAGAATTACAATTTTTGTTGTTAGAATTACAGTTTTTTCTGTTAGAATTACACTTACCTCTATTGGACTAATGTTACACTCTCAATGGACTTGGTTATATTCTCATTGGACTAATGTTACATTCTCAATGGACTAAAATTACATTCTCAAATGGACCTGAATTACACTTTTCCTCGACTAAAATTACACTTTTCTGGACTAAAATTACATTCTCCTTGACTAAAAATAACAATCTCATTGGACTGAAATTACACTTACCTGGACTAAAATAACACTTTTTGTCATTAAAATAACACTCGTAATATGCTAAATTACAATAACTTGTGATAAAATTACAAAAATTCCAAATATTATTCGTTAAAATCACTCGGAAAAGATTGAAGTTAAACTTGTAAAACGCTAAATTCTCGAAAATATTCCTTAAAATTACACTTTTTGCTGTTAGAATTATACTCGTAAAATTCTAAAATGTTGAAAACTTGTCTCGAAAAAAAAAAACAAAAAAAACAAAAAAAACGAAACAGTCGAAAACTTGTCTCGAAAAAAAAAAAACGAAAAAAAAACCAAAACAAGAAAAATGTTAACAAAATGTTCATAAACTTTGAAGTATAAGACAAAATATGGTGTTAATTGTATATGATAATGAATTAGTGAATGTATTATTAAAACTAGAGAGAGAAGTGAATTAATTAGTGTTAAGTGTGTTTTTTGCTTTCAATCTCAACCTTCCACCATGCATGATCCAAGGGTTGTGGGAGGGACTTATGGACTCAAAAAAAAAAAAAGGGACTTAGAAGAACTTGACACTATATATATATATATATATATATATATATATATATATATATATATATATATATATATATATATATATATCATCAACAATAATTAGTTTGCTCCATATAATTGAATAGTACCGTTTTTTATGCATGTAAATTTGTCAGAAGAAAAGTTTGAGAGAGACGGTTTTCACTATGTTAGGGAAAGACTACTCTTACCCTTTTATGTGTTTTTCATGACTTTTTTTTTTAATGTTGATCGTTGCTTGAATTGAATCTTAACCTTATACATATTTCTATAATAAGTGTATCTAATTTACCTTTAAGCCTCATTCAAATCTATTTTATTACTCGTGGTACCATTTTTACTTTAAATTGTAAAACGATCGCACAATAAAGTTTTTCAAAACATTTACTCATTTGTCATAATATGATATTTCGATTCGCAAATTAGCAAAAGAACTTTCTTTATCTTTTAATACTCCTTGAAAAATAGATATCAAACTTTGTACTTATCAATAATTTGTGAATATCTTATTTAAATTTTGATTAATATACTTTTATATAATGACAAATGAATGTAAATAATATAATAATAAATTATCAATAGAAAGTGAAGTGTATTATGAGGGAAATAACTTTAAAATTAGTAGGAGAAATACATATGACATTTGAAAAATAAACTTCAAATTATGTATAATTAAATATGACATCAACAATAACAAAAGACGTAGGGGCATATTTCAGTGTTCATTTTACTCTTTACATGAGTAAATTTCATGTAGTACGTATTATGCATGCACAATTGTCACAACCCAGTTCGACCAAGGGCCTTTTAGCCTCATAATACCTCATTTTTTTAATCGAAAGTTGATATAAAATTGGATATTATAAATATATCAAAGGTTTTTTCCTTCTAATTTAATAAAAAGTGAACAAATACAAATGAATAATTTTTTAATATTAATAAATTGTAGATAATTAATTTATTTCCTGTTTCTAATAATAAAATTGTAAAATAATTAATTAATTCTCATTTTTAATAGGAAAATTATATTCCTAATTATAATAGAAAAAGTTTAAATAATTATTTCTCCTAATTCTAATAGTATAATTAGGAAAAAAAAGCCTTAATAAATTGTTAATTTATTTCCTATTTCTAATAGGAAAATGGTAAAATAATTAATTAATTCTCATTTCTAATAGGAAAATTATATTCCTAATTATAATAGAAAAATTATAAATAATTAATTATCTCCTAATTCTAATGCTAATAGTATAATTCGAAAAAAAGCCTCCTAATAGTATAATTAGGAAAAAAAAGCCTTAATAAATTGTTAATTTATTTCCTATTTTTAATAGGAAAATGGTAAAATAATTAATTTATTCTCATTTCTAATAGGAAAATTATATTCCTAATTATAATAGAAAAATTATAAATAATTAATTATCTCCTAATTCTAATGCTAATAGTATAATTCGAAAAAAAAGCCTCATTTAGTTATATATATTGACTCTCCCTATTTCCTTTTTTGTCTATTCACAATACTCTCCCTATTTTCTTATTTGACAAACTTTTATACTTATTTTAATCACCCCACCCCACAACAATACCCCCACAATAATACTTTATCTTATTTTAATCACCTTACCCCATAACAATACTTATTTTAATCACCTAACCGCCACAAAAATACTTATTTTAATCACACAATATCTTCCCTTTCTTCAATCTCCTACCCCACTACAATACTTTACCATATAATACTCTCATCCCTTAATTCCCGTGCCCTCCATGAAAGGGGAGGGTTATTAAGAATAGGAGGGAGTATTAGTTATGTCTCAAGTAAAAATAACAATGATAGCAATGAACGTAGTGAAAGTATTATTACTGACAATGAGATAATGAAACTTGACTGTAGGTTTTGAATTGTATTTTGATTTGAATTATATAAAACAAAGTATTGTTATTATTATGTTGATGTCTTATAGAGTTATAGTAGTAATATTTCATTTTAGATAAGAAATGGGTTTGGCTGGACAGGAAATCAAAACCAACACAAAACCAAACCAAATCAAATAAAAATGAATCAGCCAAAATCATTCTTAAACCAAACCAAAACGGATCTAAAATAATTCTATAAATAATAATAATTTGTAATAATAATAATAATCAATCCAAAACTAAACCAACCATTAGAAAATATAAAAAATAAATTCTACTACTCTATTTTAATTTCATAGTAAAATTAACAATTCCAAACTCATGCTTCTCCCCTAACCAAACGGTTTTAAAGAATGCTTGATTAAAAAACGTGAATGAAGCAATATTGTACATTGAAATTCAAATTTAGAGCAACAAAAATTGGCTCACTTTGCCCCCTCCGGAACACTCGCTTTTCTGTATAGTAATCTAATATCGGACCCAGCCTAACTCAACTATTATAGGGACTTGCAAATATATGTACACGTTGCTTATTATTGCGCAAAATCATTCCTAGATGAGTCAATCTTGATAACAAGAGGTTGCCAGAGATCCGAGGTTTGCTTACTCACAATAGGCAGATTTGGCGCGTCTTCTGAGGCCAAAATTCCCTCGAGATCGCCATTTTCAGCTAATGCTTTGTCCAATGAAGCTTTAGCAACTCTCATTACACACATTATTAGAGCCACTGAACAAGAAGAGAAATAATAAGGCCGATAATCACAGGAAAGAAACAGATGAGATCTTTTATGTCATGATGTTGGTATTATCTCTGCCCCCAATATTATTATTGTCCTAATTTTTCGTTCATTTTCGGATACTCAATGAACTGCTTTGTCAAAGTTCTCTTTAAGAATTTTCTTTTTTCCAAGGTTTTATATTTGCATATGTCAAACATCTAAAACCCTGCAATCGTATGTTAAAATTCTATTTTGGTAGCTATATTCTTTATGGTCAAAAGGTCTTATAGAAGAATTAAAGAATTTTGGTAGGTAATAATGGACTAAATATGAATTTTCTTTTAGCAAGTACCAACAAACTAAACAACCTATCTACTTTGGGTCGAAACAAGAAAACACCGATGTGTGCCATCATTTTGGGACAAAGGTAATACTGAGTATTCAACAGAAGTCTGAAAAACTGGGACATAGACTTTGTCAAATAAACATCATTGAAGATGAATACTGAATAGTTAAAACTTACCAGATACCAATAGACCTAACCCAATGAATACCTGCATCACCAAGATTCTCAAATGAGATCATTTTCAAATGGCTGATGAAAAGCAAAATGAAGTCAACGAAAATAAATTATACGCTGCAGAATTTGAAAATGGCAGAAGTTCAGCAATGGAAACTTCTCAGGGAGATTAGTTTTCTGCCTGGTATAATTTATCACATGCTCATCAAAGATCCACAAAACTGCAATCTAATTCTTCTTAGCATTGTACTCTGTAGTTCTTTATTTTCTTATATTACCCTTCCCAAAACTTGTATACAATACTAGTACTAGAGGTGGCAATCGGGTCAGTCGGGTCAGATTTGGGTCCGGTCAACTCGGGTTCGGGTCATATCGGGTCGGGTCACTTTGGTCAAATGATGTGTTGGGTTTGGGTCGGGTCACTATCGGTCCGGTTACTTTATCACATTACGTCATTTTTTTGACCATTAAATTAAGTTTTTAACCATTATTTGGCTTAATTACTTCATTATTAAGTCAAACGTATCAATCTAAACACAAAATCACTTTCATTTTGATCAATATTAAGCTTAATAATTGTCGGGTCATCAAAATTTAATCGGGTCGGGTCAATATCGGGTCGAGACTGGAACCCTGATTGTCAAGTCATGTCGGGTTACGGGTCAGTTTCGGGTTGCACAATTCTCGGGTACTATCGGTCGGGTTTGCACGAGTTCGGGTCGGGTCAGACTTGCCAACTCTAACGAGTTATATGCAAGTTATTTAGGTAAAGTGTTGAGTTTTCCAGAAATCTAGCATACAACTTTTATGACATCCTATTCCAGTTTTATCTTTAAAATTCAATGGTTTGAGCAGAAGTTATGGTTAAACTCAAACTTATCCCTCTAATGAGGAGGCTATTTTTGTCAGAGGTTAATGAGAATCGCATAAAGCTCGTAAGCTTAATTCCATTATACACCAAATCTTAGCGCGATTGAGTCTGCTGGCTCTATTGCAGATGGAGACATGGTAAAAGACGTCTTTTGAAGTGGGCAAATATGCAGACAGAATTGTCATACTAGCAAATAATTATCGGCAAGGAGAAGAATAAAGCTTTCGGAGTTAAAATCACTGAAGGGGGCATCCATCTAGACTAGCAAAGACTCGATCAAAACAATGTGACATCAGAAAGGTCATGCTCTCACAGGTTTGTTTTCTGATACCGACGAGTGTTCAGTTCCTTAAGAGCATCCGCAATGATGAGGTGCCCCATATTTTATCTTTCCTTTTCTTATTCGTCTACCTCATTTTCCACTAACTTTTCCATTTACCCTCCCCATTTTATAATTACATCTACGCAATAATGAGGTTCCCCAACAAAACTAATATACATGTAATCTTTTGGGAACCTCCCCAAAAGAACACACATTTTGCCTTGTATTTTGTTGAGGACCTCCTCTAAAACTAGTAGAACCCCATATTATGGGAATGTATGTGCAATAATGAGGTGCCTCATATGAGGAGAGAGAAGGTATATGGGGAGCTAAAATCCCACCTTTGCAGATGCTCTAAGCATAACAAGGATCAGTACTGTGTACTAATATTGTTTTGACTCCAACACAGTGTATACTGAGGATAAGACAGGTACTACGAAAGACTAATTGATTAAAAGCTGATGGTACATACCAATCTAGTTGAAGAAACATCGTTCCATCCATGTGTGACATCAGAAAGGTCTTTCAGTGTTGTTCCGACATAAACGAAAGCAAATGTGATAGGCTTCACCAAAAGAAAAGTAAAGATTTCAGAAATCAGAAAAGGTGGGGTGGGAATGAGAAACTGTGAAAGCGCTAGAAAACAATAAACCTCCATTGAATAGAAGAGCATACCATCATTCCCAACCAAGTAGCCAACATGTAAGCCCCTAAGCTGACTGGCGTTACAGACAAAAGGTAGTTTAACATATTAAACGGTAAGAGTGGTACTAGTCGAAGAAGGAAAACAATCTGCAAAGAAAAGAGTTCAATACAATAAATCAACCACAAAAACAACACAACATAAAGAAAAAAAGGGAAAAATCTTTTTATTAAAAAATTCACACAAAAACACAATAAAGTATTAGTTTCTCCTTCCACCCAAAAGAAAATGTCTCCTCTCGCATTTCACATACTATAGATATACAATTCATCTTCTAACAAAACAACTTCTATTACAGCGATACCAGCTTCAGTGTTGGCCTTTAGATAGTTGGTCAAGAATGTTTTCACAAGAACTCCCCTACTTTCTCCCCGGGTAAGAAATGATGACATCTTTTACTCACTTGCTTGAAGTAGCAAATATAATATAATCAAACAAAACGAATGTGTTTAACTTACACATTTAGCTTTTTTTTTCCCAAGAGACTTAATCATGGTCAGAATTTCAAAAATAACTAATAGGATACCTTAAAGCCAGATCTCTGAATAGCAATAGCAACTGCATGGAACTTGGGGTAATTCTTCAGCTTTGACATAACATAAGATTTTCCAATCTGCCAAAAGTCCAAAAAAGTAAAAGTCAGATTTTAAAAGATATGTTGGAAACGTATGAAGAGAGGGATTAACTGAGACTAACTGTTCTGCCAAGAAGAAAAGCAACTGTAGCACCGAGTGTGGCTCCAACTGAGTCAGCAATAAATCCAAGAGGAAGCCCAAAAAGATAACCTCCACCAAGCTGGAAAACAGAATAGGGTGAGAATAAATGCTTCATGCATTCAGCCAGATATACGGCTAAAGGGGGTCAGCAGATTGACCAGAATGTATGGAAAATCTAAAGGCCAAAAATAACAATCACAGACCGTGAGTACTGATGCCGGAACTGCTAGAACTGTGAGAGGGATGTATGCAACTGCCCTGGAGAAATAAGACACTTGTCTTTGTTAAGCTGCAGTATCAAGAGAAAAGCATTGGCGTCCCTACTGAAGTAATTATTCTGCCTTATGTGATTTGTCATGTAGGGCGTTTGACAAAACAAATAAAAAGAGCTAAAAAAGAACATTCAGATGAGGAAAACCTTCCTGGCCTTTTCCATGTACACATTATATATTTCGCTAATGATTCTTTTTATTTCGAAGGCCGCCCCCCATGGCGCTTAAATGCCAACACTTGAAGTTGAATTTTTTACTCGAATCACCCATTCACCTGTACCAAGTACTAAACTTGCTGCGTAAGTCCGCCCCTTTGAGTAATTATCTGCAATCAGTCCTGTTTCCATAGGATTTGATTTCACACAAACAGAATCTAGAATACTACTCCCTCCATTCTCTGGAAACATACCACTTCTTTTTCGGCCCATTCACAGGATTCATATCATTTCCTTAAATGGCGAAAGTAAAACCTTTCAAATGACCCAAATACCCTAATCATAGTACTAACCCCTTATCCTAAAACATACCCCCTCATCCCCCCTTTCTCCCTCCCAATTAACCACACACCATATGGATAGAAGTTAGAACCACCACATCCCATCACCACCATCCTCACCACCTGACTTACCACCTCCTCATCACCACCAGAATTACCCTCATCCTCAGTTCCTCACCACCATAACCGCCGCCTCCTAATCACAGCCAAAGCACAACCTCATCACCTTGTTGACTCTAAAGTCTAAACCAGCGCGCAACTACCCAAAGAAAACCATGATCTCGAGACACAACCTCCTACCACCACCACCATGATGCTGACCACAACTACAATCATCCCCTCAACCTTCACAACCCTCCCCAAGCCCCAACAACGAAACAACCACCCCCAACAACCAGAAATATTCCCCAACTCCCTGAAAGACTACCCTCAACCACAAAAAACCCATCCCCCCACACAAAAACCTACCCCGCCCTCGAAATCCCTAGCCCTAGTCCTAGATGGGGAAGGACGTGTCATGAGTGGGGATGGGTTTTCGGTGGGGAGGTCACCGAGGGAAGGCGGTGGAGAAGGATCGTTAGGCGAGAATAGTCAGAGGTGGGGTTATGTGGTGGCTGGAGAGTGGGTTATGGTGGTGGGGGTGGACGTGGGGTGTTCGTTGGTGGTGGAGGTGGGTTGTGGTGGCCAGTTAAGGAGGAGCTTCCGCTGCCACCAGCTGTGGTTTGTGGTGGGGTGGGATTTGGGAGGTGTTATGAATGATGTAGACGGAGAGGGTTGTATTAAGGGTAGGTCGAAGGAAAGGTATTTTGGTCATTCCATCACATGCCTTAATTTTTGTTACATTTGCTAATGGTACCTTTCCATAGAATGAGAAGGAGTATATAACAAGAAAGAAAGAAGCACATTACATGCATCCCAAATTTAATTACATTTCACTTTTACTTCCAATTAAACAAATGAGTTCGATTCTTTGGCTTTGCAGTAGGATGGAAACAAGCTAAACTATAACGTAGCAGTCAATAACTCATTATCAACACACAATTCTTGAAGCCAACTTTAATGTAGGCCGTCCGGAAACAACGTCTTAGGTTTTCAATATAGGGAATAGACTACATATCTCCACCCTCTTTTCTCTGTCTATGGCGGGGAACATTTGAGACACTGGGATAATATTGTTGTTGACCTCTATGTCTTCTTACACATTAAAAAAACATACAAAAATTTTTAAATGGGAAGGAAAAAGTGTACTAGGAAGAAACTTACAGAACAAAGGGACCCCAAGGGCCAAGGTCCTCCTTTACCCATTGCAAGAAATCCTTTAGATACTGCCAAGACAATCTTTTGCGTGTCAATATAAAAAGCCAAAACAATGGAAAATCTATACAAGCAAGCTTGAGAATTCATTGAAAGATGTTCTCTCTAAATGATCGTAAACCTGATCATATATTACTTGCCAATGAGCCAAGCTCATTTTCCTTATGATGTGAAGATTCTATTCTTTTTTTTTTTTTTAAATAAAAAAAAATTGGTCCCAACTATGGAGTGACACCAAAAGGTCAAGAATACTTGATTGTCCAATAATCCCTCAGTACAATCTTTTCACAATGGAAGAAACTAACACTCCTAAGTCCTAACCAACAGTTGGAGCAAAAGATGGCCGCACAATGATGACTGTTGAATGCTGATAAAGAATTCATTCTTCTGTTTCCCCAAACAGTAATTAGCTAAATTATGGCTCATGTGAAACTGAAACAGACAATCCCACTGAATCAACAGGTAGAGTCGCTCAAAGTTGTCTTCTAAAAATGTTTTCCACATAAAACTACATAAGCTTAAAGGTAGATGACGAGCACTCTTTCAAGAAACAGAAACTCCACATTCGTTATCCCTTTCCTACAACCTCTCAAGTATTATATCCCCTTCCATAACCACGAAATAATACACCATTGTTAAAACTAAAGGTATTCTATGCTTCATTAAGCAAATGGTATTACACTGTATTGTCAATTTGTCAAGAATCGAGGTTGTTATTCCACAGATAGAGTCGTTCATAGCCGTCTTCTAAAAATGTTTTCCGCGGAAAACTACACAAGCTTAAAGGTAGATGCCGAGCACTCTTTAAACGGACATAACTCCCTCGTTTGTATTCCCACATATTAGTCCCCACCATGCACAATAGTTCACTGATGACACTGTTTTTGCGTCGTGAATTCGGTGAAATGATACAGATGAATCAATTCGCGATTGTGTGATACTAAATTCGTATGAATAAATTCGCCCGGTTTGTTTTGAAATAGCAAAACCACATTGAGCTATAAATGAAATTGGCAACCTTGTCCACAATTAGACTTTCTTCCAATGTACTTCCTCCTATTCCCTGGAAAGTGAAAATGCTACATTTTCTGTTTTAGCTATGATTTTGAGTGTAATATGACACTACTTTATCGGGTGAGACACCTCCCTCACACAACCATAATATTTGGATCAAAAGCCAACATTGTAATTCCAAAGAATAGAAGCATGGCTAAAGAAATAGTCTGGGATATCTCTAACATGTATAATATGAGTCGGGGCCCAACTGTCAAGTCTCCAAAATACTACTCCCGTATATATCATATCAAATTGGTAAACTTTAGTATTATCACATAAGAATAAGTAAATATGAAATACAATGTACTATGTTCAATCTCTTTTACCCCCGTAAACTTATGTGAGATAACCTCTCATCAAACATGTCTAAAGTTTACGGAATCAAGTGAAGCATCACACACACGTAATCTAGCAAATACCAACAACTGACTTGAGAGCTAACAGTAATAGTTAACGGATTGTTTGGATGGAAGATATAAAAGGGAAAGGGACGGATAAGAATTCTCTTATTTTGTACGCAAATATGATTGAAAGGAAAGATTTGACGGAAACCTTCTAACTCCATTCCATTTCCCCCTCCCCTTCTCAAATGCTATCCAAACTTGATCAACGGATAATGCAACATGTTGATCATAAACTAATTCCGGCAATTGAATCCAAAGTAAAGGGAATCGCAATCAAAACCCTAAAAGAGCGGAATAAGGAGTAATACTAACTAACAGGTAGGTAAGGAGTACCTGTTCGATAGGGAGAGAATAGAGGAAAAGGAGAGCGACGAGGAGGAGGAGGACGGTGGCGAATCGGCGGAGAGCAGAAGGAAAAGAAGTGGGGACGACGAAAGCCATAGAGCGACGGAGGAGTAACAACCACGACCGGGTGGTGCGGCGGCGGTCCTCACCGTCCTCGGTGAACTCCGCCTTCAATGACGATCTTGCCCTTAAGCTGCTCAGCCCACCTATGTTTGCCAGCTTTATTGTAGAAATGTAGATGAATTATAATATGGTTGAACTACCTTATGAGTTATGATCGCTACGGATCTAGAATTCTGTTATTGTACGGTTGGGTGATTTGGGTTGCATTTTACTCTCGTATTCTCCCTTTTTCTGGTAGTTACTACCTGTTTTACGACTTACGAGGATGGGAGACAAACCACCTAAATCAACACCGTGTCATTATATCTCCACAGATCCGACCCGTTCTTTTGTACCTCAACTCTGTATTTGTTCTGTGTGCGGAAACTATCTGAATTAAACAAAACAAAAGGAAAATTAAATTGAATGGAACTTTTATCAAATGAATTCAAGTTCAAAAAGACATGGTCTTAAACGAAAAATTCAGAGCCAACTCTTATTATTGTTAGAGAATTCTTAGAATTACGGGTTAATAAACGGGTCATTGTAACTGTTTTGGCAGGGATTTTGCTAAATGAGAACGGCCTGCCAGGAGAGTTAAGGAGGGGTGATCTAACTCAAATAACTTGCCTCACTAGTGCTACTAAGTAAATAAATAAATGATAAGTAAAGACACAAAGATTCTATACGTGGAAAAACCCTGGGAATAAGGGGAAAAAACCACGCGTACCAAGCTAGAAGTGATTGTTACTATGATTTTGTATAGCCTGACAGAGTATTTATGTATCAGGCATGACAGGCAAAAATATTGCTAAATAATACAAGAATAGAAGTGAGAATGAGAGTGTCTTTCATGTCCCTTTTGTTTTTATCTTCTCTTCAATTTATATTAGCTTCCCCCGTCTTCTTTTTCTTCCATTTAGGGTTTCCTGGTAAATAGGGCTTGTGCCCTATTTATCCGGAGGTAGTTGACAGTATTTTAGTCGTTGCCTTTGACCCTTGCCTCTATCTTTTCCTTTTGAACTAGTCTTCCTTGTTTGTAAGGATAGTATTTAAACAACTTGGTTGTTGCCTGCTCAGCTTGTGCGACGCTTTTCTTGTGCCTGACGTGTTCTCCTTTCAGGCTAGTGGTCAGTTATTGTCTGTCTTGTATCAACTCCTACTTGGTGCTTGTCTATATTCTCTTAGTGTCTGGTTTCAAGTGTCCTTTGCTTGAGTCTTGGTTTTGATTATTGCCTGGCCTCTGTCAGGTCAGGCAAGGTAATTCTGGGCCCAACAATTGCCCCTTATCTGCTTATTCCATTATTGGGTCCGGCCAGGAATAAGGAGATAAAAATTTGGGTCTGACAAAGAACTGTGCAGGGATCTTTTTATCGGATTAGAAGTTGTGTTTGATTCAGCTTCTTGTAACGGCTATTTGTCATAAATAGGGTAGGTTCACAAAACCCTAGGAGAGTCATGATTAGCCTCAACCACTTACTTTCCTAGCCGTTTTGATTTTGCGGTTATAAATACTTTGCCTTGCACTGTCTTGTTTTCATATTCCAACCTCAAAATTTCTTCTTTCTCTTTCTAGAATTCTCTCTTTGCAAAAAAAATCAATTTTCAACAAGAAATAAAATATGGCTGGTGGTAGAAGAACGACGGCTGCTTCCAAGGCTGTTGTTGAGGCTGAGAAAGTTCCTGCTGAGATTGAGAAGGTTCCTACTGAGGTTGAGAAAGTTCCAGACATCATCCCCGAGGATGAAGTGGTGGAGGTGGTTCTTTTGATTTTATCCATGTCATATAAAGGGGTTGAATATACTCCCGTTAAGTCTTTGCGACTTCTTTCAATGAAGCCAATCGATTGAAACCAACTTTTGAGCATTATTTGAAGGGTAGGGGCCTTATTCCTAATGAGGCCGAGGTTTGGATTCCTGAGAGTGGTCCAGTCGGGGCTAATTGGGGTAGTCCAGTGGTTCGTATTTTTGAATGGGCATTCAGGGGTGGATGTCAGCTTCCTCTTTCTTCTCTTATGGCTGAGGTGATCAGGGCCATTAGGGTTCCATCGTTTCAACTCATGCCAATGGTTTGGAAAATTGTTCACTCAGTTGAGCAGTTGTGTGCTAAACATAAATTGGTTATCACCCTGGACGACTTCAAGAATGTCTACCACTTGAAGAGTCATTCTCTTTTGGACGGTTCAATCTTGAGTCGGTCAAAGATGGCTCACCTGATTACTAATTTTGATTCAGGAGATGATAAGGGATGGGCTCAAACTTATATGTTTATCAAGGCCGATTCAATTGCCCCCGACTGGATTATCTCAACTATCCTACATTGAAGGAGGTAACTTTCTTTTCTATTGTATTTTGATTTGACACTGATATATTTTGGGAAATCTACTTACTTGCTTTTGTTTCTTGTAGTGAATGACTGGGTGAACAATCCACGATCTTGAGGGGCCTACCGACCGGATAGCGACTTTTATGGCGTTGCCTGAAGAGGAGAGGGCATGGCCTGCCTGTCTGGGGCAAACACCTATGCCTCGTTTTAAGAAGGCCAAATTGAGTACTTATAAGCCAGTAAAAAGTGCTAAAGCGTCAGGGGCTTCTTCGTCAGGGAGTAAGTTTTGCTTTCTTTTGTTTTGTTGATTCCTGCTTTGGACATGTGTTTATATTGCTGATTTAGAGTCTCGTCGTGCAGCCACCATGGCTTCTGCTAGGATAGCTAGTTTTGGTTTGTCTTTGGTGAAGGCAGGGGTTTCCCAAATCACAGGGGAGAAATCTAAAAGCAGCGAGGCCACATGGAGTGATAGTGTTGTTCAGATTCAGGAGCCTGTGTAGGAAGTCCAGTTGGTGTCGCCTGAGAAGGTTGTAGATGAGGGTGGTCGTGCTGAGAAGAGGAAAAGAGTAGATGAATCATTAGGAGGGGTTCATGAGGCCAGGGGGGTTAGGGCTCGGTTGGATGAGGTTCAGTTTGCAAAGGAACAAATCCAGGCACATGCCTTTATGGTTGACGATCCTTATTACCAGTATCAGGCAGAGGATTCTTCTGCCCGTGCCTTGGCTGCTATGTATCATACCAGGGATTATGCCGCCAACCTAATCACCATGCTTCAGGAGGTATATATTTTTTTGTCTAATTTTGTATGGGTGTTTGTGTGTGTTTATTTGTTTTTTTTGTTCTGTGGCTTAGATGGGTATGTTTTCTCTGCTAGAATGTCAATGATATGTTGAGGGGTGCCTGTCAGCTAGATTCTGTCCATAGCCTAAAAAATACCCTGGATTGGGAGGTACAGATTTTGAAGAAAGATACTGCAAAGTTTAAGGCTAAATTGTAAGTGTCAAAAGCTGAGAATCATTCGTTGAAGGAGGATAATGAGGCAGGGAAGGCTAGGTTGGTGGTGGAGTCTTCTAAACTAAAATCTGCTCAGGATGCCCTGAAAGCTCTTCAGACCAAGTTTGACACCGTTCAGGAAGAGCTGAAGGCTGAAAAGTAGGCTATGCAGGAGCAATTGAAGGTGAATGAAGAGTTGGATGTGGAGAGGGATCTGGTATAGGCCAGGTATAAGGATGCTGCACTTTACTTCTTTGGCAGGGGTCGTGTGGATGCTAGGGGTGTTCAGAATAAACCGAACCGCAAAACCGAAAAACAGTCCATTTTTAAGGTTCGATTAACCGAACCGTTTCGACAAAGTGGTTCTTTGAAGCGAACCGTTAATTTTATTATGGAAAAGGTTCGGTTAAGGTTCACAATTTTAGATAACCGGTTAACCGTGAATCGAACCGTTTGACAAAAAAGTAAGGAAAAAATTAAAATATTATATAAAAAACTGTTCGTTCGTTTAATTTTCTTACTGAATCCAAATTTAAAATTTCTTAAATTAATTAATGCTAAAGTTTAGCTTATTAACTTTATTGTTGGGTATAATATATAATGAAAATTAAATTAAACTATTAGAAAAAATTCCCAAAAATTAACGAAAACTGAAAAAAAGTAATATAGAACGATTATCGGTTAACCGGTAACCGAACCACTAATAACCGTTTAAAGTGGTTAACCGAACCGTTTATAACCGTTTCTAACGGTGCGGTTTAGGTTCGGAGTTTTGCCGAATTGAACCGTGTGCGAACCGAATTAAATTAGAGGTTCGATGAACCGAACCACGAATGAACACCCCTAGTGGATGCCATGAAGGAACCTGTTGAAGTCAGGCCTTTTTGGAATCCTGATCAGGAATTGGCCAATCTCAATACTACCTATCCTGAGCTTTGCAAGCTGCATGCTGATGAGGAAGTGGACTCTACACCTTCCAAGGAAAAAAGTGGTGATGCTGAAGAGGAAGGGGGTGAGGACGAAGAGGAAGAGGAGGCTGCTAATAAGGGAATTGGTTCTGCTACGGCTTCTAAGGCAGGCTGATTTTGTTTTTGCTGTTTTTGTGATGTTTTTAGTTTGTGTGGTTTTGGCCTATCTAGGGGGGATGTTCCCTGGACAAACAGTTAGTTTTTGATTTGTTTTTGGAGGTTTGTTTTGTCTTGCCCCTGGAGGAGTGTATCCCTGGGTAAACATTCTGTTTTGGTATAAATGTGTCATCTTCTTTCCTTGATTTCTTTGACTGACTTGACTTGTACCTGAAAATAATTCATTTGACGTTTTTCTGTTAGAATAATGCCTGTTAGAAGGGCTTATGGCCCTCATTCCATTTATGGGAAATGATGGCTTTGTTGCCTGTCAGGAGGGCTTTTTGAGAGGAGGGTGGTTGCCAGTCAGGAGAGCTTATGGCCCTCAGCCTGTCAGGAGGGCTTATTTGGACAAGTAGTCTGGTCTATTCCATCATTGGACTTGTCTTTTATGTACTGAGCTCGGTTTAGTTTTTAGGTCAGGCAGACAGGTGCCAAATTTATTGTAGAGCATTTCAGGAATGCTTTTCAGGTTGGGTGGAGTGGCCCTCAATCCTGAATATTTGTTTAAACCTAAGTGTAGCATATAACAAATGAAAAGAAGGCGTGAAACAAGTTTTCAGGATTTTATATAAAATGATCTAAATAAGCAGACTAGGCAGAGCTAAAAAATGACAGGCATGTTGTGCAGGCAGCTGGGTAAATAACAGGGAGGTACATTTTGTAGGGGACTTATTTAGTTTTGTTGAAACACGTAAGAAGTTGATAGTTTTACCTGTTTGTGGTTTAAGTATGAAATAACTTTAAGTGGGTGATGTTCCAGGATCTGGGGATCATTTCTCCTTCCAAGGTTTGCAGCCTGTAAGCTCTTTGTCCTACTATTGAATCAATTAGGTATGGTCTTTCCCATGTTGGAGCTAGTTTGCCTGCGTTTTTCTCTCTGGTGTTAGGGAAGACTTTTCTTAGGACCAGGTCTCCTTCCTTGAATACTCTAATGTTGACATTCTTGTTGTAGCTTCTGCCTACTGTTTGTTGATAGGAGGCTATCCTAACCTTAGCTGTATCCCTTAGTTCTTCGGTTAGGATCAAGTTATCTTGTAATGGTGGTCTGTTCTCCTCTATGGTATTCAGGCTGCTTCTGGTGGTTGGTATATGAATTTCTGCTGGGATTACTGCTTCACAGCCATAGACCAGGAAATAGGGTGTCTGGTTTGTGGCTGTTTTGGGTGTAGTCCTGTCAGCCCATAGGACTAAGGGGAGTTCTTCAGCCCATCTTCCTTTTTTCCTTTTCAACTTTTTCTTCAGGCAGTTAATTACTACTTTGTTGCTTGATTCCGCCTGACCGTTGGCTTTTGGGTAGCCTGGTGTGGATGTGACTAGGTTGATATTCCATTGTGCACAGAAATTTGTTGTCCTCTTTCCCACAAATTGTGTACCGTTGTCACATACTATTTCTGAAGGTATTCCATATCTACATATGATATTTCGTTTCATGAATGATATGACGTCCTTCTCTTTGACTTGCCTGTATGCAATCCATTTGGAAAAGTAATCAGTCATTGCCAGCATGAAAAATTTTTGTCCTGGTGCTTGAGGTAATTTGCCTACTATGTCCATGCCCCATTTCATGAATGGCCAGGGGGCTGAGATGGAATGTAGTAGCTCTGATGGTTGGTGGATATAAGGGGAGTGAATTTGGCAGGCTTCACATTTAGAGCTGTATGCTATACAGTCAGCTCTCAGGGTTGGCCAAAAGTAGCCTGTCCTGAGAACTTTACTTGCCAAGCTTCTGCCACCTTTGTGATTTCCACAATATCCATCATGTATATCTTCTATAACTTGTTTAGCATCATGTGGTTCCAGGCAGCGTAAGTAAGGTCCAGCCTGTGACTTTTTAAACAATGTGTTATTGATAATGGTGTAGGTAGAGGCCTTGACTCTTAGGGCCCTTGCTTCGTTCTTATCATTAAGGAGTATCCCCTGTAAGAACCAATCATAGTATGGTTTGGTCCAGGAAGTTGTGTCCTCGTGGATGGGATAGATTTGGTCAGACCTTTCTATGGTTGGTTCCAACAGATGGATAATTGGTATCTTATTAAACACAGCAGGGCTGAAGTTTGATCCCAGGTTGGCTAGGGCATCAGCCTGGGTATTTAAAACCCTTGGTATTTGGTCAATGTCAAAGGATTTGAATTTTTTGCAAAGGTTTTTAACGTATTCTAGATAAAGCACCATTTTGAATCATTTGCTGCATATATTCCTTTGACTTGATTGAAAATTAAGAGAGAGTCAGTTTTTACCTTGAGGTTTGTTACACCAAGTTCTATACATACCTTAAGTCCGGCTATCAGGGCTTCATACTCAGCTTCATTGTTTGTGGCTTTGAATTCACAACTAATAGCCTGTGCAATTAGGTCTCCCTGTGGTGATTTCACTACTAGTCCTAGGCCAGTCCCTTTCATATTTGTCGCTCCATCTACATGTAGGGTCCATTTCTGGTCTGATTTATGGGTGTCAAGGTGATTGACCTCTTTTATAAGGTCGTTCCGTGGTAGGGATCAATTCACCACGAAGTCTGCTAATGCCCGAGACTTAATTGCTTTGTTGCCGGGTTCAAAGGTTATGTCATAGGTTTGATTTGCACCGACCATTTTGCCATTCCCGCCGATAACTCAGGTTTTCTCAGGACAGATTTGATAGGCAAGTTAGTTCTTACAATGATTGGGTGGCTTTCAAAATAAGGTCGAAGTTTGGTGCAGGACATGACTAAATCAAGTACATATTTTTCAAGTAAGTCATACCTGGTTTCTGCATCTAGGAGGCTCTTACTTACATAGTAGACTGGATGTTGTTGGCCGTCAATTTCTTTGGTCAGGACTCCACTTACCGCTGTCTCTGCGACAGATAGGTAAACCGTCAGGGGTTCTCCTTTGTCTGGTTTGGCAAGTAGTGGGGGTGTAGTCAGGTATGCTTTAAGATCTTGGAAGGTTGTCTCATGTTCAGGCAACCATTTGAATGACTTGTTTTTCCTGAGTAGGTCATAAAAAGACCTGTATCTTACTGATGATCTGGATATGAATCTGTTTAGGGCTGCAACTCGTCCTGTCAGCTTTTGAATGTCTTTGACTGATTTGGGAGATTCTAATTCCAGTATAGCCTTTATTTGTTCTGGGCTGGCTTCTATTCCTCTTTTGGTCACCATGTAACCTAGGAATTTGCCTGAAGAAACTCCAAAGTGGCATTTAGAAGGATTAAACTTCATGTTGAACTCTTCCAGGATCTTGAAAGCTGTTTCTAAATCCCTGACATGGTCTTCAGCCTTTTTTTATTTGACCACCATATCATCAATATAAACTTCCATTGTATCCCCTATTTGGTCCTTGAACATCATATTGACCAGGCGTTGGTATGTTGCCCATGCGTTCTTCAGGCCAAAGAGCATTGCTGTGTAGCAGTATATGCCTCTTTCTGTGATGAATGCAGTGTGTTCCTTGTAATACCCGCCCTTTTTAGAGACCCGTTGACCAGCTTTGACCGACCTTGGGAGCAGTGATGGTCCTTAGAAGTGCGTACCAGAGTTATCTTGTGTTGTGATTTAGGGGTGGTACTCGATAGAGTAGAGGCTACTCGATCGAGTAGCTTGGATACTCGATCGAGTAGGGGCCACTCGATCGAGTAGGTGGGCCACTCGATCGAATAGCGTCTTTTCAGCGAAGGTTTATAATCGCGTTTTGTCAAATCCGCAAATCATTTCCGCCTCTTTCTCCTAAACCTAAATGTCGCCCTTTCCACTTCCCTTCACCATATGTCCTCCATAGAAGCCCTTGAAGGTCCTTATGCCTTAGGAGTGCGTAGCTTGAGTCGAGTAGCGGTCCTTTGCCAAGTTTTCCTCATGTAGGTATGTCGTCATCATCATCTGTGTCTTGTGGTTTCAGTTGCGATTAGAATGGTAGTAATAGATGATTGTTTTGTGTGTATAGGTGTTGCTTGATTGCTGGGTCTTGCGTGTGTGGGCATGGAATCGTTGCAGTCGCTTAAAGGTAGGTTCACCTACTCAGTTCTGTGGATGGTATAGTGTGTCGGTTGTGGTGTCGTGGTTGTTGTGTTGTTGTCGTGTTTGTGTGGCAGATTGTATGCGGTAGTCGGTTGGTGTATACGGTTTGTTGGTTGTTGTTGTATTGCAGCTGTCTGTGATTGATTTTCTCTGGTTCTCGAGGTGCGTCCTCGGCTGAGTGGAGTCACTTGCGGGAGTGGCTTCACGCCCTAGTTTCGCCCTCCGTGGAACCCGCCACGGGAGGGGATGTGCATATTAATGGGACAGGGTTATCGCTCGATATGATGAGCGGGGCTTAGGTGGGAACGGCTACGGTCCCCCACTGGCAGGGCTGGTCCAGTGGACAGTCGGTGACGGATATTGATTGGAGTATGTGATTGTGTGTGACTAGTTGTGTTGTATTGTGTTGACAATTGTTGTTGGTTTATGTTGAGTCTTGCCTCAGTTATTGACCTTGTGTGGTTGTCTTGTTTGTTTATGTGTCTGCCGTGATCCCTTATGGTGAGCAGTCAGTCTTAGCAGGTGTTGATGTGGTTGATAGCTGGAGTCCTGGCGGGAATGAGTCGTCACGAGTTCTGATAGCGATAATGTGTAGCTGACGAGTTGTATCTGTAGTTTGTTAGTTGGTTGTATCACTTGTAATATAATTATAATTGTTCTTTTATCGACTTTTGATGATTACTTACCTCGAGCAACCGAGATGGTAACGCCCTTATATACTAAGGAAGGCCTAGCTAAGGCTCATCTGAATATGGGGGTGTTACATTCCTGGTCAGATGGGTACATCTTAATTTGGTTGAATCCACTTGAGGCGTCCATAAATGTTAGGAGTTCATGTCCTGCTGTAGCATCTACCATTGCGTCTATATGAGGGAGTGGAAATGGATCTTTTGGACAGGCTTTATTGAGGTTTGTTTAGTCCACACAAACTCTCCATTTACCATTCTTTTTCTGTACTACTACCACGTTGGCTAGCCAGTCAGGGTACATGACTTCTCTTATCATTCCCATATCCAATAGTTTATCTACCTCTTCATTAATAATTTCATTTCGTTCAGAGACAAATTTTCTTCTTTTCTGTTGCACATGCTTATAAGATTTGTCAATATTTAGTTTATGTGTAATGATATTTGCATCTATACCAGTCATATCAAAGTGAGACCAGGCAAAACATGAAGATTTAATTTTGAGAAAGCTTATTAGTTCAGGTCTGATGTTGTCAGGGACATCAGATCCTATCAGTACATGCCTGTCAGGATACTCAGGGTCTAAAATTACCTGATCTGTCTCCATTTTGGTTTCTGCCACGTAAGTTGTCCTGACAGGGTACTGTAATTGCTAGGCGAGAGACTTACCTGCCTTGGAGGGTTTCAATGACTTAGTGTAACATTCCTGAGCAGACTTTTGTTCACCTTTTATGATTGCTACTCCCCATTCTGTTGGTATCTTGATGCATTGATGGTAGGTTGAAGGTATGACCCTCACATTGTGGATCCAAGGTCTTCCTAAGATGGCATTGTAGGATGACAGGCAGTCCAGGACTCCAAATCTTTCGTATGAGGAGACTCCTTCCACATATGTGGGCAGGTGTATTTCTCCCAGTGTATTCCTTGTCTCTCCACTGAATCCTACCAGGACATTGGACTTCTTTATGATTTGACTTTCATCAATCTCCATTGCTTTGAGGACATCAAGCATGATCAGGTTCACCGAGCTGCCTCCATCTACCAGGATTCTCATGACTCTTGCAGTTCCTATTTGCATGGTGATAACCAAGCTATCATGGTGCGGATCAGGAATGCTCTGCATATCAATGTCGTCAAAAGTAATTTGAGGTAAATTTTTAAGTTTAAAAGGAGATTTCATTTTTGACTCCCTAGCAATTTTCTTTGCAGCTGAGCTGGTTAGGCCACAAATCTCAGATCCTCCATTGATAAATTTGACCTCATAGATGGGTGGTGCTTGGGGTAGGTCACGTTGTTGCCTTTCTGGGTTTTTTCTTGTTCCATCATCATCGTTGTTCCTTGTAGGCATTAGGTCTTTCAGATATCCCTTCTTTAGCAGGTAGGCCACTTGCCTGCGCAATCCCAGACATTCTTCTGTTGTATGCCCTATATCCATGTGGAATTCACACCATCTTGTAGTATCCTTCCTTGAGTTGGGGTTGTTTGACTTCTTTGGTCATTTGACTATGTCTCCCATATTGTCAAGTCTCTTGATTAGTCCTGCAATGTCAACAGAGAAGTTATATTCTTGGATAGGGGGATAAGTATAGGAGTTACCTCGTTGTTCATGTGTGTAGTTGACTTCTGATCTGTCATGTCTTGTGTATGGGGATGGCAGCCTTTGTCTTCTTCCAGCCGAATATAGCCTATGGCTAATGCCTGGACATCTTCAAAGGTATGACAGAGCTTCATGGTCATTGCATCGTAGAAGTCACTATCCAGGGGTAACCCTTGCCTGAAAGCTTCCACGACTATTCCAACATCACATCTGAGGATTGATACCTTTTCCTTGTTGAATCTTGTCATGTAAGACCTAATTGATTCTCCAGGCTTTTGCTTGATCCTGTACTAGTCACTGGATCTCTTTTCTAGTTCCCTGCTGCTGGCAAACTGAAGGTTGAAGGAATTGACCAGGTCAGCAAAGGACTTGATGCTTCCGTTGGGCAGGTTTATGTACCATTGCAAGGCAGGCCCATTCAGGGTTGTGCCAAACCCCTTGCACATGCAGACTTGTCGTAGTTCATTGGGAATGGATGCTGCCAACATCCTTTGCTTGTAATAGGCTACATGATTTTGTGGATATGTGGTCCTATCATAGATTCTCATTGAGGGAACCACAAATTTCTTTTGCATGTCTATTTTTGCTATTTCATCCACAAAGGGTGAATCAACATAACTTTCTGGATTTGCTTCCTCAATTGGGGTAGGGACTCCAGGAATTTTCTCAAATCTTTCATGGAGTTTCTGGATTTCCTGGAGTATAGCCATCATGATTGCTGTGTTGGTTTGATCTGGTGAGGTTTATTCATTTTGGAATTCTTCTGAGTCTGTTTCTTCTCCTGCTTTGGACTTTGGTGGGGGTAGGAGTGCCAAAGTTGGAGAAATCGATATTCCTGATGATTGAAGAGAATGGCATGCCAGGCTGAACTTTCAACTTTGATCCTGAAACTTTTTCTCCTAGTTTTACTTTCAGGCTAGATTCTGATTCTTTTAATTTTGCAACTTGACTTTCACTGGGCCATCTTCTGCTTTAATTGCTCCATCTCCAACAATTGTTGTTGGGCGGCAGCCACTTGTTGCTCAATGCTATCTCCTGCCATTTCTCAAGTTTTTGTGTTATTTGGTTATGGGTTTTGATTATTTTTGAGCTAGATGCCCCACGGTGGGCGCCAATTGTTTTGGCAGGGATTTTGCTAAATGAGAACGGTCTGCCAGGAGAGTTAAGGAGGGGTGATCTAACTCAAATAACTTGCCTGACTAGTGCTACTAGGTAAATACATAAATGATAAATAAAGACACAAAGATTTTATACGTGGAAAAACCCTGGGAATAAGGGAAAAAAAACCACGCGCACCAAGCCATGAGTGATTGTTACTATGATTTTGTATAGCCTGACAGAGTATTTATGTATCAGGCGTGACAGGCAAAAATATTGCTAAATAATACAAGAATAGAAGTGAGAATGAGAGTGTCTTTCATGTCCCTTTTGTTTTTATCTTCTCTTCAATTTATATTAGCTTCCCCCGTCTTCTTTTTCTTCCGTTTAGGGTTTCCTGGTAAATAGGGCTTGTGCCCTATTTACCCGGAGGTAGTTGACAGTATTTTAGCCGTTGCCTTTGACCCTTGCCTCTATCTTTTCCTTTTGAACTAGTCTTCCTTGTTTGTAGGGATAGTATTTAAACAACTTGACTGTTGCCTGCTCAGCTTGTGCGACACTTTTCTTGTGCCTGGCGTGTTCTCCTTTCAGGCTAGTGGTCAGTTATTGCATGTCTTGTATCAACTCCTGGTTGGTGCCTGTCTATATTCTCTTAGTGCTTGGTTTCAAGTGTCCTTTTCTTGAGTCTTGTTTTGATTATTGCCTCGCCTCTGTCAGGTCAGGCAGGGTAATTCCGGGCCAATAGTAACTACGAATTGGGTTTTAAGTGTTTGTTACATGTTTCGAGTTGAATTATTTCGAGTTGGTACCAGAGTATGTTGTTGTCGAGTAATCTTGGGCACGAATAACTTTTACTCAGTCTACTTTGGGTAGAGTTAAGTTTATGACACTTTGCAATCTCGAATAATCATAGAATATTCTATACATGAAGTAAACGTAGGTTTTTTTTTCCCTAGTGGGGTAGCATTTAGAAATCTCGAATAATCATAGAATATTCTATACATGAAGTAAACGTTATTTTTTTTCCCTAGTGGGGTAGCATTTAGAATGCAACACACTTAAATTGATAATCATGTCAAGGCTATGAGTTCGTTCTTTTGGAATGAAACAGTGTAACTAAATTAAAATAACAAAACTAGAGGTTGTTTCATGTTTGTATGTGTAACGTGTTCAAGTCAAATTATGTCTTGTCATGTCTATTTGGGTATGGTTAATTTTAGGGTTAGTGGTTATGGATCCAGTCCATCCTACTTGATTCGTAATATTGTAGGGCCATGATGAATTTTGTTAATGTTAATGTAGATTCAAATTTGTTATTTTAAATTAGCTAATCTTTAGGTAGAATGTTTTTGGATCAACTCAATTTAGGTTACTAGTCAATTTCAAGCCTAGTATAGTTCAGATTGCATCAATTCAAGCTCCAAGTTTTATTCGAATCTATTACAGGTCTGGGGTTAGAACCTGGTTATCAAACTGCATTAGCTGTTAGCTTTGTCATGTGATGCTAGCCGTTAGCCTGGTTATTAACGTCCTAACTCTAAGATTAGTTTGTTTGGAGAGAAGAGAGCAGAGAATGATGTAGGGTGTGACTCATGTGAGTAAAGGAAGCCTTGTTTCTTCACGAAAACCAATTCCCATTTCACCCGTCTCAACCTAAAAACCACCTGTGAATGTGTCATAGAGTTTCGCTACTTGCATAAGTTCGTCTGAGGGCGAAAAGCTCAACGATTCAACAAATCAGTTGCTCGTTAAAGAATACCAAATCATAGACTTCAATGAATTGAACGCACAAGTATCTGTTATTTGCGAAAGTGATAACCATTGTGTAGTGTAGGACTGATATATTTGCCTCTGCCTCCCTTTTAGACCTGGCAAACGGGTTAATCGGGTCGGGTTTGAGTCGGATCATTTTGGGTTACGGGTCTGTTTCGGGTGTCACCTGTATGATGTGGGAAGGGCACATGTAGGATGGATACGATGGAGATATTGGGTAGAATCCACCCTACTCCATTACCCGTGGCGGATAACAAATCTTATACTTACATCATCGCACAACCCATTAAATCATCCCTCATATGATATATGAACTTCGACGACTGCAAGGCAGTATGCCTCTTTCTCTAAAACACCCCTAATTCTCTTGCATTTTCTCAGTTATGCAAATCAACCGTGCAACATATTGCTGCAAATTCAATGTTCCGTGAACATATTAATACGCGTATGGTGTGATGCTTGCGTCTTTGGCATAATCAACTACTTTAATCATGATGCCATAAAAAATGTCTTCGCAAAAAGTACGATGATCAATATGGGTCAAGCAAAGATTATTTCATTTAAGACAGGACTGCATGAAATCAACTATTATTTGAACGATAATAAAAACCAGATACAAGACCCTTCTCTTGAATTTAGATAACCTATAACACGACCAACTACAGCGCATTCTAACAACATTACCCTGTCCTATTGACCAAGACTTCCAGCCATGACCACATTATGTAGGGGTTAGATGTACCGAGCTTTTACAGTGTTGAGATACATTCAGAAGACCCACCTTGACAATTGTACTGAGAATCGCATCGCCTATTGTACTTCACAACATAAGAAATAAAATTAGTTTGAGTCAATACCCAATCATACACCATCATGGCCAAAGACTATTCATTCGACTCCACCAGAGCAGAAGACCTACATAACTTCCTACTAATTTTAAAAAAACAAGTTAAGCATCAAGACATGATCACTCGGCCAGGACATCTGTACGAAACAGAACAATTTGAATTGACATTGACTGTGTAAGCATGTATTGGCCTGGCCAAGAACACAGGCAAACGAACAAACATATCACACACACATTGAGCGTCCAATTCTTTCAACCAACGACAGCATTCATCTACTTGAGGATCAGGACTGCGAGTATGCCTATGTCTGTGGTGACGCCTACGCCTATGCCCATCAGTTGGCGAGCAAGGACCTTCTGCATCAGATGAAGCAGGTGGAGGAGGAGGAAGAGGAGGAGGGGGTGGAGGTGGCAGCAGAGCAGGTGTGTAACGGATCGAGGAACATGCATAATTTACAAGGGAAAATTGGGTCAGACACAAAGGACGGAGGGCTGGAACAGGTTGGAATGGAATAGATGGGGCTAACCAATATTGACTGTTTGACTCAGAAATCAAGGATAAAGACGCAACAATTAGCAGCAATCTCGCGATCTTTCTCATCTCCATCTCCAACACAAATTACGAAACAAGTCACATAAGGGAGATAAATGGCATTGTGTTCAAGTAATAAGCAAGTAAGTAGTAGTTACTACTTAAATAAGTAGAGATTCATGCGTTTTTTGTTGGTCACACGGTGTAAGTAGAAATATTTGAAAAGTCATATAAAAAGAACAATGAATAAGGGAGTGACTAAGGAATACCACTTTTATCAAAGGAGGTTAGTTCTGGGTGGGTTTTCGAACGTCGCATTCATTTTGTGTGAGTAATATTACTGGCTGTATACAGTTTGCCCATGAGAGTCTTGTCACTTTGCCACACTGCTTTAAACAATGTTAAAAGTAGAACGTCTTCCTGAATAAGAAGAAAACAATCACATAATTAGCAAACAAAATGCATGAGTCGAATATAAATATGAAAGTTCCTTATTCTGCACAATAATACCTTACTGATATAGAACTAATCACCAAATACAAAATGTTACACCAAACTCAAACCAAATAGGAAGAGTGGTGCAACAGTTGCTTAACATTAGTTTACCAGGAATTTTTGCTTACCTTAATTTCAAAAAAAATTTCGAATAACAGAAAAGGACATAATCATAATTACACAGGTCTCCTCCTAGTCCTTTGTGACATGAGCTTTGATGAAATTATCAGATGACCCATTTATTCGTTTGTATTAGACTTCAGCTCGAAATTGTGAAAACTTTGTACATGCTATCAAAAACTCAGTTATTTACAAAGGGAAGCATCAGATTCATAGCTAATCACTTTGAGGTATGCGTACATTGCATTAAACACTATTGTCCACAGATAAAAAAAAAACCCTACATGCATAAGACCAAGGTGCAGGCAGGTATAAATTTATTACTGAGAAAGTGAGATAAAGGGTCTAGCAATTACATGCCACAAGATAGGCAATTAGGCATAAACTCTTATAAGTAAACCCAAATAGCCGTAAGAAATCAGGCATATTTTGGCAGCTTTGACAACATACAGGAGGATGAAATACACATGAAAATTCAGGGGAATTTCAGACATGTTCGCAAGAGACAACACAATTTCGAACCAGTTTGCTCAGAGAACCATTTCAAAGCTGCTTATTACTCTCCTGAAGCGGGATATCAGAATCCTTAGCCACCAACGATTCCATATCATTCTTAACTGCTTCCCTTCTCAACCGAAGTTCCTCCATCCTTACCTTCCACCCCTCCTCCAACAACTCAACAAATTTATCCTTGATCACAAGCAATGGATCCCGATCGACCAACAAATCATCCTTATACGCCTCTCTCAACACCGCCGTCTTTATCCCACCTTTCAACGATATGTAAAATATTCCGGAATGTCGAGTAAACGCACTTGCAAACGCATTAGATAGCCTAAAATCCTCACAAAACTTCCCAATTATAGGCACGGGAACTCGTTTAAGCAACGACAACGATAACAACTCATGAAGCACTCCAACCATTCGTTTCTCCATTTCTCGTGAAGCCGGTTCCAAATGTGACGCATCATCATACGGGTTGATATAAGGCATTTCCATCCAATCTCTAACCCATTCCCTCATTTCCTTCTTAATGTAAAACCCCCGAGGCAATTTCCAATCAAATGAAGGCCGCATTTGAATCCCAGTCAAGCTCTCCTCCTCTTCTGCCCTCCTCATTATCACTGATTTCGCAAACTTCCCCTCCCACGAAACCAACTCCAGAAATGATTTTTCCTCATCACCCCCTACCAATCTGAAATACTCCGGGTACTTGGGCACAATGCTGGTCAAAAAATCATTCGGAAACCCGAAATCACGCTTAACATGAACCAATTTGTCAACACTAATAACATGATTTTTCGCCATCATCAACAACTTACACAATTTCTCAACAATCAACAACTCATTTTGAGCAAAAGCCCTTTTCTCATCATCCAGCAATTTCTCAAGATAATCACTAGGACGAACAAAAGGGATAAGTTCTGAATTGGGTTTGATTCTATCATAATAAATATCAAATAAAAAAGGGTTTTGATTAATAAAGGTTTTAGCTTTAACATTAAGCTTCAATCTATGTCGTCGTTTTTCTAAGTACCTTAATGGGATGACTTGATTAGGTTCGTTGAGAACTTCTTTGACGACTTTTGCGCACATTCGCCATTTTTTGTCTTCTTGAATTGCAGTATCGAGGTGCCGATCTTTGCGCCAGTGGACTTTTAGCTGGGAGTATGATGCCCATTGGAGGAGTATAGAACAAACCCTAACCCTAGAAATTGGGGGTAATTTTAGGGGAATTGTAGTGTTAGAGGAGGTGAGCTTGTTGAACAGATTAAAAAGCATTAGTAGAGATTTATGTGGGGTTTGTTTCTGTGTCCTTCGATTCGCTTAATGCCTTAATCTGTAAATTGTGTGGACAAATTGTACAAGCGGAACAACATAGAGTTATTGGGAAATCCTTTTCTCATGGGTAGTGGAGACTGGAGAGCGGGTTTCAGCAAAATTTGCGTCAATAATTTATCCACAAATTTTCGGTTGCGACCATCATAAGCTTGTGACAAATAAACCCGTCATAAGGAAACATACCATTATTTACCTAGTTATTCTATTTATATCTGCACATATTTTGTACGAGTTAAACTTTTATCTCTTGTTCGTTAATATCCGTCCAATGACTTGTGAACATTGCTCATATTTCCTTTACATTCTTTGCAATTGAGATAATCTTACTATAGTTACTTCCGCGATTTTTTTGTTTTCCGTTTCTGCCTTGTCATGTCTTTGTTGCATCCTTTCATGTTGAATGTATCTTAACTTCCTCTAATATACTAATATCCCCACCAGAAAATGTTTAATCTTCACACACAATTTGTTATTATTATAGACGAGTGATCACTGACTTCCTTATTTTTCTTATTTCCCTGGATTCATTTGTCTTCTATATGGTGCCTAATTATAGGTCATACATGCGCGAAGTTGAACTTACTTCCTTACATTTCTTGGTACAACCGTTTTAATTTTTTTGGGCTTTATAGATTCATTATATCATCTCAAGGTATATTTAGTATAACAACATGTAAATTTACCTGCTACTTGATTAATTGGGTGTTAGTGTCGTGTATAATAAGATTGATTCTATTCCAATATATATAAACGACTTATTTTTGCTCATTACCAACAATTCTATCCTTGCTAATATTCAGCAGGCGCTAGTGGTGAACATTAGCATTGGAACAAGAAAGGAACCCGCTAAGGAACTATCAAACAACTCAGATTAAATTTCGTACTCCTTTGGGGAATATTCATTTGTATTCAAAATGTTCAACTTGACTCATGCGACTTACACGGAGAAAGTATTATAAACCTTCTAAAGGTAGCGAACCTATTAAAAAAAGTTTCACGGCCCCCATAAAAGATATTTTCAAGTCATTTTGGAAAATAATTAAAAACCAGAGTTATATATGTAAAAATTTACAGTATCGATAAAAAATGTTGACTCTAACACCATGTCATTTTTTGAACTAAAAATTTCCCTATAAAGTTATGACAAGTAGCCCTTGTTACTAAGTAACCCCACCTCTAATCTCGTAATAATTACCCTTAATCTAAAATCTTAATCTAACACAAACTTTTAAGGGTGTGATTGTTTTACTTTTTACTCCAGAATTGAATTTATGAGCCAAAGACGGAAGGTGTGTACAAACTACAAAGCCATGTCTAAAGCTCAAATTTACATAATATCATGTCCCTGCTCTATTCTCTTCAGCTTCCAACTGCTTCGTTATCTCAGTGATCAGCCTTCAATGTGTCAGGGTTTGGATACAAAACACACTCTTTCTCGGAAATTAGCTCAATACATCGCTTGAACCGGAGCAAAGCGTTGCATCTCCCAACAATGAGCTATGCAGGTTTGAGTCTCTTGCTATGCTTATATTCCTACAAATCCATGCACATTGTTCAGATATACTGTATATTTTATGTAGAGCTGCCGAAATGTCTGCATACATACATTACTCGCTAATTCTTGACTAAGACCGTCCTAGGGCAGAATAATGTAATAGAAATAAATATAATTGTTGGACCTCAACCATCAGCTTAAGGTTTTGTGACTAACGGTCACGGGTTCGAATCCTGTCAATCCCAATAACTCACTAAGTGGAAGTTTCAGCACATGATATGAGGGGGCCTATGCACTAACCACTCTTCGAGGCCAATGGGCACTCGAGTGAGGGAGCATAATAGGAGGACCATTACCTGAAGGTTTTGAAGACTTTTTTAAAGTTTGGTGCTGAGTTTTAAACATTGAACTTTACCTGGAGTCAGCTCGGGATTCGACATCAGCATTGCTGTTATACTTGTGTACATATCCATTGGAGAGATTCTTTGACACAGAAGTAGAAGAAAAATCCAAGAAATACAATAAAAATGTCATCAAGCAGCTACAAGCAAACATAGCAACCGGGCCAAAAATCCAAATCAACAGAGGAAACGCAAAGTAGAATGCTCGGAGTCCAAGAGACCAAAACAGGCTGCCCCGGTTCAATTGGCGAGCCACAAATTGGATGTACTCAGCACGTCCTTGAGGCGATGGTACGTTAATCAAGAAACTTACGTGAGCGTAGTATCTGACACATTGCATACTGCAGAAAAATGCAACCAGGAAGCATACCAGAATTGAGAAGTACTTGACAGTGTGAACTGTGTAGATGAGAGCTGTTGTTTGGCTTGCTCCGCTAACGACAGCACTGATTAGAGAACTCAGTGTTATGGCTATTGTTGCCAATAATGTTGATGCCATTAAATTGTTCCGTAAGGTTTGCACTGCTAGAACGCTGTTCTTCCCCGGATCCTGTAAAGAGGATCATATCGCACATTAGTGATCGGTTGGTTCACTGTTGGAATTTTTAATGTCTTGCACTTTTTATATGAAAATTGACGAAATTTTGCAGGAAAATGGACAGATCACATGAGCGACAAAAATCTCGCTATTGAATTTTAGTATTTTACCACCGTCACATGACTGGTGGAGCTACCTAGTAGCAAGGGGTAGCACTCGCTGTCCCAACTCCCCTCAAAAAACTTGAGATTATTGACTTTGCTACTCAATAATTCTTGAACATGAGACCTTAGAATAAACACAAAACAACACAAGGAATATGTTCTTAAGACATTTATTGATAAACTGCTAACACAGAAGATACGTTTAAAATTCACAAGTCAACCGATTCATATTGAAATAGAAATGCAATGAATGTTCCATAAACATCAAAGATCACATCAAACATTTGAAAGGTAAGTTAGAATTGCTTTGTAAAAGTCAAAAGTTTAATTTCAAACATGTAAGCAAAGAGATGAAAAACAGGATTGAAATAAAGAATGAAGGTAAAAGAAACTAACGCTCATCATATGGCAGACCCATTGGTGGCGGCTAATAGCGTTGAGGCCGACGACGGTGCGTGTAGGATGGTGAACAATAACGATAAACAGCCAGACGTGGTATGCACCCAACACTAGCAGTCCGCTAGGAACTAATACAATGTCCAAATACTTCTCATCTATCATATTCTCAATTTTCTCACATACAAATACAACAGTATTAATTTAATTCACAAAAATACAAACAAAACTAAAATTTGTATATTATAGCTAGCTTGCTTATATAATGTACGACAAGTATTGAAAGGTGACTTATATATAATGTACACAAGATCAACTGTGTGATGATCGACCATAAATTGACATGTAAATATTATTCTTTTCTTGTTGAAGTAGCAAAATGATTGAATACTAAAGACTTATTATTATTATTGCATTAAAATAATTAGCAAGTCTTGTTTAAGACGAAGTATCCGTCTACTATCACATGGTGGTAATAAAGACAACTTTTGACTTATGCAATGTTCTATATAATTTGGTATATATTTGGCGGATAATGTCCGTCTTAAATCAGAATTTGTGTAAAATAAAAATGAATAAGAACTGTAATACTTTGTATACATTATTAAAGGTGAAATATACAGATGGCGAAGGCTTTTTTGGTGAAAGTTAGTTGACAAGTTCCGACCACATACATGAGTGGTGACTAAGAAAGAGTTAAAAAGTTTGGTCTTATAATTGGGAGTTTGGGACCAACTTTTGTTGTATGTATTCTGTCTGCATGGAGCCTATGATCAGTTGATCACTAGTGCTTGTGAATAAGAGAGCTATAGTGGGTGTGTAAAATCGTCTTCATAATCTTATCCATACCTCAAGAATAACTTTTATGGACATTACAATTTTTTCTTTTCCTTCCCTTTTTTGGCCGTCCATTAGGAAGTATCATGCAATCTGGAATTTGAATATAGCGGCCAATGCAAAAAAATTAACAATGATTTTGGTGATAATAGCAAAAATTTGAATTAAAAAAAAAGTGACGCTAAACTACTAAAGGAACACAAGTCAAAAAATTTCAAGTAGATGTAAAAAAACAATTTGTGAATATATAGTTTTTTTTTATCGTGAAAAGAATACGTTATGACGTTATGTAATATCCTTACATCTTAAAAAGAGCCAACTTTTTAATCAGAAGAATGAATAGACTTCAAGCAATATCCTCTTCCACCGCCGGATTCCTCATCAAAATCTCATCCTCCATATCTCCTTTACTCACAAAAACCACATCAGAATCTTTTTCTTTCACTCATTCTACTCCACTCATTCTCATACGTCTCTCATTTTCACTCCTCACAAATCTCTCAACAAAGCCTAGCATCTGACATCGTCTCAAAGGTATTTACTCTTAATCCTATTTTTGTTATTTATTTCAATCTGATCTTTGATTTCATTGTTATTATTATTGTTAGGGTATTAAGATGATGTTGTTGGTTCTGTGAGACGTATACCTTCTGCTCATAAATCAAAATACTCACAATCTTTTTATTCGCCCATAGATTTCATGACACTTGATTGATCTAACTTCAACACTGGCTTTCGCGGATCGGGATTTCGTGTTTTGAAGTGGTTTAGTTTTGCTCAGGTACTTTTCTGGGCATCCAATGTTGACCTAATTTGCGCATTTGATAGGGTTATGGGATTGGGAATGTGTTTATTTGAGTTTGATTTTATGGGGGATTGTAAATTGGTGTCTTGAATGTCGCTCAAATGATTTTTTTTTTTTTTTTTTTTTTTTTTTTTTTTCATGCGGTGTTGCAAAATTGTTGCTTAGATTGTGATGGGGAATTGAGTTTTGGTTGATGGGTTATCGTTTTTTGTATTTAGAAGTTGATTTTCATCAAAAAAATAAAAAACCTTTTATGATTGTTTATTATTTTGTTTGCCGATTTTTGAGATGGTTATTTTGTGGGGCTGGAGTTGTGGGCACGAGCTTGGAGCTGGAGATTCGATAAGTTCTCCTCAAAGGCTAGTGATTTAGCGGCCATGTATTGCTTTTGTTAATGTGGATGTTGTCATTTTGAGAATTCTGAATTTCTCATTGTCTTGTTGTTCATTGTGGTTTAAATTAGGGTTATGGTTATTCTTGCTGATATTTGCGGTTCTCGTTTCGGATTGGCATTTACGATGTCGGCGTTCTTTAAAGATGTTCTCGTCATTTGTAAGCTTGTTACTTAGTTACGCCTTTAGCCTCCCCTCGTTTTTCTCGTGTTGGTATATTCAATTATGAATTGTTCCATTCAGTTATCAATTCCTCTTGTATGTTGATAGAGATGTGTGTTTTAAAGATTTTATTTAATTTATTGGGTTTTAATTTAGTTGCTTTATCGTGGTGATGTACTACTCCTCGGTGGATGTGCTCTCTCTTGGAAGAGTGCTCTCCGTTTACATTAAATATCGTCGCCTCTGGCTGGTATTTGCCTAATACAGTGTTTTGTTTTTCTTCATTGTTATAGTGTTATTATTGGATGTGTTAAATTTAACACTTTTTAATAGATGTTATTTAGTTACGCCTTGTTGGTTCCGATATAACCCGCGATTAATTTGCTGTTTTTGCACCCTTCTATGTTTAATGGTGATGTTTTTATGAGCTTAGGGTTCGGTGGTTGTTGGCGGTCGCTACTCCCTCGCTAGCAAAACAGTTTCCTGCTTTTCTCTCATAATATGGTAGGTGCTTGTTCACTTTCTCATCTCAGATTCTATTCATAGTTGGGTGACCACACGCGTGTTGGCCGATTCACTCATCAATTGTTCTATTCAATTACCAGAATTGATTAATATAATGGTCATGAGTGGGGCTTGCTATTCAATCGTCGCTTCAATCATCGTAGGCCGATTCAATGCTCGTGTGGAAATCAACCGGAAAGGAGACTTTAAGTGGGAACTGTTCATGGTTCCAACAAGCACCCAAATTTTTCTTTTTCCCTTACACTTTTACAAGAGGGGGCTTGGCTACACCGTATCTATGCTTAGCCCATAGCCAAGACTCACTCCTCGCTTTTGGAACCTCCCTTTAAGATCTCCTCCTACATTTTCCTAAACCCCCAACTATATTCTACCCCTCTCATTTGCACCCACGTCTCTCAATGCCACCCCTCAGCAGACGCTGACAACTCTCACCCCAATCGAAAATTCGAGTATGCTCTTCAAGGTATTTCCTTCATATTCCGGTTTTAACATTTTGATTTCATTATAATTTTGGATAGGGTGGTTTAATATTGGTTGTAGTCTGTGTTATGTGAGATTCGTTATTTGTAGTAGTAGTTGTTGTTGTGTTGTTGTCTAACTTTTACTATTTTTTCCCCATTGTGGAAAAACCATTTATATTGGCGCCATTTCTCTCTTTTTCCCAATCTAAACTCAAATGATGATTTTAGCTCCCATCTCCGATTATCTTAGATTGTGAACTCATCTTTTTCATTTTTTTCCGGGTTTGTCGCTGATGTGACCATAATTAGAGCATATTTAGTTCCCGAATTAGCCTTGTTCCCATGCTTTTAGTGCATATTTGGGTCATTTATTGTCTTTAGTCCTTTGTTTTGCATATTCTTTGAGGTTTTGATCCCTTGGTAGGAAAGGAGTGCAAACCTTGCATTTTCATGGCAAAATGGAGCTAAATTGATTGAATTCAATGACCAAGCATCAAAGAGAAGACAAGATTAGAAGGCCTTTGTACATACTATAGTAGATGGGCAATGATGAGAAAAGATCCTTGCATTCCCGAGGAAATCCTCAAGGATTTTATGAAGAGAAAGGAAGAAAAGAAGAAAGGAAGAAGTCGACAGAGAAATCCGAGCGGATTGCCCACAATCCGCCCGTCTCAGACAAGCAACTGGAGCGCCTTCCTCGGCTGGACGCTCGTCCGTAACCACCACAATCCGCCCGTCCCACCCCAAGAATCCGCTCGTCCAAAGACCCACAATCCGCCCGTCTCGTGCCCCGGACGCTGGGATTGTGTGACATGCTTAATCCGTCTTCTACTTGTTCAATGAAGGATGCGCATATTTTTCAAAGACCGCGAAAAAGGAGACCGGAGTCTCTCTTGAGACCTGGATTCCTCAAGGACTTAATCATCATTTAAAGCCCTTAGTAAACCCTAATTTGTGTACCTAATCCCCACTATAAATACCACATTAGTCTAATTAGGTTATCATGTTCTTCTTAGCAATATCTAGTGTAGTTTATATCAATCAAATATCTCTTTAATCTTGTAATCAACATTTAATCAAGTCTTAATACAAATCTCATTTCCTTAATCTCTCTTTTGTTCATATTTTATTTTTGGGTAATTGAAAATTATTTGGGTTATTATTGGGAGATTGACAACCTCCCAATCAATCATCAAGTACTTCTATTATTCTTTGCTTTATTATTGGAATCATTAGTAGGTATAATTCTCTTAATCCCTTTTTAATTATTGTTAATTATCTTCATTT